>NC_137464.1:137680998-138061189 GCF_964235325.1 Thermobia domestica
TACGAGGAAAATAAACTAATTTTTCGGATAAAGATGAGCAAAATATTCCCTCAAATAAAGCTGAAAAACGAGCAGTGCCAACCTTAAAATTAATTAACTAATAATTTTATATTCATCTAAAGTGTCCCCACTTACAGTTTATCACCATATAAAAGTGGGATATGTATATCTCTATAAAATATGTACGAGGAAAATACACTAATTTTTCGGATAAAGATGAGCAAAATATTCCCTCAAATAAAGCTGAAAAACGAGCAGTGCCAACTTCAAAATTAATTAACTAATAATTTTATATTCATCTAAAGCGTCCCCACTTACAGTTTATCACTATATAAAAGTGGGATATGTATATCTCTTTAAAATATGTACGAGGAAAATACACTAATTTTTGAAATAAAGATGAGCAAAATATTCCCTCAAACAAAGCTGAAAGACGAGCAGTGCCAACTTTAAGATTAATTAACTAGTAATTTTATATTTATCTAAAGGGTCCCCACTTACAGTTTATCACCTTATAAAAGTGGGATATGTATATATCTATAAAATATGTACGAGGAAAATACACTAATTTTTCGGATAAAGATGAGCAAAATATTCCCTCAAATAAAGCTAAAAAACGAGCAGTGCCAACATTAAAATTAATTAATTAATAATTCTATATTCATCTAAAGGTTCCCCACTTACAGTTTATCACAATATAAAAGTGGGATATGTATATCTCTATAAAATATGTACGAGGAAAATACACTAATTTTTCGGATAAAGATGAGCAAAATATTCCCTCAAACAAAGCTGAAAAACGAGCAATGTCAACTTTAAAATTAATTAACTAATAATTTTATATTCAATAAATGGTCCCCACTTACAGTTTATCACCATATAAAAGTGGGATATGTATATCTCTATAAAATATGTACGAGGAAAATACACTAATTTTTCGGATAAAGATGAGCAAAATATTCCCTCAAATAAAGCTGAAAAACGTGCAGTGCAACTTTAAAATTAATTAACTAATAATATTATATTCATCTAAAGCGTCCCCACTTACAGTTTATCACCATATAAAAGTGGGATATGTATATCTCTATAAAATATGTACTAGAAAATACACTAATTTTTCGAATAAAGATGTGCAAAATATTCCCCCAAACAAAGCTGAAAAACGAGAAGTGCCAACTTTAAAATTAATTAACTAATAATTTTATATTCATCTAAAGCGTCCCACTTACAGTTTATCATTATATAAAAGTGGGATATGTATATCTCTATAAAATATGTACGAATAAAATACACTAATTTTTGGAATAAAGATGAGCAAAATATTCCCTCAAACAAAGCTGAAAGACGAGCAGTGCCAACTTTAAGATTAATGAACTAATAATTTTATATTTATCTAAAGGGTCCCCACTTACAGTTTATCACCATATAAAAGTGGGATATGTATATCTCTATAAAATATGTACGAGGAAAATACACTAATTTTTCGTTGAGCTAAATATTCCCTCAAATAAAGCTGAAAAACGAGCAGTGCCAACATTAAAATTAATAAACTAATAATTTTATATTCATCTAAAGGGTCCCCACTTACAGTTTATCACCATATAAGAGTGGGATATGTATAACTCTATAAAATATGTACGAGGAAAATACACTAATTTTTCGGATAAAGATGAGCAAAATATTCCCTCAAATAAAGCTGAAAAACGAGCAATGCCAACTTTAAAATTAATTAACAAATAATTTCATTCTCATCTAAAGTGTCCCCACTTACAGTTTATCACCATATAAAAGTGGGATATGTATATCTCTATAAAATATGTACGAGGAAAATACGCTAATTTTTCGGATAAAGATGAGCAAGATATTCCCTCAAACAAAGCTAAAAAACGAGCAGTGCCAACTTTAAAATTAATTAACTAATAATTTTATATTCATCTAAAGGGTCCCCACTTACAGTTTATCACCATATAAAAGTGGGATATGTATATCTGTATAAAATATGTACGAGGAAAATATACTAAATTTTCGGATAAAGATGAGCAAAATATTCCCTCAAACAAAGCTGAAAAACGAGCAATGTCAACTTTAAAATTAATTAACTAATAATTTTATATTCAATAAAGGGTCCCCACTTACAGTTTATCACCATATAAAGTGGGATATGTATATCTCTATAAAATATGTACGAGGAAAATACACTAATTTTTCGGATAAAGGTGAGCAAAATATTCCTTCAAACAAAGCTGAAAAACGAGCAAATTCAACTTTAAAATTAATTAACTAATAATTTTATATTCATCTAAAGGGTCCCAACTTACAGTTTATCACCATATAAAAGTGGGATATGTATATAATTATAAAATATGTACGAGGAAAATACACTAATTTTTCGGATAAAGATGAGCAAAATATTCCCTCAAATAAAGCTGAAAAACGAGCAGTGTCAACATTCAAATTAATTAACTAATAATTTTATATTCATCTAAAGGGTCCCAACTTACACTTTATCACCATATAAAAGTCGGATATGTATATCTCTATAAATATGTACGAGGAAAATACACTAATTTTTGGAATAAAGATGAGCAAAATATTCTCTCAAACAAAGCTGAAAGACGAGCAGTGCCAACTTTAAGATTAATTAACTAATAATTTTATATTCATCTAAAGGGTCCCAACTTACACTTTATCACCATATAAAAGTCGGATATGTATATCTCTATAAAATATGTACGAGGAAAATACACTAATTTTTGGAATAAAGATGAGCAAAATATTCTCTCAAACAAAGCTGAAAGACGAGCAGTGCCAACTTTAAGATTAATTAACTAATAATTTTATATTTATCTAAAGGGTCCCCACTTACAGTTTATCACCATATAAAAGTGGGATATGTATATTTCTATAAAATATGTACGAGGAAAATACACTAATTTTTCGATGAACAAAATATTCCCTCAAATAAAGCTGAAAAACGAGCAGTGCCAACATTCAAATTAATTAACTAATTATTTTATATTCATCTAAAGGGTCCCACTTACAGTTTATCACCATATAAAAGTGGGATATGTATATCTCTTTATATTTTGTACGAGGAAAATAAACTAATTTTTCGGATAAAGATGAGCAAAATATTCCCTCAAATAAAGCTGAAAAACGAGCAGTGCCAACCTTAAAATTAATTAACTAATAATTTTATATTCATCTAAAGTGTCCCCACTTACAGTTTATCACCATATAAAAGTGGGATATGTATATCTCTATAAAATATGTACGAGGAAAATACACTAATTTTTCGGATAAAGATGAGCAAAATATTCCCTCAAATAAAGCTGAAAAACGAGCAGTGCCAACTTCAAAATTAATTAACTAATAATTTTATATTCATCTAAAGCGTCCCCACTTACAGTTTATCACTATATAAAAGTGGGATATGTATATCTCTTTAAAATATGTACGAGGAAAATACACTAATTTTTTAAATAAAGATGAGCAAAATATTCCCTCAAACAAAGCTGAAAGACGAGCAGTGCCAACTTTAAGATTAATTAACTAGTAATTTTATATTTATCTAAAGGGTCCCCACTTACAGTTTATCACCTTATAAAAGTGGGATATGTATATATCTATAAAATATGTACGAGGAAAATACACTAATTTTTCGGATAAAGATGAGCAAAATATTCCCTCAAACAAAGCTGAAAAACGAGCAATGTCAACTTTAAAATTAATTAACTAATAATTTTATATTCAATAAATGGTCCCCACTTACAGTTTATCACCATATAAAAGTGGGATATGAATATCTCTATAAAATATGTACGAGGAAAATACACTAATTTTTCGGATAAAGATGAGCAAAATATTCCCTCAAATAAAGCTGAAAAACGTGCAGTGCAACTTTAAAATTAATTAACTAATAATATTATATTCATCTAAAGCGTCCCCACTTACAGTTTATCACCATATAAAAGTGGGATATGTATATCTCTATAAAATATGTACTAGAAAATACACTAATTTTTCGAATAAAGATGTGCAAAATATTCCCCCAAACAAAGCTGAAAAACGAGAAGTGCCAACTTTAAAATTAATTAACTAATAATTTTATATTCATCTAAAGCGTCCCACTTACAGTTTATCATTATATAAAAGTGGGGATATGTATATCTCTATAAAATATGTACGAATAAAATACACTAATTTTTGGAATAAAGATGAGCAAAATATTCCCTCAAACAAAGCTGAAAGACGAGCAGTGCCAACTTTAAGATTAATTAACTAGTAATTTTATATTTATCTAAAGGGTCCCCACTTACAGTTTATCACCTTATAAAAGTGGGATATGTATATATCTATAAAATATGTACGAGGAAAATACACTAATTTTTCGGATAAAGATGAGCAAAATATTCCCTCAAATAAAGCTAAAAAACGAGCAGTGCCAACATTAAAATTAATTAATTAATAATTCTATATTCATCTAAAGGTTCCCCACTTACAGTTTATCACAATATAAAGGTGGGATATGTATATCTCTATAAAATATGTACGAGGAAAATACACTAATTTTTCGGATAAAGAAGAGCAAAATATTCCCTCAAACAAAGCTGAAAAACGAGCAATGTCAACTTTAAAATTAATTAACTAATAATTTTATATTCAATAAATGGTCCCCACTTACAGTTTATCACTATATAAAAGTGGGATATGTATATCTCTATAAAATATGTACGAGGAAAATACACTAATTTTTCGGATAAAGATGAGCAAAATATTCCCTCAAATAAAGCTGAAAAACGTGCAGTGCAACTTTAAAATTAATTAACTAATAATATTATATTCATCTAAAGCGTCCCCACTTACAGTTTATCACCATATAAAAGTGGGATATGTATATCTCTATAAAATATGTACTAGAAAATACACTAATTTTTCGAATAAAGATGTGCAAAATATTCCCCCAAACAAAGCTGAAAAACGAGAAGTGCCAACTTTAAAATTAATTAACTAATAATTTTATATTCATCTAAAGCGTCCCACTTACAGTTTATCATTATATAAAAGTGGGATATGTATATCTCTATAAAATATGTACGAATAAAATACACTAATTTTTGGAATAAAGATGAGCAAAATATTCCCTCAAACAAAGCTGAAAGACGAGCAGTGCCAACTTTAAGATTAATGAACTAATAATTTTATATTTATCTAAAGGGTCCCCACTTACAGTTTATCACCATATAAAAGTGGGATATGTATATCTCTATAAAATATGTACGAGGAAAATACACTAATTTTTCGTTGAGCTAAATATTCCCTCAAATAAAGCTGAAAAACGAGCAGTGCCAACATTAAAATTAATAAACTAATAATTTTATATTCATCTAAAGGTTCCCCACTTACAGTTTATCACCATATAAGAGTGGGATATGTATAACTCTATAAAATATGTACGAGGAAAATACACTAATTTTTCGGATAAAGATGAGCAAAATATTCCCTCAAATAAAGCTGAAAAACGAGCAATGCCAACTTTAAAATTAATTAACAAATAATTTCATTCTCATCTAAAGTGTCCCCACTTACAGTTTATCACCATATAAAAGTGGGATATGTATATCTCTATAAAATATGTACGAGGAAAATACGCTAATTTTTCGGATAAAGATGAGCAAGATATTCCCTCAAACAAAGCTAAAAAACGAGCAGTGCCAACTTTAAAATTAATTAACTAATAATTTTATATTCATCTAAAGGGTCCCCACTTACAGTTTATCACCATATAAAAGTGGGATATGTATATCTGTATAAAATATGTACGAGGAAAATATACTAAATTTTCGGATAAAGATGAGCAAAATATTCCCTCAAACAAAGCTGAAAAACGAGCAATGTCAACTTTAAAATTAATTAACTAATAATTTTATATTCAATAAAGGGTCCCCACTTACAGTTTATCACCATATAAAGTGGGATATGTATATCTCTATAAAATATGTACGAGGAAAATACACTAATTTTTCGGATAAAGGTGAGCAAAATATTCCTTCAAACAAAGCTGAAAAACGAGCAAATTCAACTTTAAAATTAATTAACTAATAATTTTATATTCATCTAAAGGGTCCCAACTTACAGTTTATCACCATATAAAAGTGGGATATGTATATATCTATAAAATATGTACGAGGAAAATACACTAATTTTTCGGATAAAGATGAGCAAAATATTCCCTCAAATAAAGCTGAAAAACGAGCAGTGTCAACATTCAAATTAATTAACTAATAATTTTATATTCATCTAAAGGGTCCCAACTTACACTTTATCACCATATAAAAGTCGGATATGTATATCTCTATAAAATATGTACGAGGAAAATACACTAATTTTTGGAATAAAGATGAGCAAAATATTCTCTCAAACAAAGCTGAAAGACGAGCAGTGCCAACTTTAAGATTAATTAACTAATAATTTTATATTCATCTAAAGGGTCCCAACTTACACTTTATCACCATATAAGTCGGATATGTATATCTCTATAAAATATGTACGAGGAAAATACACTAATTTTTGGAATAAAGATGAGCAAAATATTCTCTCAAACAAAGCTGAAAGACGAGCAGTGCCAACTTTAAGATTAATTAACTAATAATTTTATATTTATCTAAAGGGTCCCCACTTACAGTTTATCACCATATAAAAGTGGGATATGTATATTTCTATAAAATATGTACGAGGAAAATACACTAATTTTTCGATGAACAAAATATTCCCTCAAATAAAGCTGAAAAACGAGCAGTGCCAACATTCAAATTAATTAACTAATTATTTTATATTCATCTAAAGGGTCCCCACTTACAGTTTATCACCATATAAAAGTGGGATATGTATATCTCTTTATATTTTGTACGAGGAAAATAAACTAATTTTTCGGATAAAGATGAGCAAAATATTCCCTCAAATAAAGCTGAAAAACGAGCAGTGCCAACCTTAAAATTAATTAACTAATAATTTTATATTCATCTAAAGTGTCCCCACTTACAGTTTATCACCATATAAAAGTGGGATATGTATATCTCTATAAAATATGTACGAGGAAAATACACTAATTTTTCGGATAAAGATGAGCAAAATATTCCCTCAAATAAAGCTGAAAAACGAGCAGTGCCAACTTCAAAATTAATTAACTAATAATTTTATATTCATCTAAAGCGTCCCCACTTACAGTTTATCACTATATAAAAGTGGGATATGTATATCTCTTTAAAATATGTACGAGGAAAATACACTAATTTTTGAAATAAAGATGAGCAAAATATTCCCTCAAACAAAGCTGAAACACGAGCAGTGCCAACTTTAAGATTAATTAACTAGTAATTTTATATTTATCTAAAGGGTCCCCACTTACAGTTTATCACCTTATAAAAGTGGGATATGTATATATCTATAAAATATGTACGAGGAAAATACACTAATTTTTCGGATAAAGATGAGCAAAATATTCCCTCAAACAAAGCTGAAAAACGAACAATGTCAACTTTAAAATTAATTAACTAATAATTTTATATTCAATAAATGGTCCCCACTTACAGTTTATCACCATATAAAAGTGGGATATGAATATCTCTATAAAATATGTACGAGGAAAATACACTAATTTTTCGGATAAAGATGAGCAAAATATTCCCTCAAATAAAGCTGAAAAACGTGCAGTGCAACTTTAAAATTAATTAACTAATAATATTATATTCATCTAAAGCGTCCCCACTTACAGTTTATCACCATATAAAAGTGGGATATGTATATCTCTATAAAATATGTACTAGAAAATACACTAATTTTTCGAATAAAGATGTGCAAAATATTCCCCCAAACAAAGCTGAAAAACGAGAAGTGCCAACTTTAAAATTAATTAACTAATAATTTTATATTCATCTAAAGCGTCCCACTTACAGTTTATCATTATATAAAAGTGGGATATGTATATCTCTATAAAATATGTACGAATAAAATACACTAATTTTTGGAATAAAGATGAGCAAAATATTCCCTCAAACAAAGCTGAAAGACGAGCAGTGCCAACTTTAAGATTAATGAACGAATAATTTTATATTTATCTAAAGGGTCCCCACTTACAGTTTATCACCATATAAAAGTGGGATATGTATATCTCTATAAAATATGTACGAGGAAAATACACTAATTTTTCGTTGAGCTAAATATTCCCTCAAATAAAGCTGAAAAACGAGCAGTGCCAACATTAAAATTAATAAACTAATAATTTTATATTCATCTAAAGGTTCCCCACTTACAGTTTATCACCATATAAGAGTGGAATATGTATAACTCTATAAAATATGTACGAGGAAAATACACTAATTTTTCGGATAAAGATGAGCAAAATATTCCCTCAAATAAAGCTGAAAAACGAGCAATGCCAACTTTAAAATTAATTAACAAATAATTTCATTCTCATCTAAAGTGTCCCCACTTACAGTTTATCACCATATAAAAGTGGGATATGTATATCTCTATAAAATATGTACGAGGAAAATACGCTAATTTTTCGGATAAAGATGAGCAAGATATTCCCTCAAACAAAGCTAAAAAACGAGCAGTGCCAACTTTAAAATTAATTAACTAATAATTTTATATTCATCTAAAGGGTCCCCACTTAAAGTTTATCACCATATAAAAGTGGGATATGTATATCTGTATAAAATATGTACGAGGAAAATATACTAAATTTTCGGATAAAGATGAGCAAAATATTCCCTCAAACAAAGCTGAAAAACGAGCAATGTCAACTTTAAAATTAATTAACTAATAATTTTATATTCAATAAAGGGTCCCCACTTACAGTTTATCACCATATAAAGTGGGATATGTATATCTCTATAAAATATGTACGAGGAAAATACACTAATTTTTCGGATAAAGGTGAGCAAAATGTTCCTTCAAACAAAGCTGAAAAACGAGCAAATTCAACTTTAAAATTAATTAACTAATAATTTTATATTCATCTAAAGGGTCCCAACTTACAGTTTATCACCATATAAAAGTGGGATATGTATATATCTATAAAATATGTACGAGGAAAATACACTAATTTTTCGGATAAAGATGAGCAAAATATTCCCTCAAATAAAGCTGAAAAACGAGCAGTGCAAACATTCAAATTAATTAACTAGTAATTTTTATTCATCTAAAGGGTCCCCACTTACAGTTTATCACCATATAAAAGTGGAATATGTATATCTCTATAAAATATGTACAAGAAAAATACACTAATTTTTCGGATAAAGATCAGCAAAATATTCCCTCAAATAAAGCTGAAAAACGAGCAGTGCCAACTTTAAAATTAATTAACAAATCATTTTATATTCATCTATAGTGTCCCCACTTACAGTTTATCACCATATAAAAGTGGGATATGTATATCTCTATGAAATATGTACGAGGAAAATACACTAATTTTTCGGATAAAGATGAGCAAAATATTCCCTCAAATAAAGCTGAAAAACGAGCAGTGCCAACATTCAAATTAATTAACTAATAATTTTATATTCATCTAAAGGGTCCCCACTTACAGTTTATCACCATATAAAAGTGGGATATGTATATCTGTATAAAATATGACGAGGAAAATACACTAACTTTTCGGATAAAGATGAGCAAAATATTCCGTCAAATAAAGCTGAAAAATGAGCAGTGCCAACTTCAAAATCAATTAACTAATAATTTTATATTCATCTAAAGCGTCCCCACTTGCAGTTTATCACTATATAAAAGTGGGATATGTATATCTCTATAAAATATGTACGAGGAAAATACACTAATTTTTGAAATAAAGATGAGCAAAATATTCCCCCAAACAAAGCTGAAAGACGAGCAGTGCCAACTTTAAGATTAATTAACTAGTAATTTTATATTTATCTAAAGGGTCCCCACTTACTGTTTATCACCTTATAAAAGTGGGATATGTATATATCTATAAAATATGTACGAGGAAAATACACTAATTTTTCGGATAAAGATGAGCAAAATATTCCCTCAAATAAAGCTAAAAAACGAGCAGTGCCAACATTAAAATTAATTAATTAATAATTTTATATTCATCTAAAGGTTCACCACTTACAGTTTATCACAATATAAAAGTGCGATATGTATATCTCTATAAAATATGTACGAGGAAAATACACTAATTTTTCGGATAAAGATGAGCAAAATATTCCCTCAAACAAAGCTGAAAAACGAGCATTGTCAACTTTAAAATTAATTAACTAATAATTTTATATTCAATAAATGGTCCCCAATTACAGTTTATCACCATATAAAAGTGGGATATGTATATCTCTATAAAATATGTACGAGGAAAATACACTAATTTTTCGGATAAAGATGAGCAAAATATTCCCTCAAATAAAGCTGAAAAACGAACAGTGCAAACTTTAAAATTAATTAATTAATAATATTATATTCATCTAAAGTGTCCCCACTTACAGTTTATCACCATATAAAAGTGGGATATGTATATCTCTATAAAATATGTACTAGAAAGTACACTAATTTTTCGAATAAAGATGAGCAAAATATTCCCCCAAACAAAGCTGAAAAACGAGAAGTGCCAACTTTAAAATTAATTAACTAATAATTTTATATTCATCGAAAGGGTCCCCACTTACAGTTTATCACCATATAAAAGTGGGATATGTATATCTCTATAAAATATGTACGAGGAAAATACACTAATTTTTCGGATAAAGATGAGCAAAATATTCCCTCAAATTATGCTCAAAAACGTCCAGTGCCAACTTTAAAATTAATTAACTAATAATTTTATATTCATCTAAAGGATCCCCACTTATAGTTTATCACCATATAAAAGTGGGATATGTATATCTCTATAAAATATGTACGAGGAAAATACACTAATTTTTCGGATAAAGATGAGCAAAATATTCCCTCAAATAAAGCTGAAAAACGAGCAATGCCAACTTTAAAATTAATTAACAAATAATTTTATATTCATCTAAAATGTCCCCACTTACAGTTTATCACCATATAAAAGTGGGATATGTATATCTCTATAAAATATATACGAAAAAAATACGCTAATTTTTCGGATAAAGATGAGCAAAATATTCCCTCAAATAAAGCTGAAAAACGAGCAGTGCCAACATTCAAATTAATTAACTAATAATTTTATATTCATCTAAAGGGTCCCCACTTACAGTTTATCACCATATAAAAGTGGGATATGTATATCTCTATAAAATATGTACGAGGAAAATACACTAATTTTTCGGATAAAGATTAGCAAAATATTCCCTCAAATAAAGCTGAAAAACGAGCAATGCCAACTTTAAAATTAATTAACAAATAATTTTATATTCATCTAAAGTGTCCCCACTTACAGTTTATCACCATATAAAAGTGGGATATGTATATCTCTATAAAATATGTACGAGGAAAATACGCTAATTTTTCGGATAAAGATGAGCAAGATATTAACTCAAACAAAGCTGAAAAACGAGCAGTGCCAACTTTAAAATTAATTAACTAATAATTTTATATTCATCTAAAGGGTCCCCACTTACAGTTTATCACCATATAAAAGTGGGATATGTATATCTCTATAAAATATATACGAGGAAAATACGCTAATTTTTCGGATAAAAATGAGCAAGATATTCCCTCAAACAAAGCTGAAAAACGAGCAGTGCCAACTTTAAAATTAATTAACTAATATTTTTATATTCATCTAAAGCGTCCCCACTTGCAGTTTATCACTATATAAAAGTGGGATATGTATATCTCTATAAAATATGTACGAGGAAAATACACTAATTTTTGAAATAAAGATGAGCAAAGTATTCCCCCAAACAAAGCTGAAAGACGAGCAGTGCCAACTTTAAGATTAATTAACTAGTAATTTTATATTTATCTAAAGGGTCCCCACTTACTGTTTATCACCTTATAAAAGTGGGATATGTATATATCTATAAAATATGTACGAGGAAAATACACTAATTTTTCGGATAAAAATGAGCTAAATATTCCCTCAAATAAAGCTAAAAAACGAGCAGTGCCAACATTAAAATTAATTAATTAATAATTTTATATTCATCTAAAGGTTCACCACTTACAGTTTATCACAATATAAAAGTGCGATATGTATATCTCTATAAAATATGTACGAGGAAAGTACACTAATTTTTCGGATAAAGATGAGCAAAATATTCCCTCAAACAAAGCTGAAAAACGAGCATTGTCAACTTTAAAATTAATTAACTAATAATTTTATATTCAACAAATGGTCCCCACTTACAGTTTATCACCATATAAAAGTGGGATATGTATATCTCTATAAAATATGTACGAGGAAAATACACTAATTTTTCGGAAAAAGATGAGCAAAATATTCCCTCAAATAAAGCTGAAAAACGAACAGTGCAAACTTTAAAATTAATTAACTAATAATATTATATTCATCTAAAGTGTCCCCACTTACAGTTTATCACCATATAAAAGTGGGATATGTATATCTCTATAAAATATGTACTAGAAAGTACACTAATTTTTCGAATAAAGATGAGCAAAATATTCCCCCAAACAAAGCTGAAAAACGAGAAGTGCCAACTTTAAAATTAATTAACTAATAATTTTATATTCATCGAAAGGGTCCCCACTTACAGTTTATCACCATATAAAAGTGGGATATGTATATCTCTATAAAATATGTACGAGGAAAATACACTAATTTTTCGGATAAAGATGAGCAAAATATTCCCTCAAATTATGCTCAAAAGCGTCCAGTGCCAACTTTAAAATTAATTAACTAATAATTTTATATTCATCTAAAGGATCCCCACTTATAGTTTATCACCATATAAAAGTGGGATATGTATATCTCTATAAAATATGTACGAGGAAAATACACTAATTTTTCGGATAAAGATGAGCAAAATATTCCCTCAAATAAAGCTGAAAAACGAGCAATGCCAACTTTAAAATTAATTAACAAATAATTTTATATTCATCTAAAATGTCCCCACTTACAGTTTATCACCATATAAAAGTGGGATATGTATATCTCTATAAAATATATACGAAAAAAATACGCTAATTTTTCGGATAAAGATGAGCAAAATATTCCCTCAAATAAAGCTGAAAATCGAGCAGTGCCAACATTCAAATTAATTAACTAATAATTTTATATTCATCTAAAGGGTCCCAACTTACAGTTTATCACCATATAAAAGTGGGATATGTATATCTCTATAAAATATGTACGAGGAAAATACACTAATTTTTCGGATAAAGATTAGCAAAATATTCCCTCAAATAAAGCTGAAAAACGAGCAATGCCAACTTTAAAATTAATTAACAAATAATTTTATATTCATCTAAAGTGTCCCCACTTACAGTTTATCACCATATAAAAGTGGGATATGTATATCTGCATAAAATATGTACGAGGAAAATACACTAATTTTTCGGATAAAGATGAGCAAAATATTCCCTCAAACAAAGCTGAAAAAGGAGCAATGTCAACTTTAAAATTAATTAACTAATAATTTTATATTCAATAAAGGGTCCCCACTTATAGTTTATCACAATATAAAAGTGGGATATGTATATCTCTATAAAATATGTACGAGGAAATTACACTAATTTTTCGGATAAAGATGAGCAAAATATTCCCTCAAATAAAGCTGAAAAACGAGCAGTGCCAACATTCAAATTAATTAACTAATAATTTTATATTCATCTAAAGGGTCCCAACTTACAGTTTATCACCATATAAAAGTGAGATATGTATATCTCTATAAAATATGTACGAGGAAAATACACTAATTTTTCGGATAAAGATGAGCAAAATATTCCCTCAAACAAAGCTGAAAAACGAGCAATGTCAACTTTAAAATTAATTAACTAATAATTTTATATTCAATAAAGGGTCCCCACTTACAGTTTATCACCATATAAAGTGGGATATGTATATCTCTATAAAATATGTACGAGGAAAATACACTAATTTTTCGGATAAAGATGAGCAAAATATTCCCTCAAATAAAGCTAAAAAACGAGCAGTGCAAACTTTAAAATTAATTAACTAATAATTTTATATTCATCTAAAGGGTCCCCACTTACAGTTTATCACCATATAAAAGTGGGATATGTATATCTCTATAAAATATGTACGAGAAAGTACACTGATTTTTCGGATAAAGATGAGCAAAATATTCCCTCAAACAAAGCTGAAAAACGAGCAGTGCCAACATTCAAATTAATTAACTAATAATTTTATATTCATCTAAAGCGTCACCACTTACAGTTTATCGCTATATAAAAGTGGGATATGTATATCTCTATAAAATATGTACGAGGAAAATACACGAATTTTTGGAATAAAGATGAGCAAAATATTCCCTCAAACAAAGCTGAAAGACGAGCAGTGCCAACTTTAAGATTAATTAACTAATAATTTTATATTTATCTAAACGGTCCCCACTAACAGTTTATCACCATATAAAAGTGGGATATGTATATATCTATAAAATATATACGAGGAAAATACACTAATTTTTCGATGAGCTAAATATTCCTTCGAATAAAGCTAAAAAACTAGCAGTGCCAACATTAAAATTAATTAACTAATAATTTTATATTCATCTAAAGGGTCCCCACTTACAGTTTATCACCATATAAAAGTGGGATATGTATATCTCCATAAAATATGTACGAGGAAAATACACTAATTTTTCGGATAAAGATGAGCAAAATAATCCCTCAAATAAAGCTGAAAAACGAGCAATGCCAACTTTAAAATTAATTAAATAATAATTTTATATTCATCTAAAAAGTCCGCACTTACAGTTTATCACCATATAAAAGTGGGATATGTATATCTCTATAAAATATGCTCGAGGAGAATACACAATTTTTTCCGATAAACATGAGCAAAATATTCCCTCAAACAAAGCTGAAAAACGAGCAGCGTCAACTTTAAAATTAATTAACTAATAATTCTTTTTCGTCTAAGGGGTCCCCACTTACAGTTTATCACCATATAAAAGTGGGATATTTATAACTCTATAAAATATGTACGAGAAAGTACACTAATTTTTCGAATAAAGATGAGCAAAATATTCCCTCAAACAAAGCTGAAAAACGAGCAGAGCCAACTTTAAAATTAATTAACTAATAATTTTGTATTCATCTAAAAGGTCCCCACTTACAGTTTATCACCAAATAAAAGTGGGATATGTTTATCTCTATAAGATATGTACCATTAAATTACACTAATTTTTCGGATAAAGATGAGCAAAATATTCCCTCAAATTATGCTGAAAAACGACCAGTGCCAATTTTAAAATTAATAATCTAATAATTTTATATTCATCTACAGGGTCCCCACGTACAGTTCATCACCATATAAAAGTGGTATATGTATATCTCTATAAAATATGTACGAGGAAAATACACTAATTTTTCGGAAAAAAATGAACAAAACATTCCCTCAAATAAAGCTGAAAAACGAGCAGTGCCAACTATAAAATAATTAACTAACAATTTTATATTCATCTAAAGGGTCCCCACTTACAGTTTATCACCATATAAAAGTGGGATGTGTATATCTCTATAAAATATGTACGAGGAGAATACACTAATTTTTCGGATAAAGATGAGCAAAATATTCCCTCAAATAAAGCTGAAAAACGAGCAGTGCCAACTTTAAAATCAATAAACTAATAATTTTATATTCATCTAAACCGTCCCCACTTACAGTTTATCACTATATAAAAGTGGTATATGTATATCTCTATAAAATATGTAGGAGGAAAATACTCTAATTTTTGGAATAAAGATGAGCAAAATATTCCCTCAAACAAAGCTGAAAGACGAGCCATGCCAAGTTTAAGATTAATTAACTAATAAATTTATATTTATTTAAAGGGTCCCCACTTACAGTTTATCACCATATAATAGTGGGATATGTATATCTCTATAAAATATGTACCAGGAAATTACACTAATTTTTCGGATAAAGATGAGCAAAATATTCCCTCAAATAAAGCTGAAAAACGAGCAGTGCCAACTTTAAAATTAATTAACTAATATATTTATATTCATCTGAAGGGTCCCCACTTACAGTTTATCGCCATATAATAGTGGGATATGTATATCTCTATAAAATATGTACGAGGAAAATACACTAATTTTTCGGATAAAGATGAGCAAAATTTTCCCTCAAATAAAGCTGAAAAACGAGCAATGCCAACTTTAAAATTAATTAACTAATAATTTTATATTCATCTAAAGTGTCCCCACTTACAGTTTATCACCATATAAAAGTTTGATATGTATATCTGTATAAAATATGTACGAGGAAATTACACTAATTTTTCGGATATAGATGAGCAAAATTATCCCTCAAATAAAGCTGAAAAACGAGCAGTGCCAACGTTAAAATTAATTAACTAATAACTTTATATTCATCTAATGGGTCTCCACTTACACCTTATCACCATATAAAAGTGGGATATGTATATCTCTATAAAATATAAACGAGGAAATTACAGTATTTTTTCGGATAAAGATGAGCAAAATATTCCTTCAAACAAAGCTGAAAAACGACTAATCTCAACTTTAAAATTAATTAACTAATAATTTTATATGCAATAAAAATGTCCCCACTTACAGCTTATTACCAGATAAAGGTGGGATATGTATATCTCTATAAAATATGTACGAGGAAAATACACTAATTTTTCGGATAAAGATGAGCAAAATATTCCCTCAAATAAAGCTGAAAAACGAGCAGTGCCGACTTTAAAATTAATTAACTAATAATTTTATATTCATCTAAAGAGATCCCACTTACAGTTTATCACCATATAAAAGTGGGATATGTATATCTCTATAAAATATGTACGAAGAGAATACACTAATTTTTCGAATAAAGATGAGCAAAATATTCCCTCAAACAAAGCTGAAAAACGAGCAGTGCTAACTTTAAAATTAATAATCTAATAATTTTATATTCATGTACAGGGTCCCCACTTACAGTTTATCACCTTATAAAAGTGGGATATGTATATCTCTATAAAATATGTACGAGGAAAATACACTAATTTTTCGGATAAAGATGAGCAAAATATTCCCTCAAACAAAGCTGAAAAACGAGCAATGTCAACTTTAAAATTAATTAACTAATAATTTTATATTCATCTAAAGGGTCCCCACTTATAGTTTATCACCATATAAAAGTGCAATATGTATATCTGTATAAAATATATACGAGGAAATTACACTAATTTTTCGGATAAAGATGAACAAAATATTCCCTCAAATAAAGCTGAAAATCGAGCAATGCCAACTTTAAAATTAATTAACTAATAATTTTATATTCATCTAAAAGGTCCCAACTTAGAGTTTATCACCATATAAAAGTGGGATATTTATATCTGTATAAAATATGTACGAGGAAAATACACTTATTTTTCGGATAAAGATGAGCAAAATATTCCCTCAAATAAAGCTGAAAGTCGAGCAGTGCCAACTTTAAAATTAATTAACTAATAATTTTATATTCATCTAAAGGGTCCCCACTTACAGTTTATCACCATATAAAAGTGGGATATGTATATCTCTATAAAATATGTACGAGGAGAATACACTAATTTTTCGGATAAAGATGAGCGAAATATTCCCTCAAATAAAGCTGAAGAACGAGCAGTGCCAACTTTAAAATTAATTAACTAATAATTTTATATTCATCTAAAGGGTCCCCACTTACAGTTTATCACCATATAAAAGTGGGATATGTATATCTCTATAAAATATGTACGAGGAAAATACACTAATTTTTCGAATAAAGATGAGCAAAATATTCCCTCAAACAAAGCTGAAAAACGAGCAGTGCCAACTTTAAAATTAATTAACTAATAATTTTATATTCATCCAAACGGTCCCCACTTACAGTTTATCACCATATAAAAGTGGGATTTGTATATCTCTATAAAATATGTACGAGGAGAATACACTAATTTTTCGGATAAAGATGAGCGAAATATTCCCTCAAACAAAGCTGAAAAACGAGCAGTGCCAACTTCAAAATTAATTAACTAATAATTTTATATTCATCTAAAGGGTCCCCACTTACAGTTTATCACCATATAAAAGTGGAATATGTATATCTCTATAAAATATGTACGAGGAAAATACACTAATTTTTCGAATAAAGATGAGCAAAATATTCCCTCAAACAAAGCTGAAAAACGAGCAGTGCTAACTTTAAAATTAATAATCTAATAATTTTATATTCATCTACAGAGCCCCACTTACAGTTTATCACCATATAAAAGTGGGATATGTATATTTACATTAACTGTTAGTCATCCAACGATGCGTTCAAACATATAAAATTCACTGGCAGTCATTACATTGGCCATCAACTTAAATTAATTGGTTTACAATTATATAAATAAATTTAGAAAAAACACCAACTTTATTATATTTAATTTGAATTTGTGGTTTTGTCCGATAATTTGAATCATTCATTTTCTAATTTAAAAGTTTCTTTACATCGATCAAAAGTGTCTGCTTACTGTGTCAAATGGTTTTCAGTAGACCTTACATTGAATGCCGTAAATTTCTTATATCTTATACAGTAACATGAAGGGTGGACATAGGGCTTATTTTGAAATTATACACTGAGAAAAAATGTATGTGGAGTACGTAAAAACGTAGGTTACATGTGTAAATCCTGTAGTTTTTGGACTTAAGGTACAACTAAAAACGTAGCATAAAAGTATAAATAAAACATACTTTCCGTATAAATGTTTCAAATAAACGTACTTTTTGTACGAACAAAAAACTTTATATAAGCGGTCATGATCTCACATAAAGATATACGCATGTAACAAACAGCTGCCGTATGTAACATACGTATACGTATGTGGTACATGGAATACTGTTAAATGTCATACATCCAGAAACGACATGATGTAACATCTAAGTGAGGGTAGTCTGTAGCATATGGATTACTTGTGCTTCTTGCAGATTTCCGTAGTAGACATAACGATTCCGTATATCCATACAATATACTACTGTAAGGATAACGGACTTTTCTCAGTGCATTACTTAATAAGAATATGCGTCCGGTGAAGGGGAATGTTAAAAGCTAAACAAATTTTCTATATATATTTACAACAATGAGGAATATCACATTCGAATCGATAAGTGTTAGTAAACTAGACAAATGTTTAAAAGGAGGATGAAAAACAGAGCCGTAGCTAGAGATTACGGCGCCCCTACACTCATCTTGTCAAGTTGTTCCTTTTTTCTTTGTCTTTTCTTTTTTTCTTTATCTTTTTTTTTGGCAAATAAGAGAAATAGCTGTTATACTACGTTAAATTTTTATCAAGCTGCTTGCACAGACTATTGAAACAACAAACAGTTATCATTCTGTATTCTTTTACCAATAAAAGCTGTTTTCAGGAGGCTTATTTTGGTCTTTTTGTTGAACTTCCAAAACTGCCTTTGGCTGTACACAAATCTACTTTGAGAACAGTTATGAAAATTTACAATACTTACGTTTCATACTATCTATAAGAATTGAAATTTTAATATGTTTGGAACTATGTGTCTTAAAAAATGTTCTAAATGGGTAACAGTATCAATTTCCAGTAATAATTGTAAACTTTTGTAATTTTATTCTGTATGTGACCACATAAAGAAGATTTTAATTTAGATTGTTTTACAGTAAAAAAAGCTTGTGAAATGTTACGGAAGCTCCGAAGGGATCTTCTTTGCGAATTTCTTAATATTGATCGATAAAGGTGAAGAATATGTTTAATGTTTGTAGTTGAAATCCAAAATATAGTTTGGCTACTACATATGTTTAAAATTATAGTACTTACTTAATTTCTTAATGACTAAAAATTTTGAATTTAAGGTTACTTATTAGTAATAAACATACAAAATATACACACACGTTATATATAAAGTGTGTGTGTATTTTGTATGTATGTAGATAGATAAAAATATCACACAAGTAGATAAGTAAGAAAAAAGTCCTGGCGATACAAGTAGTTACTGGAGAAATGATCCCAATCGTGTCTTCAGTATTTGCATTTTCCCATTTTGCCTTATGATACTTATCACAGGAAACGTCAACCAAAAATTGATACTTAATGACTTCGTAAGGCAAAACGGGAATTCCCTTTCGCTTTACAATAATTTTCATATATTGGTAGCCCTGCTTTAGCAAATATAAATGTAATTAAAATGTTCAACAGAAGGATACTGAAAAACTGGAAAGAAATAGGTTTCATTGAAAAAGAAGGTAACAATGTAATGGATTCGAAATCAGAACTTAGAATTAATGATAACAGAGTAGGGGTGAAATGGCGAACTTGGCCCACCATCAAAATTTTGACCCATGAATCCGACCATTATTGCTCACGAATCCGGATTTTCGACACCCTACTGCAATTCACGGGAATAAATTTATATCTAATCAGAGAAAAAAATAACAAAAACGAAAAGAAAATGAAAGAAAGAAAGAAGAAAAGAAAAACGCCATAAACATAGTCCTACAAATTCCGGATTGCGTGTTTGTTTTTGTAAGTAGAACAGTAGAATCACTTTTAACATTATGAACATTACATGTATTTTTGTTTTCTTTTACCTCAATATCAACCGTTTATTCAGCCCACAAAAATAGAATTGAAACTTCTTGAAAACACTTAACTTGGATAAGGAACGCAGAAAATTTTTGAAGAATGAAAAAAATCTTCACGGACGCTCAATACTTATGCGTAAAGAAAGACAAATTAAAATGATAGTTCTCATAATTAGGGATGGGCACGAGCGAGTTCGAGCGAGTTTTCTTTGAAACTCGACTCGACTCGAAACAGACATCTTTGAACTCGACTCGAGAACTCGGCTCGAAAAATTTCCTCCAGCTCGACTCGAAACTCGACTAGAATTTGGTTCAAGTTTCGAGTAGAGTCGAGCAACAAGGAGCCAAATCGAGCCGAATCGTGTGTGTAGTTCAAGTACTCTCTTCAAATATCATACATACACAATACAATTATTATCAATGACACTACTACTACTACTACTACTACAACTTATAATAATAATAATAATAATTATTATTATTATTATTATTATTATTATTATTATTATTATTATTATTATTATAACGGCCGCCGTCACTCATTGGTAGAGCGTTCACCTCTGGCGCATGGGGTCCCGGGTTCAATCTCTGCTCCCGCCAAGTGATCCTTGTGGTGGTCGAACACCGTGTGCATGGGTTTCCTCGGGGCTCGCCCGTTTCCTCCCACTTTCTTCATTTCTCCATTTCATTCATTTCTCATCATCCCCATCACCTTTAGCCTAGCCTACATAAGAGTGGGACGTAAAACGAAGATTTATTATTATTACAGCGTTTTTGCTTCGCAATCGGAAAGTCCCACCCTCGAATCCAGAGTTCAGTATCGTGACTGAGGTTTTCCAGGGTTTCCCTCAGTTACATTAGGTCAATGTTGAGATGGTACCTTAAAATACGGACCCTAGCCGCCATCCTTCCAATTCCTTTCCCAATGGTTTTATTATTGTTGATTTGTTGAGTGCTCCAGTGTAAAATGGCCTCTGAGATTGTATCTGGTAGCTTAGTAATAAATAAGTAAATATATCTCTCATTCACTTAATTCTGCAAAAGATGGCTGATGGTGGGCATGAAGTCATACGTTTCCAGGTACATATACACTACACATGTGATGCGTTAATAACGGCGTTATTTATTTAGTAACAATTTTTATGTTCTGGCAGTTTTCAGCAGGAACTATTCACAGTCAGATTGTGAAATTTTGAAAGTGTCCCGACCAATTTGACGCTTATAGTATCTGCTGCTTTCAAACCAGGCCCGTAGCCAGCATGCTTTATAAGGGGGAGGGTGAAGAAATGAAGACTGATTGGGCAATGACAAAGACATCAAAGAACAGCATAAAATTGTACATTTATATATTATTTACAGAATCTGTGTTTATTTTTAAATTATCGCAAGTGTAATTTTGGTTTCATTTCTGGAAGTGTAATACAAGCTCTTTGCGGGATACTTTGTTTCATATTAATATTGAAAATGGAAGTATTTATTTTTCTAACATTACAACAAAATTATATTAAATCAATTTTAGGTTATATTAATTCATAATAGAAATATATGTTTTATTCAACGTTTGCACTAAATTTTCTACCCTCCAAAATAAGCTGGACACTGCAGTTTATTAATATTCACAACTAACATTATGGACTATGATACTGTTGTTTTGAAGTGCACCTGGTATCGTTGGATACTTGTCATGGTAGCAAAAATAGGTTACTGTTTGAAAGTCATGAAATTGATAAAAACCAGAGGCGCCGACTTTGGGGGGCAGGACACTTTTGGCCCCCCAATATTTAGAGGTGGGGTCCTCGCCCCTCCAATATAATCCGGCCGAGGAAGAATTAACAAAGAGGAGCAAGAATTTCTGTTGTAAACTTCGTCATTCCTTTAATTCAACGTGAGGAATAGCCTTCTAGGAATCGAGTTCCGAGTCGAGTCAAACGTAATTTTCTCGAGTCGAGTTCCGAAACAAGTCGCTGTTTTTTAGGTCGAGTTTCAAGTTGAGTCGAGGTCGATAAATGGCTCGCTCGTTCAGCTCGTTTTAAAATCATGGCATAATTAGACTGGAAAGCGAAAGCCATATGAAATGTAAGAGATATAGTGGAATACTTTAATATTGTTCACGAGAGGGGACACTGCTTGTATCTCGTTTCGTCTCTATAACGAGACGACAAAGGATTTTATAACGATGCCTCAAACGTCGTTAGCACCAATTTAAGTATATGTTTTAGTTCTTACCATTAAGTCTGAGACCTGCACTGTCGAATTTTTGAACCCAAACAGAAGCTCAACCCGGGTAGTGATGTAAACTTGCTCGGCTCAGTTCAACGGAGCGAAATGCTCGAGCCGGCATGGTTGGGATGAGCCATCGATTCACCCCAACTGAGCTATCAGCTCTGTTTGTCTCGGTTTGGGTAAACCATCGGCTTAGATCGGCTCACCCTGGCCGACAACCCTAAGCCCGAGCCGAGCAGTTTTGAACATGTTTGGCCAGCGCCCTATAACTTTTAACAATATTTGGCATTAGTCAAATCCTTGCTTCTCCGGAACTCAAATCCAGAATCTCGTGAACGATAGCCACGCCTCCTAGACTTCACGACTACCGAGGTCGGCAGTCAATTAGTTTTTAGTATCAGATAGAAACCACTCATCTTACATGGTGTTGTTATAATAATAATAATAATAATTATAATAATAATAATAATAATTTGTAGTAACAGCAGTGTCATTGATAATAATTGCACTGTCTATGTAGAATAGTTGAAGAGAGTACTTGAAACTACATAAAATTTAGCTCCATTTGGCTCGTTCTGTCTCGACTCGACTCGAAACTCGACCTGAATTCGAGTCGAATTGGAGGAAATTTCTCGAGACGAGCTCTCGAGTCAAGCTTAAATATGTCTGTTTCGAGTCGAGTCGAGTTTCAAAGAAAACTCGTTCGAAGTCGCTCGTGGCCATCCCTACAGCCTTCGTATTCGATAGAAAAGGTGGTTTTCAGACTGGTGTTGAATAGAGCACCGAACCCTCAACCAACACTGGCAACACTAACCTGACAAGTGAAGATCAATGCAGTGTCAATTTTGCCGTGGAATAGCGGATCGAGATTTGGGGGGGGAGAGGGCTTTCATCAAGCAGTTAATTGAAAACGGTTGAATACGATGATGATATATTTATTCATTGCTTGGACCCCCCAATATTTTCTTCAAGTCGGCGCCTATGATAAGTGTCTCGAATATGTAGAATCCTGAACATTTCAAATGTATTGAAAATTTAGCGAGCCTCAAACACTTAGTGTCTAAAACATTTACATAGTATTGAATCCTTCAAGTGTCTCGAACATTTCGAGTCTCGAGCACTTCAAGTGTCTCCAACATTTCGATAATCTCGAACACTTCGAGTGTCTCGAACATTTCGATAGTCTCGAACCATTAGAGTGTCTAAAACATTTTTATAGTCTCGAACTATTCAAGTGTCTCCAACATTTCGAGTCTCGAACACTTCAAGTGTATTGAAAATTTCTAGAATCTGGAACACTTCCAGTGTCTCGAACATTTCGAGAGTCTCGAACACTTCGAGTTTCTCAATCATTTCCAGTCTCGAGCCGAGTGACTTGAAAGTTTCTAAAATTTAGAACACTTCAAATGTTTAACGTTTCGAAAATTTGGGAAGTTCGATAAGTAGATAAAATTATTTTTTTAACCACGAAACGGTTTAGAAATTTTATTGAATTGTTATTTATTACTCGATTGAGCTCCTCCGTGGTTAAGCGGTTAGCGTACGCGCCTTTGGCGTGGAAAACCCGGGTTCAATTCCCGGCGGGAGCTCATGTGGTTCGGATTCCACGTTAATCAGTATGTCCACGTCTCATATAGCCTCGCTGCTGAACGGGACGTTAAACTCAAAATCAACTCAACTTATTACCCGATTATCGGAACAGCCCTATTTAATGTGACATAATACATGTAGAAAATTTCTCCCTTTGATGATCTTCTAGGGGCAACTATGGAATGGTAAAATCCTGCGTCCATGGTAGAATGAAATGCATTCATGATAATATTTTCAATTTACGGTAGTTATCAGGAGGCCCGGAACCAGCCACAGAGCTTTGGGGTGGACATGAATATGTTAGGGGGAGCAAAGTCATTAAAAATTCTATTACAAATATCTAAATTGTGTTTTTTGTATTGAGGTCTGGAGAGACCATGAAAAGTCTCGGGGGGGCAGGCCCCCTAGCCCCTCTCTGATTTCGGGCTTGGTTATCAGTCAGTATAGTATATTGAAGGAATATTAAAGTTTCATTTAAAACTGTTCTTTCATGTGCAGAAGTGTTTATTCATCTTTTCTCTCATTCATGTAATAAAAATAGATATAGGTAATATTTAATGTGTTGGAAATTAACCAAACACTCATGTTGTTCCATCCTCAAGTAGCAAAATAAAGGAAGAAAGAAAACAACTCCTTCCCACAGCTTGGTGATGTAAATATGGAGAAACTGACCGCCAAAGAAACTGAGTGTAGTGGGGCGTGGTCAAAAGTGATTAGCAGCTAGCATTTTACTACATGAATCACACGGTCAGGTGGAATAAATTTCCTTCAACTTTACCGAAAGAGAACTTGAACAAGGAAAAAGAGAAATGTATAGTTCCATAAATCTATCAACCAAATGTCCAAATGTAGAAAATGAATTTGAATAGACAGCATAGACATCAATGTATACAGTTCACATAAAGAGGAATGAACAGCTGTAGTTTTCAAGAGATTACATTGAATAGATAGATTCTTATTCCACCCTTCTCCTGCCGACTACTTACATCTACTGGGGGATTGAGTATAGCCCGCTCCCCCCAGTGATTTTTAACGAATCATAGTGATTCTAACGATTCATACTAGTTCATAATGAATCGGAATCGCATGTTATAAAGATTTAAGATGTAAATCTTGTGGTAAGGAAGCTTTAGTATAAGTAGTAGTAATAGTAACAATAGTAGTAGTAGTAGTTAGTAGCAATAGTAGTAGGAACGGGTTAGAGGCCCCGCAGGGGTTGGTTGGGTTCTGTTCTCGATATAAGTAGTAGTAGTAGTAGTAGTAGTAGTAGTAGTAGTAGTAGTAGTAGCAGTAGCAGTAGCAGTGACTCTTCCAGTTCCGGTGACAAAGAACTGGGGGGAGCGGGCTATACACAAGCCCTACTGGGTTTCCTGATTCAAGAGCACTGATGACAGTTGGAGGGAAATGTTATTTCAAATCGGCTGCGAAGAGGACATTCTCATCTATTCTATTATGTTTTGAAATTCATTCATTTTATCCAATGAACATGCTCTTTCACGCACAATTCTTCCACTGACTCATCAAAAGGTTGACGAACTTCGCCTACATCTAAGCAGATATAAGCGGCAAGTACATGCCAGAAGGAAATGACGAGATAAAAGTCGGCAAAGACACAAGAAAACAGATGGATCTGCTACCACGGATTCCTGCTGCGAATTGACCGTGAGAAGACAACAAGTAATTTCCCTTTGCTACAAATTTTTCTAGCACCGTGACATGAATTTGATGTTTCAAAAACAAATATGTTGCTTTCAATATTCAATAAACAACATATTAGTAGTTATATAATAGTTTAATTGAAGGTCAATTCCGAACTTTCTTTTAACAGCCTGTTCATCAATTTATACATTATAATTAGCATACACATATTATTTTCATCACATATTATTATACTATTTATATCTACTATATATTCATTATCCATATTTCACTATTATTAAAAACCATCTTTATGCCATTGTAATTCGTAAAAAGCTGTTTTAATAATAGAAATTAGAATCTTCATCTCAATTCATATACATATAGGCATCATACAATAATCTATTAGACACGGTTTCATAAGACTGCTCATTATGTTATCTGAAATATTAATTTTACACAAAATATAAAAGTATAAACTACAATTGGTAGAGCTTCGACGTTTAATTCGAGGCACACATATTTTAACGACACATTTTACTATAATCCATATTAACTAACTCACAAAATATCTTCTTTACTATATAATTTATATTAGTTTCTTCATCCAATAACGATTTGAAAAATTTAAATTTCATGTATATTTTAATTTTAGTATCTGAGGATACAGACTAGTGTCAAAATTTCCCTTGTACAAATACTATGTAATGCGCTGAGGTGTAAGAATACAATAGCGGCGCATTACATTTGGAGAACTTGAAGTGTTCGAGATACTTGAAGTATTTGATACTATATAAATGTTTTAGACACTCAAGCGTTCGAGACTCGCGAAATTTTCAATACACTTGAAATGTTCAGGATTCTACATATTCGAGACACTTAAAGTGTTAGATACTGGAAATATTTGAGACACTCTAAGTGTTCGAGACTTTCGAAATTTTCAACACATTTGAAATGTTCGAGATTCTCGAAAAATTCAATACACTTGAATTGTTCGATACTATGGAAATGTTTGAGACGCTCTAAGTGTTCGATACTCTCGAAATGTTCTTGAGTCTCGGAGTGTTTGAAACAGACCCGTAGCCAAGGAGGGGCTAGAGGGGATACTGCTCCCACATAAATTACATTTCTTCCCCTCTAAAAGTGACGCTGAAGAGAATTTTCAAACTGACTCAAAACCAATTAAATTCTTCCGATTATATTTACAAAGTTAAATTCAACTTTACGAATTCTACTCATTTCTGTGTAAAATCATATGTTTCTCGCTAGATGTCCCAAATATCTTTCATTGTCTTTATCAATTTCAAGACTTTCAAAGAGTAACCTATTATTGCTATCATGACAAGCATCCAATGATACCAGGTGCACTTCAAAACAACAGTATCATAGTCCATAATGTTAGTTGTGAATATTAATAAACTGCAGTGTCCAGCTTATTTTGGAGGGTAGAAAATTTAGTGCAAACGTTGAATAAAACATATATTTCTATTATGAATTAATATAACCTAAAATTGATTTAATATAATTTTGTTGTAATGTTAGAAAAATAAATACTTCCATTTTCAATATTAATATGAAACAAAGTATCTCGCAAAGAGCTTGTATTACGCTTCCAAAAATGAAACCAAAATTACACTTGCGATAATTTAAAAATAAACACAGATTCTGTAAATAATATATAAATGTACAATTTTATGCTGCTCTTTGATGTCTTTGTCATTACCCCCTCAGTCTTCATTTCTTCACCCTCCCCCTTATAACGCATACTGGCTACAGGCCTGGTTTGAAAGCAGCAAATACTATAAGCGTCAAATTGGTCGGGACACTTTCAAAAATTCACAATCTGACTATGTGAATCGTTCCTGCTACGTTCCTGCTGAAAACTGCTCGAAATTTTACATTACTGCTAGGCAGGGGTGTAACCAGCAGGTTTATGTAGGAGGTGCCCGTCGTTCTTGAAGGGAGCTAGCTACAATGTGCAAAAAGAACGTGTTGCAGTTAGTATTTTTGAGGCCTGAAAAAAACCGGAAAATTTAGGTTTCCTTCCGGAAAAATAAAAACACTGCTTTTTATCTTTTCTTCTTCTTCATCTTCTTCTTCTTCTTCTTCTTCTTCTTCTTCTTCTTATTATTATTATTATTATTATTATTATTATTATTATTATTATTATTATTATTATTATTATTATTGTTTTATTTATTTATTTATTTTTGCTTTTTCTCCATAAATTATATTCCAGGCAGTTTTTATCATGTTTAACCAAGAACAAACATTATACCTTTGTGCATAGCTATTTCAATTTAAGCCCTTGTACACAGAACCTATCTATAAAGATAACCAAGGAAGTTATATCGCTTTCTCACCCACCACCTTCGAACATCGATATGTCACCAAAGGGCTAAGACGTACCCAAAAGATCAAAAATAGTCCCCATCAGCATCGATGATCTTCTGCCAACGTTCTGGGAGGCCATGGATCCCATCGCGGTAGAATTTGGTGGACCATGAAGCGAAGATATCAAGTGCATTTTGCACCTCTACTAGGGATTTGAACTGGCGTCCTGTAGGGTGACTGTCCATAGTAGGTATGGTATCGAGACGAGACGAGACGAGACGAGACTGTGTAAGTCTCAGTCTCGTCTCGGTTGATAAGTAGCGATCTCGGTCTCGATCTAGTCTCGAGTCAAAAATCGCCGTCTCGGTCTCGGTCTCGTCGCGGTCAACAGATGCTTGTCTCGATCTCGGTCTCGGTCTCAAAGGCCAAGTCTTGGTCTCGTCTCGGGTCTCGTCTCGAAAGTCTCGAAATAAATAGTATGAATTAAAATTGTGAAAGTATTATTATCGTACAGTCTGTTGTTTCCGCTTCTTGCTTTTTGCTTTCATTCTTGGCTTAGAATTATGGTATGATGTACCTCTTCGTAGCTAATTTGCTAGCGCTAATGCTTTCGATGTGTGTGTTTCAGGTTCAATCATCAGTGGGTATAACATACTTGGGACAAAACCCTAATAGTAACTCATATTTCACTTTCAGCAATAGACTTCGTCTCAAATAGTCTCAGTACTACCTATACAATTAACCTCTATTAAATGAACTCCAGTACTATACAGTAGTTTATTTCCTTCCTCTCAATCAGAATTGTTCGATACCTCCTACCGGATAACGCAACACATAACAGCACGATTGTATTTAATAGCACCGAAATTGAAATTTTACAATTTCTCAGTTATTATCAAAAACATTCTGCTTTGATTGCCATTTTAAAATCAGAATATAACGTTCATTATCTTAACAGATAGAGTAAATTGTTACTACCATATATTTTGTTTCAAATTGATCAAATGTTTTTATTACCGTTTCACATCTCAGTGTTTAGTTGACACTTTAAAACAGGCACATCCTTAACCTTATGGTGGGAGCTACGGCACTTATCTTTGCTATCTGTGGTCTCGAGTTGGATCACCAAACAAGTTAGATTCAAAGTCTTATGTTTCGTATAGTTCTCGTCTCACTTTAAGTACATTCTGTTTCTTATACAAGTTTATAAGGTCGTAATGTATTATATAAGGATATAGCCAGTGCCATAACATATTATTAAGCTTATTCCTGAGTTCTCAGCGGTGCATGTGATCTTTATTCGAGAAAACTAATCATGCGTTCATTACGCTGAAATTTTATATTGCATGAAAATTACTTGCGAAACATGGACATACATATTATGTAAGTATATAGGTAATTCGAGCTATATGTATCTATTTTCTCTGTCCCGGCAAAACAAGTGATTCTTAACTTCCTAGTTTTCTTTTGTATTATTTTTTTTTTCGCTGCACGAGTTTCGTTAAATTTTGGATCTGTTTTCACCCTACCGTACCTAGTAAAAGTTATGTATACGTATACATGAACTTTAGAGATAGACTATGCTAAGTTATTTTTTAGTCGAAATTGAGTTAAGAATACGTTATTAATAGACTATGTTCTTCCAAGTGGTGAACAATGTAAGTCAAAAAGCATCCTATTACTTTGTAACTACTTAGTATAGTTTGAAAACAGTCCTATAGGTCTTACTTAAGGAACTGGTTTTTCGCTTCTCTTGTAAAATTACGAAATTATGACTTGGTTTAGTTTACCTCTCAGGTCCAGATATAATAAAATCATAGCCATAATCATAATCAACCATTGTCAATCGACTGCTGGATGAAGGTCTTTCCAAGTCTTCTCCACAACTATCTATCTTGAGCAGTTCTTTTTCAGGTTACTCCCCAGTTGTTCTTGGTTTCGTCAAACCTTCTTGTATAAGGACGTTTCCTAGGCTGTATTTATCTCGTGGTATCCTGTCTAGAATATTATTTTTGTCTACCGATCATAATTTCTTGCAATATATCCAGCACAGCCCATGTTAAAAATTCTTCAACTAGTACCAGTCATTAGTTGCCAAATAATTCATTTCTATATATTTGGCCTACAAATAGTTCAAATTCGCTACTTTTGGAGCACATACACGCTACTTTTTGATCTTCGAATCTGGCAACACTGACTCAATGATTTAAATCAACACAATGTGAGGACGTCCATTTGGTCTAGCTGCTAGCACGCCTGACTTCGGTTCGGTGGTCCCGAATTCGATTTCCGGCGTGGGTACAGTTGAACGACCGAAGTGGTTCGGATTCCATTATTATCATTAGCTCCACGTCTCCTTTAGACGCCCTAGCATAATCATGGGACGTTAAACTGAAACAAAACAAACCAAAAATCAACATAATATGTATTACTGACTGTAAGTCCTTTATTGCACATAGCCATATGGTATGGATCGAGTTTGAGGTGATCGGTGGTCAAACGAAAACAAGTGAAATGTAACTAGGGTTATTTAGAACTTTTAATTAAGCACGGTTTTAATGTAAAGTGTAGACCAAACCTAGGGCTTAGAAGAAACAACCAATATTACTGAAAAGTTATGTTACATTTAATTTCAGTTAGAATTTGCATTTACATGTATTACTGGAACGAAAACTTCGACATTAACATTATAAATAGCCCAAATACTATGAAAAACGTCATCTTTTGAAAACATTCTTCACCATAAAACAAATTACGAGTTATTAAAATATTTTCATCTTAGTTACATAGTTACATTGTTTGCACTTATTTAGAATAATATTTAGCAATTTATTTAAGTTGGCAACACTGCTTAAAATAATGGATCTGCGACTTGTAATTAAAACCACCAAAAATATTGTTGTAATGTTATAGAAGCAACACAAATACATTATTTTAAGCAGTATAACAATCACTATCCAAGTGTTTGGTATCTCTGAAACGGTTTGAAATAACAATTGTTGTAAATGACATCATGATCCCTTAAGTCTTTTGGAAGCATCTACATGATGAGAAGTGATATGTCAGCACGTTTTCGAAGTAAAGTCTTTAGAAAAAGATAAATTTTTCATTTCTTGTAACTTTGTTCCTTCATTCATTCGAAATACATTATAATAATCATAGTGTTTGACGTTAAGATACAAATCATGAGCATTGCACCGTCTATGCTATTAGAGTTATAAGAGGTCTCCAAAATGTTGATGTTAGTGATACTGTATTATCCTTTGTTACACTGAATAATGTATGTGGTATTAAGTTTTTATTTAATATCTAAATTAGAAATAGGTAATACCTTACATAGTGCAATTTGAGAAAATACAACAATAGTTTGCGTTGGTAACACTACTTGTTTATATATACGCGTGTATAAAAGGGAAGGGCTATAGGGGCTATATCCCCCCTTAAGGCTCAGGTATACACTGAATACAATGAGCTTCAATCCTGCTTTACACTGGATAAAGAGGCAAAGTATGGTTTAGCCCCTCCCTTGTTCATATCCTGGATCCGCGCCTGTATATATATATTAGGGCGGAGCGAAAAATCACTTTTTTATATATCGAAAACGCAATAGTGCGGAAAAGTTGTCAATTGATGTTGATAAAATACTGTAAAAATTTCGACGCTGAAATCAAATATCTTCGGGTGGCGAATCGCCAAAAAATATTTCGTGTCTTTATAGGGTATGCAAACCCGCCGAATACATCACTCTTTTGCGTTTCTACGATAAATGAAGAAAAGTATAACCTACATTTCTTAAGTTAAGTAATATATAAAATTTAAGAAATGTTTTCTGAATGATTTAGGCGCATTTTGGATCATACACTATTCAATTTGATCAAAATAACAATCAACTCAATACAAAATACATATTTTTTCTGCACCTCTCTGCTTGTTTCAGCGAAACGACCCAAGACCCACGACGAGGACGTGGGTGCCGGTCAGGTCCCTCCCATGCCCACCCTACCATCCATACACGTATGTTCAAAATTAGATCTTTGGTTATTTTCAGAGCATAGTTTGCCTTTGTTTCCATTTTTGTGTGTACAAATCGGTGTTCTTAGTTTAAGTCTGATAAAACCGTCTCTGCCACAAACTGCTGCAGGTGCTTCTGTTACAAGTTTCACGCAGCGTTCTGTACTCGTAATGTGACAGGAATATTTGAAAGCTCTTTTTATGACTGGATGTTCACGGTTTTTATTGTAGATTTCAAGTTCTTTGTTGGAAAACAAGACAACGCTGGAGGATACTTCACTTCTACTGATTCCCAATTAATAAGGTCTGTGTAATCGTTTGCATTGAAATTGAGCTTTGGTAGCATGCATTTTTTTTTTTTTTTTTTTTTTTTTACATGTGACTCATTGTCTTCTTTAGCTGGTCTTTCTCGTTTCGTCTTCCTACTGATACTACTGTCACAATATCTGCTCTTCTCATTCTTAGCTTTTCCCATTACGTTGACTATCTTTCTCTATGCCTCTGTTCTGACGTGAATCTTTCTTCAACCATAGAAAACAATATATTCTCCGGGTGTGCGAAATAACAGTTATTTTGGATTACACACTTCTTGACCCAATTGCCGGTACTTTTGTGGTATGTGCCTTGAAGAAATTCTCATTAACCACAAGTGTTTAGCTCCATCTCTACAAGTAGCGTATCTCTTTGCTGAAAACCAACAATTTCCAGTCTCTTTCCTGCATAGAGTTTGATCTTTCAGACCATCAAAATACAAGCCTCTAAGATCCTTTCCTTTGGCCATTAACACCTCCTTTTGTCCTATATTTTCCCTTTCTCGCTGGACTTTTGGGAAGTCTATCCAGCCTAGTCTATCCGGCTAAGCCAGCATTTTGTGGATCAATTATTCCAAAAGATTGTAATGTAGCTGTTGCTATCAAAGCAGTTGCACGATCAGATGTTCGAAATCGGTCTGCCAGCATACCGACAAGTCTAAGGACATGTCGTTGCTGCTTGCTTCTTTTTTCTCTAATATTCAGTTGTTTTGCAAAGTAATCATCAGCACCTGACTCATCGCCATCATAAGATTATGTCTGGAGTTCATTAGAAGTACTCGTTTGTGATGTGTAAGAAGACTGTTGGCGGGTGGTCTCTCGGGATTTACTTTTAGTGCGTATGATTAGTTTTAAAGTCTCCTCGTAGTCAACTCACTCTATTCTGGCTACTCGTGTTGTTCTCTGTTCTTGCAGAAATGTCCACTCCTTTCTAGGTATTTTCTTTCTTAATTCACATGAGCACATGGAAAGTTCATGACATTTATAGGAACATATATCAAAAGACTTCGTGAAATCTTCTTTAAATATATCCATTTTTTTCTGGAAACTTGCAGAAGCTTTCGTTTTCTTCTCAGATTTAACAAACTTATATACTTTCCGTGCAAAGCAAGTAGAAACTGAACTACACGTTCTAGCGACAAAGTAGGGATGGAAGCTTTGCCCTAAACAGATTTCACATATTGAGCAACGTCTCTCGCCAACTTCTTTATAGATCGATCATACCCTTTCTCACACTTTTCCAGCTCTACCAATTGAAAATAATGCTTCATTACATCTAATTTTGTGGGCAACTACACACCTGAAAGTTCAGCTGAATGTCCAAGCACTGGGTGAGTTGTTCTTAATCCTGTTCTTATCTTCGGCATGGTTAGAGTTTCAATATTGATGTAAAATACAGATCTTACACACATCACATAAAGTTTAATTTACAGTACAAAAACAAACTATTTATACACGTACCAAATACGCGCAACGAAGTAAACACTAAAATGCAATGTTAACCACGCAAAATTACCTTGAAAAAACCATCTTCCACACTCGAACAAAGTTATCGAATACTAACGTTGTTTTTTTTTTTTTTTTTTTTTTAATACTGTTACTATCAATTGGACAAGTCCAAATTGAATTCTTATTCAGGGGAGGAAGTTAAACTCTATAAAGCAGTACGAGAATTTTTAAAAGGAAAAAGCGTGTTGAAGGAAAAAATTATAATGAACAATGAACACATTAATCGGCATATTAATTTAATGCTAGAACCTTATAAGAAACTACAAGTACAGTATATGATATGCAATATTTTGTTTTGCTAAAATGGGCTATTTTATGGTTCCAAATCAGCCTAAATCATCTAGAAATTATTTCTTCAATTTTATAGACTGCTTACGTTAAGAAATATAAGTAATAATTTGTTCATTTATTGTAGAAACACAAAAAAGTTATGTGTACGGCGGGTTTGCATACCCTATAAAGACACGAAATCTTTTTTGGCGATTCGCCACCGGAAGATATTTGATTTCAGAAACGAAATTTTTGCAGTATTTTATCAATATCAATTGACAACTTTTCCGCACTATTGCGTCTTCGATATATAAAAAAGTGATTTTTCGCTCCGCCCTAATATATATATACAGAGAGAGAGAGAGATTATATACAACTGCAGTGGATTTTGTTTCGGGAGAGGTTTGAGGAACGGGTAACAAACATTTGTGTCGTACGTGCAATGCGAAAAAATGATTACAAATTTATTTCGGGAGGGGCTTGAGCCCGATACCTACCCCCTAAATACGCCACTGTACATCAGTCAACCGTTCCCATATTATCTCATACAGCAAAGAAACAAATTTTGAGTAAAGGCAAAATAACTATCAATATTCGAGACGAGACCGAGACTGACCAAGGTCTCGTCTCGGTCTCGTCTCGGTCTCGTCTCGATTTATAGAGGTTTGTCTCGGGCTCGGTCTCGTCTCGGTATGTAAAACTCCGTCTCGGTCTCGTCTCGGTATATAAAAGTCCGTCTCGGTCTCGGTACCATCCCTAGTCCAAAGAATGGAACAGGTAATAAACGGACGTTACAATGTCTGTGAAGTATGGCGAATGCAATACTGTTTCCCATCCAAAGCGTAGAATGGTGTCACGGGTCATCCTAGCTACGTGAAGCTTAGCGTTGTCCTGTAACAGAAGGATCCTTTTGCGATTCAGAAGTGCTGGCTCCAGAGTTTTTGAGTTTTTCTTGAACACGGCTCAACTGCTGACAGAACACAGGTGCATTGATGCTCTGACCAGCTGGTAGCAGTTCCTGATGCACGATGCCGCGAGCAGCTCACTAAACACACAGGAGAACCTTCTGGTGCGGTCAGGACAGTGCGACAGGAGGACAGTGCTAGTTTCGGCTGTTTTGGAAACTGTTCATGGGGTGCTAACTAATGATGACGGGGCCGTGGAGGTTCGTACAGGACCCACTTCTTATCACATGTCAAACATTGTCCACAAATAGCTCCTTCCTCAGACGAAACAGCAAAGAAACACAGGTGTCTGCTCGCGTTGCCTTCTGGCCCGGAGTTAAATCATGTCAGACCCATCGACAAAACTTGTAGTGTTTCCCAAGTTGATAGACTTGCTGCCGAATTTTTTCTCCACTCATACTGAATTGTAGTTGCAATTCCTCACATGTCTGGCCATTGTTCGCTTCAATTGGTGTCTGAAGATCTTCATTTTGCACATGTGTTGGTCTTCCGGCACGCGGTGCGTCTTCGAGTGTTTCGTCACCATCCTTAAACTAGTTAAACCACCGCTGCACTGTCCACGTAGTCACGAAACCCTCGCCAAAGGCCTGGTATATCTTCCGCCCCGCTGCATGGCGTTTGATCCCAGTTTGAACTCGTACAGCATACACGTCCTTATGACGCTCTGTGGAGGTCCCATGTTCACTCATCCTTACGCAATTTCACGGTGTAACTGAACTGCCACAACCAGGTAGTGTATTGGATATACCCACACCAACAACTGGTCTTCCCCTTATCTTCTGTCGCATTCAACTCACTCTGTGAGGGCCAATGGAACAGTTCTCAAAAAAAAAAAAAAAACCTTGGTTACCTTTATACATAAGACTGATTTTCTTTGTAATTTCTCTTAATTTCTTTAAGACTTCCAGACAAAAATATTTATTTATTATTCGTGACTAAAAAAAAACAATTATTTTATTAACAGGTGTATCTCACTTCTTGTTTTACACCAAGCTGCATTAAAAAGAGCGAATAAAATCCTAACTGAAAACTGAAAAAGAAAGTTTTTTTACCAAATTTTCCATCTGATAAAAAATGTTTTTTTTAAAACAGTAGCTATAGTATATAAAACATATAACGTTCTTACTAATTATTTTAGTACCATTGTTTTATGGTAGTATAAAGGTAACCAAGAAAGTTCTGTCGCTTTCTGTGGAGGTCAGTATTCACTTGGCCCCTGTCACCGTGAGATGAATGCGAATGAAAATATGGCGAAAGTCAGTTGTTGGTGTGGGTATATCCAACGTACTACCTGATTCTGGCAGTTAAGTTACACCGTAAACCTGCGTAAGAACAGAGTGAACAGGATACCTCCACATCACGTCATAAGAGCGTTTATGCTGTACAACTTCTTACTGGGGTCAAACAGCGCTGCTACGGGGCAGAAGTTATGCCAGGCCTTTGCTGAAGGTATCGTGACTACGAGGAAAGTGCAACGGTGGTTTAAGAAGTTTAAGGACCATGACGAAACACTCCAAGACGCACCACGTCCAGGACGACCAATACATGTACAAATGAAGATCTTCATGCAGCAATTGAGGTGAACAGTGGCCAGACATGTGAGAAACTGGGGTCACAATTCAGTATGAGTGGAGAAAAAATTCGGCAGCACCTCCATCAACTTGGGATGCACTACACGCTGGGTCGATGGGTCTGACATGATTTGACTCCGGGCCAGAAGACAACGCGAGCAGACACCTGTGTTGCTTTGCTGTTTCGTCTGAGGGAGGAGCTATTTCTGGACAGGGTGTTGAATGCGATAAGAAGTGGGTCCTGTAGGAAGCTCTAGGTTCCCTCCATCGTTGGTTAGCATCTTATGAGCAGTTTCCAAAACAGCCAAAACTAGCACTGCACCAGAAGATTCTCCTGTGTGTTTGGTGGACTGCTCGCGGCATCGTGCATCGAGAACTGCTACCAGCTGGTCAGAGCATCAATGCGTCTGTGTACTGTCAGCAGTTGAGCCCTGTTTGAGAAAAAACTAAAAACTCTGAAGTCAGCACTTCTAAATCGCAAAAATGTCCTCGTATTACATGACAACGCTAGGACTCACGTGGCTAGGATAACCCGGGTCACCATTCCACGCCTTGGATGGGAAACACTATTGTATCTACCATATTCCCCGGACATTGCAGCGTCCGATTATCACCTGTTCCATTCATAGGAGAATCACGCCAGTTCAAAAACCTAGTAGAAGAGCAATAAATGCACTTGGTATCTCCTTTACTACACGGCCCACCAAGTTATACGGCGATGGAATCCATGTCCTTCCAGAAATTTGGAAGAAGGTGTTCTATGCTGATGAAGACAATTTTGATCTTCCAGGTACGTCCAAGTGGCATGAAAAAGTGGTTGATGAAAAAGTGACAGAACTTTCTTCTTTACCTTTATATTTATAGTACCTTGTTAAAACGTTTGTCTTCAAACTGCCAAATATAAATCGCATTGAATTGTGTAATCTGCTGTCACAAGAAAAAAGTATACCATACCATTCTCCGATCGGTATAGGGAAGATATATACCGTACAATTTTTCGATCGGTATGGTAAAATAGTACTTTTCCATACAATTTTACCGTTAATTATTAATTATATGTAAACTTTGTTTTTTCTGAATGACGGAAGCGACGCAATCTTACGATAATGTTACAAAGTTTTCGTTTCGGGGGGCAGGAAATCATTTGGGGGGCCTGACCCAGATGGGCCCTCCGTGGCTACACCCCTGCTGCTAGATAAATAACGTCGTTATTAACGTTTCAAATCTTCCGTCCAACTTGACGTCAAGTTGGCCGGGACATAATTCTAAAATTTAAAAATTTCATAATCTGACTACGTCAATCGCTCCAGCTGAAAACTGCCCGAACATAAGAGTTGCACCTAAATGTATAACGATGTTATTAACGATGCAAATGTACCGGCCATTTTGACGTGGAGTTGGACCGGATATAATCTTAAAATTTCCAAATCTGACTACAAAAATAGTTCCAGTTACGTTCCTGCAGAAAACTGCCCAAACATGAACGTTACTGCTAAATAAATAACGCCTGTTATTAATATTCCAAACGTTCCAGTCAACGTGATGTGAAGTTGGCCGGAACATAATCTTCACCTTTCAAAGTTTCGTAATCTGAATATGTGAACCGTTTGAGTTGATTTTGTGTTTAACGCCCCGTTCAGCAGCGAGAATATATGAGACGTTGACCTACCGAATAACGTGGAATACGAACCACATGAGCTTCCGCCGGGACTCAAACTCGGGAGTTACAACCCAAAGACGCGTACGCTAACCTCATAACCACGGAGGACCTCTGTGAATATTGTGAGTTTAGATATTTTGTTCTGATAGGAATAGCATTTTCCAGGAGAACAAAATTGTTGGTCACTACAATAATAATAATAATAATAGTAATAATAATAATAATAATAATAATAATAATAATAATAATAATAATAATAATAATAATAATATGACTTGAACTTGGCACTCTACGTTTCTCCACTTCATTTGAGGGAATATTTTGCTCATCGTTATCCGAAAAATTAGTGTTCTTACCTCGTACATATTTCATAGGGATATAAACAGGCCACTTTTATATGGTGATAAACTGGAAGTAAGGACCCTTTAGATGAATACAAAATTATTAGTTAATTAACTTTAAAGTTGGCACTGCTCGTTTTTCAGCTTTATTTGAGGGAATATTTTGCTCATCTTTATCCGAAAAATTAGTGTATTTTCCTCGTACATATTTTATAGAGATATACATATCCCACTTTTATATGGTGATAAACTGTAAGTGGGGACCCTTTAGATGAACATAAAATTATTAGTTAATTATTTTAAAGTTGGCACTGCTCGTTTTTCAGCTTTATTTGAGGGAATATTTTGCTCATCTTTATCCGAAAAATTAGTGTACTTTCCTCGTACATATTTTATAGAGATATACATATCCCACTTTTATATGGTGATAAACTATAAGCGGGGACCCTTTAGATGAATATAAAATTATTAGTTAATTAATTTTAATGTTGGCACTGCTCGTTTTTCAGCTTTATTTGGGGGAATATTTTGCTCATCTTTATCCGAAAAATTAGTGTATTTTCCTCGTACATATTTTATAGAGATATACATATCCCACTTTTATATGGTGATAAACTATAAGTGGGGACCCTTTAGATGAATATAAAATTATTAGTTAATTAATTTTAAAGTTGGCACTGGACGTTTTTGAGCATAATTTGAGGGAATATTTTGCTCATCTTTATCCGAAAAATTAGTGTATTTTCCTCGTACATATTTTATAGAGATATACATATCCCACTTTTATATGGTGATAAACTGTAAGTGGGGACCCTTTCGATGAATATAAAATTATTAGTTAATTAATTTTAAAGTTGGCACTTCTCGTTTTCCAGGTTTATTTGAGGGAATATTTTGCTCATCTTTATCCGAAAAATTAGTGTACTTTCCTCGTACATATTTTATAGAGATATACATATCCCACTTTTATATGGTGATAAACTCTAAGTGTGGATCCTTTAGATGAATATAAAATTATTAGTTAATTAATTTTAAAGTTGGCACTGCTCGTTTTTCAGCTTTATTTGAGGGAATATTTTGCTCATCTTTATCCGAAAAATTAGTGTTATAAGGGTTTTAAAGTGGGAGGGCTGGAGAAACGGCAGCCTCCAAACTTCGAATTTCGAAACAAAAGCTATGGCAATCGTTTGTGCTACGTTTGTGCCGGAATGTACCGCAAAAAATTTCGTTTGTACCACTTCCGGTACGAAGTTTTAAGGGTTTTAAAGTGGGGGGGCTGGAGAAACGGCAGCCTCCAAACTTGGAATTTCGAAACAAAACCTATGAAAATCGTTTGTGCTACGTTTGTGCCGGAATGTTCCGCAAAAATTTTCGTTTGTACCACATCCGGTACGAAATTATAAGAATTTTGAAGTGAGGGGCTGGGACACGGCAGCCTCTCACCTAGGAATTTCAAAACAAAACTTATGTCAATCGTTTGTGCTAGGCTTGTGCCTGAATGTACCGCAAAAATTTTCGTTTGTACCACTTCCGGTACGAAGTTATAAGGGTTTTAAAGTGGTGGGGGGGCTGGAGAAACGGCAGCCTCCCTACTTGGAATTTCGAAACAAAACCTATGCCAAACCTTTGTGCTATGTTTGTGCCGGAATGTACCGCAAAAATTTTCGTTTGTACCACTTCCGGTACGAAGTTATAATAGTTTTAAAGTGGGGGCAAACTTCAGAAACATCAAATTCTATACAAATAGAGATAGAAACATTGCGTTAACGGCAATCGTTAGTGCACTTAAAAGCGCTAAGCACTAACGTTAGTGCTATTATATTTTGGGATTTATTCAAGATTTTTGGTGGGGGAGGCCAACTTCAGAAATATCAAATTCTATACAAATAAAGGTAGAAACATAGTGTTAAGGGCAATCATTAGTGCACTTAAACGCACTAAGCACTAACGTTAGTGCTACTATATTTTGAGATTTATTCAAAAAATTTGGTGGAGTGGTCAACTTCAGAAATATCAACATGGGGTTAATGGCAAACGTTAGTGCATCGTTAGTGCACTTAAACGTACTAAGCACTATCGTTGGTGCTACCATATTTTGGAATTCATTCAAGATTTTCGGTGGGATTGGCAACTTCAGTAATTTCAAATTCTATACAAATAGAGATAGGAACATAGAGTTAACGGCAATCGTTAGTGCATCGTTAGTGCACTTAAAATACTAAACACTGACGTTAGTGCTACAATATTTTGGGATTTATTCAAGATTTTAGATGGGGGTCAACTTCAGAAATATCAAATTCTATACAAATAGAGGTAGAAACATGCAGTTAAAGACAATCGTTATTGCATCGTTAGTGCATTTAAATGCACTAAGCATTAAGGTTAGCATTACCATATTTTGGGATTTATTCAAGTTTTTTGGTGGGGCCAACTTCAGAAATATCAAATTCCATACAAACGTTTTGTGCTTTCTAGAAGCACTAACGATACACTAATGAATGGCATTAATTTTTTGTTAAGTTGACGCAAGTTCACCGTGCCCTCCAAAGATATTGTACCTGTAGCACCTACACTAATGAAGTACTAACGTTAGGGGTTGGTGCACTAAGAACCACTAACAATTGCAGTAGAAGATATCATTAGTGCTTTTGAATATGGCGGAAATTTGATGCAATTAAAAATTCCCAATAAATGTCTTCTAGGAGTTTAGTGACATGTAATTGTCCATAACTACACTAGTATTGAAGGACAAACGAAACTGTTAGTGTTTTCTAGAAGCACCAACGATGCACTAACGATTGCACTAGAATAGATCATTAGTACTCTTGAATTTGACGGAAATTTGATGCAATGAAAAATTTCCCATAAATTTATTATGTGTTTCGTTACATGTAATTGGCCATAACTAAACTAATATTGAAGTTCTAACTATATTGTTAGTGTTTTCCAGAAGCACTACCAATGCACTAACGAATGGCACTAAGTTTTTAGTTAGTGCTTGAAATGGGGGCGCTAAGTTCACTCTGGCCTCAAAAGGTATTTTAATTATAGCACATTTACTAATGAAGCACTAACCTTAGGTGTAGATGCGCTAAGAAGCACTAACAATGCACTAACGATCGCTCTAGAAGAGATCATTAGTGATTTTGAATTTGGCTTAAATTTGATTCAATGAAAAATTTGCCTAAATTTCTTGTGGGTCTCGTGATATGTAATTGGCCATAACTACACTAATAGTGAAGCACTAACGAAATTGTAGTGCTTTATAGAAGCACTAACGAATTGGACTTTTTTCCGTTAGTGCTTAAAGTGTCGGTGCGAAATTCACGCTGACTTCCCCATAGTTGTTTTTTTACTTGTAACACCTACACTAATGAAGCACTAACGTTAGGTGTTTGTGCTCTAAGAAGCAATTACGATGCACTAACAATTGCACTAACAGAGGTAATTAGTGCTTTTGAATGCGATGGGAATTTGATACAATGAATAATTCCCCATGTGTTTCTTATGGGAGTTTTGAGACTTATAATTGGCCATTTCTACACTAATGGTGAAACCCTAACGAAACTACGTGTATCTTCTAGAAGTACTAACAATGCACTAACGTATAAAACAAATTTTTTCGTTAGTGCTTGTAGTGGGGGCTAAGTTCACGATAATTTCGAGTTTTCTTTCCTTGTAACATTAGTGCTTCCTAGTGCACCAACACCTAAGTTTCGTGCTTCATTAGTGTAGGTGCTACAAGTAAGAAACCTTTGCGGGCCAGCGTGAACTTGGTTCCCACTTCAAGCAGTAACGAAAAATAAGTCCATTCGTTAATGTATCCTTAGCGCTTCTGCAAAACACTCATAGTTCCGTTAATGCTTAACTATTGATGTAGATATGGCCAATTATATGCCACAAAAATCCCATAAGAGATTTATGTGGAATTTTTCATTGCGTCAAATTTCCGCCAAAATCAAAAGCACTAATGACCTCTTCTACTGAAATCGTTAGTGTTTCTTAGTGCATTAACACCTAACGTTAGTTCTTCATTAATGTAGGTCCTACAAGTAAAAAAACCTTTGGAAGCTTTCATAAACTTGGCGCCCCACTTCAACCAATAACAAAAAAATTACAGCCGTTTTAATTAGTGCTTCACTATTAGTGTAGTTATGGCCAGTTACATCTCAGGAAACTCACATAAGAAATTTAAGAGGAGTTTTTCACTGTGTCCAATTTCTGCCAAATTAAAAAGCACTAATGATCATTTCCAGTACAATCCTTAGTGCATCGTTAGTGCTTCTTCGTGCACCAACCCCTAACGTTAGTGCATAATTAGTGTAGGTGCTACATGTAAAATATCTTTGGTGGTCAGCGTGAATTTGCGCCTTCTTCAAGCACTAAGAAAGTAATTAGTGCATTCGTTACTGATTCCTGAAAATACTGACACTTTGTATGGAATTTGATATTTCTGAAGTTGGCCCCCACCAAAAATTTTGAATAAATCTCAAAATGTGGTAACACTAACGTTAGTGCTTAGTGCTTTTAAGTGCACTAACGATGCACTAACGATTACCGTCAACCCCATGTTTCTACCTCTATTTGTATAGAATTTGATATTTCTGAAGTTGGCCCCCCAACCGAAAATCTTGAATAATCCCAAAATATGGTAGCACTTACGGTAGTGCTTAGTGTGTTTAAGTGCACTAACGATGCACTAACGATTACCGTCAACCCCATGTTTCTACCTCTTATTTGTATAGAAGTTGATATTTCTGAAGTTGGCCCCCCACCGAAAATCTTGAATAATTCCAAAATATGGTAGCACTTACGGTAGTGCTTAGTTTGTTTAAGTGCACTAACGATGCACTAACGATGTACTAACCATGCGCTAAGTTTAGTGAAAATCTGTCTGCATAAAGATGGGTGGGGGACGAACTTCATATGAAGTTGGTCCCCCACCAAAATCTTCAATATTTCGTAAACGCTGATAGCACTAACGTTAGTTCTAAATGCACTAACGTGCACTAATGATGCATTAACGATGTACAACGTTTGGTGTAATTTGGGAGAGGTAGGGGGCCAACTTCAGGCACGTAATTTTTTTGCGGTACATTCCGGTAAAAACGTACCACAAACGATTGACATAGTCTTATCTCGAAATTCCAAGGTGGGGGGTTCTGGAAACGCCAGCCCCCTAGTTAAAACTGTCATACTTTTGTACTGGAAGTGATACAAACAAAAATGTTTGCGATACATTCCGACACAAACGTAGCACAAACGATTGCAATAGGTTTTGTTTTGAAATTCCTAGGTAGCGGGCTGCCGTTTCACCCAGCTCCCCACTTTAAAACCCTTATAACTTCGTACCGGAAGTAGTACAAACGAAAATTTTTGCGGCACATTCCGGCACAAACGTAGCACAAACGATTGGCATAGTTTTTCTTTCGAAATTCCAAGGTTGGAGGCTTCCGTTTCTCCAGCCCCCCCACTTCAAACCCCTTATAACTTCGTACCGGAACTGGTACAAACGAAATTTTTTTTCGGTACATTCCGGCACAAACGTAGCACAAACGATTGCAATAGGTTTTGTTTCGAAATTCCAAGTTTGGAGGCTGCCGTTTCTCCAGCCCCCCCACTTTAAAACCCTTATAACTTCGTACCGGGAACCCTTATAACGAAAATTTTAGCGGGACATTCCGGCACAAACGTAGCACAAACGATTGGCATAGGTTTTTTTGTAAATTCCTAGGTGGGGGGCTGCCGTTTCCCCACCCCCCACTTCAAAACCCTTATAACTTCGTACCGGAAGTGGTACAAACGAAAATTTTTGCGGTATATTCCGGCACAAACGTAGCACAAACGACTGGCATAGGTTTCGCTTCGAAATTCCTAGGTGGGGGGCTGCCGTTTCCGCAGCCCCCACTTTAAAACCCTTACAACTTCGTACCGGAAGTGGTACAAACGAAAATTTTTGCGGTACATTCCGGCACAAACGTAGAACAAACGATTGGCATAGGCTTTGTTTTGAAATTTTAAGTTGGGGGCTGCCGTTTCCCCAGCCCCCAACTTAAAAACCCTTATAACTTCGTACCGGAAGTGGTACAAACGAATTTTTTTGCGGTACATTCCGGCACAAACGATTGGCATAGGTTTTGTTTTGAAATTTTTAGGTGGGGGGCTGCCGTTTCCCCAGACCCCTACTTCAAAACCCTTATAACTTCGTACCGGTAGTGGTACAAACGAAAATTTTTGCGGAACATTCCGGCACAAACGTAGCACAAACGATTGGCATAGGCTTAGTTTTGAAATTCCTAGGTGGCGGGCTGACGTTTCCCCAGCTCCCCACTTTAAAACCCTTACAACTTCGTACCGGAAGTAGTACAAACGAAAATTTTTCCGGTACATTCCGGCAAAAACGTAGCACAAACGATTGGCATAGTTTTTGTTTCGAAATTCCAAGGTTGAAGGCTTCCGTTTCTCCAGCCCTACCACTTTAAAACCCTTATAACTTCGTACCGGAAGTGGTACAAAGGAAAATTTTTCTGGTATATTCCGGCACAAACGTAGCACAAACGATTGCCATAGGTTTTGTTTCGAAATTCCAAGTTTGGAGGCTGCCGTTTCTCCCGCCCCCACTTTAAAACCCTTATAACTTCGTACCGGAAGTGGTACAAACGATAATTTTTGCGGTACAATCCGGCACAAACGTAGCACAAACGATTGGCATAGGTTTTGTTTCGAAATTCCAAGTTTGGAGGCTGCCGTTTCTCCAGGCCCCCCACTTTAAAACCCTTATAACTTCGTACCGGAAGTGGTACAAACGAAAATTTTTGCGGTACATTCCGGCACAAACGTAGCACAAACGATTGCAATAGGTTTTGTTTCGACATTCCAAGTTTGGAGGCTGCCCTTTCTCCACCACCCCCACTTTGAAACCCTTATAACTTCGTACCGGAAGTGGTACAAACGAAAATTTTTGCGGTACATTCCGGCACAAACGTAGCACAAACAATTGGCATAGGTTTTGTTTCGAAATTCCAAGTTTGGAGGCTGCCGTTTCTCCAGCCCCCCCACTTTAAAACCCTTATAACTTCGTACCGGAAGTGGTACAAACGAAAATTTTTGCGGTACATTCCGGCACAAACGTAGCACAAACGATTGGCATAGTTTTTTTTTTCGAAACTCCAAGGTGGGGGGGCTGGCGAAATGCACCTCCAATAGTGAATATTCGACAAATTACGACGATTTCATTATTTCATTTCACTCTCAAATTTTTCGACAAGTGCCAATTAGCAAAAGTTTACTTCAACTTCCAAACACTCCCTTCGCCCCACTTACTCTCCTTATTTTCCAATTGTAAATATCTGCCAGGTTACGATAATTCAGTTCTTTTATTTCATTCTACAATGTTTCAACAAGTACCAATTTCCCTTTGTTCTACTGAATGGGTACGCTGTTATTTGAAAAAAATCTGATTTCCTCTATTCCTTTCTTTCATTTTTTTTTTTTTTTATATAAAGCTTGAACTAAGGATGATCTATACTCTGGTTCAACTTCCAAAATACAATTTTGCCAAGCTGAATAGGATATCTTTTCAAATGTAAACATATGACAATTCACGATTGTCCCGTGCATTCATTTTATTCCTAAATGTCAGTAACTAACGATTAACAAGAGCCTGCTTTATATTGGAAACGCTCCATTTGCCTTACAGAATGGACTCACTCACCAATTGTAAATATCTGAGAATATACAATAATTACATCCTTTTTTTAACCCTATATTGCTCAGTGTTAATTCAAATTAACAAACCATGTTGAGTGTGATACTTTGAAAGTCATACCGTAGATGGTGCCACTTCTGTTTCAAATGGTTTCCTTTATGCCGTGCCATCTGTTATGAACACTCATAGTTGCATCTCTTTCGGAAGGAGAGGTTTTCCAGCAGTTCATATTGCGAGGGCGGATAGAGCGTGGGTGAAATGCATTGCTTTGTTTATTTTTGAAGAAAGAGAAGTCGAAAACAGGGAAATTATTCTTTAAAAAATATTTTTCTAGAAGGTATGTGTCTGTTGTTTATTTTAAGTGCTTGTAACTTATCGAACTAATTTCGTTTTGTATTTGATCGTCCGAAATATGTTTGTATATTTTGATTAACATTGAGCAACTACGAACCTCTTTTACTAAGGATCAAACATTTCTTCGATAGGCCTAATGGAAAGTTTGAAAGGTTGGTTTCTTACCTTCTTTTCTTTGAATTTTGTTGGAATTTTTATTGGCTCATGGAAAGCAATGTTCCGTGCAGTGTATGCTTTCAGTGTTACCAACTATGAATAATAATAATATGAAGTTGAACACGAAAAGAAAAAACTAAACGTAACAACCTCATTTCAGACATCTTTCTCTATTTTTTTCGATTTTGTGTTATTTTGAAAACCTTAGTTATTCTTTCTCTCTCTTTCCTTTCTGTGACTCTTTAGTATTATTTACCGATTTATTGCCCGATAAAGATTCTTGAAGACTGTAAAAGCTTATATTACTTTAACAGATGAGCAAGAATATATTTCGGAAACACGACTCGTTCAGCCATACATACCTCCTGACGACAGTGAGGATGAGGAGCTCCAGGTAAGCGATAGAGTTAGGAGTGCTAGATTCAGACGATGAAGAATGGCGTCCTAAATCTGAAACTTCAAATGGATCAGAAGATATGTTCAAAACTATTGTACTCTAGTATTTTACATTGATTTCATTGAAATAAATACTTTTAGATTAGTAAATTGAAAGAATCGTTTGCTTTTTTTCTTTCTTCAGATGAAACAGTAAATGCCAATTTCAGTCAGGCTACAACTGCTGCGAGTCGTCAGCCAAAATGGAAAAGAATAAAAGAAATGATCCACCTCTTCAGTAACCACAATAGAAATCGCGTTTGTCTTCTCCAAATGAAATCAGATCTCCAATTGAATATTTCCAAATGTTTTTAGTGCTGATATTTTGGATTTAATCGTTCGTGAAAGCATTTTATATTCTAACCAGAAGGACCCCAATAAACCTTTGGAACTAACTAAGTTAGAATTAGAAATATTTAGGAACCTTAATGTTCATGTCCATTTTCGCATTCCAAGGCGAAATTGTATTGGAGTTCGTCCTATAGAATTCGCCAAGTTGCTAATAACATGTCTTACGGCATTGTGTTTCACTTCAAAGAAAAATTGTTTACTGTCATTCTATACATAATAGGTGTGATCCATGAAAGATATGTTAGTAACTTCAGATTAAACATACTATGTCTCAGCATACCTTAGAATACATATTGTTTACTAAAGCATGTTATGAAAATCTGAGCAATACTATGTGTAAAGAAAGTCTGTAACGTCTAAAAAAATTCTGTATTTGATATCAATGAAAAATTAAATAAATAAGGTTCATAATTGCGCAATGTTAATTCAAATACACAATTCTCCTGACGTCATATGGTAAATGTGAAAGTCAAAATTTATTATTAGTTCGGTTTAGATACGCGAATGCGGTAAGAAAAAATCATCTAAATTTTTTTTCTCGAAACAATTAATAAATTGCGAAATATAGGGTTAAAAAACAATGTAATTCTGTAACGATCATCGAGAGTCTACTTAATGTTTGAAAGACTGAAAACGTCCTGATAGTTAGACTCACTTTTCAAATATAAATATCTGACAATGTACGATAATTAAATTATTTCACTTTAAACTTGAATATGTAAGTAGCTACCAAATAACAAGACCATTCTACAGGCTGCAAACTTTCCCCCACCCTGCTTAGTTTACTGACATATTAATTGTAAATATCTGACAATTTTCGATTATTTCGTTATTACACTTTATTCTTAAGTATGCACACAAGTAGCGATCGCCAAAAGTCTGAATCAGCTTCTAATCACTCCTTACGCAATATTGAATGAAGACTCACTTTTATTTTAAATAACCAACAATTTAATTCAATTCTGATCTTTCATCTCATTCTTAACTACGTCGACAGCTACGATGCACCAAGTGTCTACTTCAGCTTCCAAACACCTATTTGGCCTTATTAAATAAGCTCATATTTTAATTCTAATAATTTGACTAATTGCGACACTTAAATTCTCTTATCTTAAAATAGTTCAGTAACTAACAATTATCAAGAGTTTGCTTTATACACCAAAAATGCACCTTCCGCCCTACTCAATGGCCTACCTTTTAAGTTATAAATATTTTAAGTGTGTTCTATTCTTTCACTTTAAATAGATCATTTAGTAACCATCAACAAGAGTGTGACTTATCTTCCAAACAACCCTTCGTTTCATTAAATGGATTCACTTTTCGATTGAAATAAGAGAGAATTTACAATTTCGTTCTTTGGTTTTGTTCCTAAATATGCCAGGACTTACGAACATTTACGAACATTTACTACCTTATTTATGAAAAACACTTCTTTCATCCTACACAATGGACTAACTTATCAACTTTTGATATCTGACAATTTTCGTCTTCACGTTCTCTCATTTTATTCTTAAATCTGCCAGTAATTAAAGATCAGCAACAGTCTGGTTTATCTTCCAAACTCTCGTTCTGATCAAATGAACGGAATCACTTTTAAATAGTGAATGACAGAAATTAACGACCAATCCGTTCTTTCACTTTATTAATATATATATCATCAACCAAGGCACTACGAGTCTCTTTCAGCTTCCAACTATCCTTTCGGGCCTACTGAATGTACTCTCTTTTCAATTGCTAATATTTAACAATTTTGTATCTCTTTTGAATTCACAAATATATCATTAACAGACAATGAGCAACAGTCTGGTTTGTCTACTAAAACTGTATTCGCCCTACTCAATGGTGTCACTATTCATTTGTAATTAGCCCGTATTTTCCGACCATTCCGTTATTTCTTTTTATTCATAAATCTGTTAGTTAATCTTCGAAACAATCGCTTCGTCCTTCGAAATGAATACACTTTTCAATTGAAAATATATGATTACGAGAATTCCGTTATTTCATTTATTCATAAATAAGTCTTGAACTAACGAACATTGAGAGCCTCCTTCTACTTCCAAATATCACTGCGCACTGCGTACTGGGATCATTTATCAATTTACAATTTTCCCGTTCATTAATTTTATTCCTAAATATATCAACAACTAACAATCAACAACAGCTTGTTTAAGATTCGAACCACTCCTTTCGTTTACTGAATAGACTCCCTTACCAATTGAGAATTTTCGGCAAATTACGACGATTCCATTATATCATTTCCATTCTCAAAATTTTCTCCAACTACCGATTACCAAGAGTTTATTTCAGGTCCAAACATCCTTACCCCTACTGAAAAGACTTGCTCTTGAATAATAAATATCTAACAAATTACGACTACGTAAATTCACTGAATGCCAAACACTCCTTTCGCTTTATTCAATGGACACCCTCACCAATTGTGAATGACTGAAAATTTACCACAATTACGTTCATTCTTTTTTCTAATTATTTAATTTTCTAACGATCAGTGAAAGTCTGCTTAGTGTTCGAAAAACCACTTTCTCCCTGATATACAGTCATGGTCATAAGTATTCGTACAGTGCAAACGTTGAAGAAAAGACACATATTTCTGCCATTAGGTAAATAATTAGACGCATGTGTTGTGCGAGACATATGCTTCATTCAGCAAAGAATATGCACAAATAAAACATAGAAAACAAAACATAGATGATTTGCTACAACAATGAAAAGAAACAAACAATATGCACTGTGTGCAGGACACAATATTCGTACAGCAAACGAAAAGTTCTCTGGTTATGAATGACAAACCATACTTCGTATGCATGCCTCGCTTTTGAATAACCTCCCTCAATCGGCTGGGCATTGAATGAACAAGAGACGTAGTGGTTTCACGTGTAATATTCTGCCACTCTTTCAAAAGTATCTCTTTCAGTCTAGTTTTATTAGCTATTTAATGTTTTCGTATGCTCGTTTCCAATTCACTCCACAAATGTTCAATGGGGTTTAGGTCTGGGGACTTCACTGGGGTTTTCAGGGTATAAGGCGTATGGTATAGTAACCACATATGCACAAGCTCGGCGGTATGTTTTGGGTCGTTGACCTGTTGGAAGTAATAATCTTGTCCAAAACCCAATTTATGCACACTCTTCTGCAAGTTTCGTTTTAGAATGTCTAAATATACATATTTATCCATCGTTCCGACAATAAATATAAGCTTTCCAACGCCCGCGATAGACATACAGCCCCAGACTATCACCCCTCCTCCACCATGCTTAACTGTCGCTTGTATATTTTGAACCTCAAGCTCAGTACTGGGTCTTCTCCACACTAACATTCTGCCATCATTGTGGAAAATATTAAATTTACTTTCATCTGTAAACAATACCTTATCCCAAAAGCCCGTACTTTTACTTACATGCTCTTGTGTAAACGTTAAGCGCCATTTCCTGTTTTTCTTATTGATGAATGGTTTTCGTCTCGGTACCCGCGCTCTGTACCACGCTCGATTGAAAAGTCGCCGAATAGTACGTGACAGTCCCAAGCTGCTTTTCGACAGTTCCACGCTAGTTTCCAGATAGAATGCCATGAACCTCAACAATATTCTGTAACAGGTATATTACACTTATGGTCATAAGCGTGTAAAGGATTTACTTGCAGGTTATTGGCCTGAAACTCTAATAGAAGTTTTTTCGGTAATTAGGAACGTGATTACCTTGTAGAACCAGGCCCACTTCTCTTGGCCTGTGAGACAAGCCCGGCTGATGAATTACTAAAGCTAGCGTCGTAAATCGCTGAATCGCGATACAATGATGTTATACAGGTCTGGTAGAACAGGTGTATAACAGAGACCGTAAGAAAGTAATCAATTGACATATTTTTTTTTTTTTTACTTAGGTTACATTAGGAGATTTCAAGTTAAGTCACCTGAAAAATAAAACTTCCTAGGCTCACTTCACACATCTTGTACAAGAAGCCCTTAAATACCCCTCTCGGGAATTCTCTCCAATAACTTACTCGTACCGCTGCCCAAGGAAAGTAATAGTGACTGCGATAATTTTTTGATTAGTCAAAAATTAAACTGGAGTTTATAAAAAATATCGAGGCGTCTTTTGCAAGCTTGACTCATTATATCTAGATTCTATATTTATAACTACCGTTTAGTTTACAAATCTCCTAAAACGAAGCAAAGTTTAACTTTCTTACACTGAGAAAAATCCATTATCCGGACAGCGGTATATTGTACAAATACAAGGATTCGTTACGTTTACTAAGGAAATCTGTACGGAGCGTACTTTATCAATATACTACATAGGTACTGCCTTTTACTCGCTTAGATATTACATCATGTCGCTGCAGGATGTCTGACATCTCACAATCTTCCGTATTTTACATACGAATACGTATGTTAAATACTTCAGCTATATGTTATATACGTCCATCTGTGTGTGAGATCCAGACCGCCTATAGACACTCTTTCTTTCGAAATGGCTGACGTCATTGAACTACCGTCTTTTGCTTGCGAAACGAGGTTGTTTACAAACGGAAAAGAAGAGAGGAAGGAAACAAGTGCTTGGGTAAGTACACTAGTTAACTATTACTTTAGTTAAATATTCCATTAATTATATATTCTTTTAGTGTAACTTGCTTTAATATAGTACTAAGTAAGTAATGTAGTTTATGAATACAATTCTTACTATTGTAAAACTCGTTAATGATTGAGGACAATGGAATGGGTGAATCTGAATTTTGAGAAATCTTTGAATATTAATGTTTTGAAACATTTTACATTTCAAGGTAGCAAAATGAATGTTATGTGTTTATTCATTCCGTTTTATATGTGACGATTTATTACTTGGAGCAGTTTTACTACAGGGCTGCTTAACATAATTGCATAACTAAAGGAAGAAAACGGCCTGGGACCTATATGTTAGGTACCACTCCGGCATTTGCCTGCTGTGAATGAGGAAAAGCCAAGGAAACCTCATTCAGGATGGCTGGACTTAAAATCTTTTGATACTTTTTCGACCGAGTTCCCCCACCGGGATCGAACCCGGGACCGTTCGCACCGAAGGCGAGAGCGTTAGCGAATACGCTACGCGGGGCCACTAGTGTAGTTTAGAAAACTCATTTTTACTAGGATATTTGCAAGATTTTTTTTTCTTTTAGTTTAACGCCCCATGATTGTACATCAATGTAAGAGAGAAGGTGACGATGAGATACATGATAATGGTGGAATCAAGAAAATGTAAGGAAACTGGAAAGTCTTAAGAATAACCACAACTACAGTGTTCACCAAAAGCCTATTTGTCGGGAGCAGGAATCGAACCAGGGACCTACCGCGTCAGAGGTAAGCGCTCTCAGAGCTTTCTTTTGTTTAAAGAACTTGTTTACAATGAAATATATATATATATATATATATATATATATATATATATATATATATATATATATATATATATATATAACGAAGATATTGACATATTTTACAGCCTCACTGAAATTTAAAAAAAAAAGTAGTCAGGGAGAGCTTACTTGTCAGGTTTTTATTTTTTAATTTAATTTATTTTTATTTATTTATTTTTGCTTTGTTATGTTCCCTAGTTAATTAATGTTTGGGTTACTGAAAATTAAAACCTTTTTAGTATTATTGTTATGTCATCACTTTGGAACCAAAACGTTAGATATTTTTCTTGTGTTTTCATATAGGAAGTTGGTGAGTTTGTGCCTTAGCACTGGTTTGGTTTCTAGAACGTAATTGAAGGTCATGTTGAGTTGAGTCTTGGTGGGTTTGAGTTCGTGAAGTGTCAGGCACTGCTTGTGCCCCTGTCTTCTGTTTGTGATGTTTCCTGGCTTTGGGCTGTGACGTATTTATGTTGAGGAGTACCAACGCAGGCCGCGTGATATACAGGTAGCTACAACACAGCTTCAACAGTTAACGAGTGCCAGGTCTTTGAATTTCAGCTTTCGTTACGGCCTGACTAATGCAGTATAGTGCTAGATTGAAATTCTATGGGTGGTAAAAACGGTATGGTAAGAAATACAACGTAATTGTTATTAGTTTAATTAGTGTTTCTTCATAGTATTGTTTCACTATTTCTAGAAGGAATTAAGTATTAACGAAGTAATGAATAAGCAAAAGCACACATTGATTGACGTTTACTATTTCTCATACTCCATTGAGAATGTTTTGATCCTCAATTGCGCAAACATCCAGTGTGCGTTTATTTTCTTTCTTTTTTGGGGGGTTTACACTGCCTCACAGATGAGCTCCCTCGTGGCTAAGTGGTTAATGAACACGCCTTTGGCGTGGGACACCCGGGTTCGATTCCCGGCCGGGGGCCGCGGTGGCTCAGTGGTAGAGCGTTCACCTCTGGTGCTTGGGGTCCCGGATTCGATCCTAGCCCCGCCAAGTGAACCTTGTGGTGGACAAACACCGTGTGCGTGGGTTTTCTCGGGGTTCTCCCATTTCCTCCCACTTGCTTCATTCCACCATTTAATTCATTGCTCATCATCAGCGTCTCCCTTAGCCTAACCGGCATAACTGTGGGACGTAAAACTCAAAGGTTTCATTTCATTTTTTCTTAATCTCTTGCACCGACCGACCGATCTCGATCAAATTTCCAACGTAGATGCGGTTCTGGCCTGGGAGTGTTTTTAGCTATTTACTTTGACAGAACTTAGGGGAGGGGGAGGAGGGGGACAGAAAAAATAAATGACTTAATTTACTTTGAAGTGTAAAAGTGCGAGCGTTTTCTTCTCTCTCTCTCTCTCTCTCTCTCTCTCTCTCTCTGTCTCTCTCTCTCTCTCTTCACTCCTCCAGTCTCCTCTCACTTTTAGGGCCGCGGTGGCTCAGTGGTAGAGCGTTCACCTCTGGTGCTTGGGATCACGGATTCGATCCTAGCCCCGCCAAGTGAACCATGTGGTGGACAAACACCGTGTGCGTGGATTTTCTCGGGGTTCTCCCATTTCCTCCCACTTACTTCATTCCACCATTTCATTCATTTCTCATAATCACCGTCTCCTTTAGCCTAACCGGCATAACCGTGGGACGTAAAACTCAAAGATTTCATTTCATTTTTTCCTCTCACTTTGATTTCATGATTTCGCACTCTGATGAAAAGTATTAAATACCGCCAGGAAAAGTACTAATATATAACCTCTCTTTTAGGCGCCCCTCCAACCACGCGCCCGGGACACGTGCTTTGCTTGCTCGCCCATAGCTGCGGCTCTGTGAGCTACATAAGTAACATACAATGCTTACGTAATACTTTGGGTCATAAGTACTATTAAGAAAGGAAGAATTGCATTTTTTTAACTTTGGGAAAGGAGCTACTATGGGATTAAAGATAAGGTAGGAAAGGCAACACATTCCAGTCTATGCTTTCACCCAGCAGACATATTGTTTGGAACCAAAAAGATGTGACTTTTGGAATCTTGTACTTAGGTTCACAGCGGAAGCGACGAAATAACTTGAATCATCCATTGTAGCTCTCCCCGCAACCAGTTTCTAAAATGTTGGCAATAAGTTTGCGAAACGAGAGGTAACGACTCCAATTTTGGGTGAAAAGTCGCTATAAGAAATAATCGAGAAATTCATTGTCTATAAGCATTGTAAAAGTTGTAGATGTAAACTAAACAATATGTTCTACTCACTGGCGCAAATCCAGGGGGGGGATGACGGATACATGTCCCCTCCAATCTTGGAACTGAGGGGGACTTCTCCCAAATAATCCGATTTGAAATGTGTTTTTTGGGAGAAATTTGATGATTTTTGTCCGATTGCTACAAAGGAACGTGAGATGTCCCCCAGAATAAGCCTCAAATCTGCAGCCTCCTAACGCTAAAGACAACTCTGATCCTCCACAACATTGTTTTTCAACTTCATAAGTATTTTGGACATCGCCAAAAAAAGTATGGTAACGGTCTTACCCCCCTCCCCCCCCCCCAATGTTGAAGACAGATTTGCGCCGCTGGTTCTATTCACATCTTTGTAAACAGGGCGCAACCAATCCTTTAATTCAGGGATCATTTCAGGTTGTTTCGGGTACTTTTGTTCATGTTGTGGTCAAAATAGTTCCGAAATAATTAACACTACAGTACTTACGTTAAGCAATTTTTTGTAAAAGAAAAAGTGCAGAATAATTAAAAGACCCCAGAGGACAAATATAACAAACACCTTCTTCGCCTTTTTTCACGCATCTATAGCTAATCTTGTTGCTATCGGTAATGATGTATTACGTGTGTCTCTCAACGGAAACTCTGCGAACTAAAGGACATCAAGTTTGTAGTTATTCTTCGTTAGAGGGCAAGGGTAACATAACAATGCAGGATTGTGGAGTAGTGAGTACGCTGTATTTCCAAACTCTTCATCACTTGCGCTGATTAAAACAAACAAACAGAAAAAAAGAACGTAAAAACTGTTTTGAACTAATAATGCTTCTCTACAGATGAACATTTTGTTTGCAGCAAAAAGTCGCTAAATGTGTAAGTAGGTAAATCGTTATTTAAAAATCACCCAAAAAAGTCTCCAATCGGAATTTTTTTTGTCGTTATCGTAGGGCGACCATACGTCCCGTTTTGACCGGGACAGTCCCGTTTTAGGGGCGTGTCGCGGCCGTCCCGTCAGTAGATGGAAAAAAGTAGTATTCGTCCCGTTTTATGTAAATGAAAGAAGTAAATAACAAACCCAGTACCTTTACTCCTTTTAAAAGTATTAATAATAACAAAGCGGCAAAAATTGAACTGAAAATCCCTATATTAAACATACTCTATAGTTCGCAGTACTGCTCGAAAGGCAGCAGAGGTTTTAGCAGTTGGTTGTGTGTTAAACAAACTTCAACGTGTCTTTCCTTTTTCATAAGTACCCGCTCTGTAACGAAGAGAGAGAGGGGGAACTCTGATATCAAGGCACTGATAAGAACAAAGGTAGATCTAAAAGTCTAGTGTTGCAAAAACCTGTCCCGTTTTTAACTGAAAATTTTATGGTCACCCTGCGCTATCGTTGAGGTCGAATTCCCCTTATTTAGCGACTTTACCCAAAATTGGCAACATTGACCCCCACCGAACAACACCCCGTCATCTTGAGCCTAGCCAGCATAATAGTGGGACGTAAAACTTAAAGATTTCATTTCGAACAACACTCCCAGAAACCTACTGTTATACTATTCTCAAACCACCCTTTCGTACAGTTCTCCCTATTCGAAAAAAAAAAATGTAAATAGCAGTGTTCATACATAAATATGGAACTCAATTTCCCTGAATTTTGCAGGTTTTCCAGGTATTAATTTTGCAATTTCCAGGTCTAGTGGAAGAAACTAATAGTACGAGAACACATAAATTTTAAGAATACTATATTTATATATTTGAGAATGGCCACCCTTCTCCCCAATGAACGATTGCAATTAAATATTGAGTCACAAGAAAATAAATAATTAAAATAAATAAAATTTAAGTTGAAAAATATTAAGTTGAGAAGCCTACTAAGGGAATTATATAATACTTTTGTTCCATACTTGAATACATTCAAAATATACAAAAAAATATTGGCTTGGGGAAGAAAAAAGGGCCCGCGAGATTTTAACTGATTCTTGTAGTACTCGACGACAGAAATAGATTACTGAAAGAATTTTCAAAATCGGCACAGGCAAACATGAAGAAAATCGCATTTTCAGGTACCGGTTCAAAATGAGAAGAAAAAAGGACCGCGAGATTTTAACTGATTCTTGTAGTACTCGACGAGAGAAATCGATTAGTGAAGGAATGTTCAAAATCGGCGCAGGCAAGCATGAAAAAAAAATCCCACTTTCATATACCGGTTCAAAATGGGGAAGAAAAAAGGGCCCGCGAGATTTTAACTGATTCTTGTAGTACTCGACGACAGAAATAGATTACTGAAAGAATTTTCAAAATCGGCACAGGCAAACATGAAGAAAATCGCATTTTCAGGTACCGGTTCAAAATGGGAAGAAAAAAGGGCCCGCGAGATTTTAACTGATTCTTGTAGTACTCGTCGAGAGAAATCGACTAGTGAAGGAATTTTCAAAATCGGCGCAGGCAAGCATGAAGAAAATTGCATTTTCATGTACCGGTTCAAAATGGGGAAGAAAAAAGGACCGCGAGATTTTAACTGATTCTTGTAGTACTCGACGAGAGAAATCGATTAGTGAAGGAATGTTCAAAATCGGCGCAGGCAAGCATGAAGAAAATCGCATTTTCATGTACCGGTTCAAAATGGGGAAGAAAAAAGGGCCCGCGAGATTTTAACTGATTCTTGTAGTACTCAACGGGAGAAATCGATTAGTGAAGGAATTTTCAAAATCGGCGCAGGCAAACATGGAGTAAATGGCATTTTCATGTACCGGTTCAAAATGGGGAAGGAACAAGGTCCCGCGAGTTTGAACCGCTACGATGTATGTTCACGAATGTGCCCGTCTTCTCAAATTTAGTTAATTACTGTGACACTGAAACATGTGACACAGAGTCACATTGTGGATGACTCTGCAATCGGCAACCACTGCACATATACTCCTCCCGCCCCACAGTTTGATTATTTCGATCCATTCCTCACGTGCTAACGGCATGGTTCAACATCTGCAAGAAAGAGGTAAATGTAACGTTCAATTGGCAATAGCTTTTCACCAAATTAAGCTGCATGAAATCTGATTGCATATTTGACATACTGAGAAAATTCTAGCCCGTGGCCATATGTATCACATATCCTACCAGTTCATAAAAATTTTGAACACAAAATTACGGTCGTCCGTGTGACGTACTCCCAAAAGGCCTAATGTGTATCACCCACCTCACATTCAATGAAACCACATCCGTGTAGAATTAAGAAAGGAACCTCTTATGATGTATACAGGATGTCTCAAACGTTCCCTGACATAGGGTAACTCTGTTATTATCAGAGTTACGACAAAATGTAAGAGGAAAAACATCTCGAAATATGACGTTTTCAATCTAAAGTGAACACTTTTTTTTTAAATCGGACAAGATGAATGTGCTGTATACTCTTTATGCACCCAATTTTAAATGAAAATGCAACGTTGTCATTTACCTGGACCCACGACATAAGTGAATGAAGTTACTGTTTGAAACGGGGGCTGGCCATCGACATGTTAGCGTAAAAGACAGTAACTTCACTCACTTCTGTTGTGGGTCCAGGTAAATGGCAACGTTGCATTTTCATTTCACATTGGGCGCATAGAGACTGTACAGCGCAAACGGGTCATCCGATTTTAAAAATTCCTTCACTTTAGATTGAAAACATCATAATTGGATATGCTTTTCCCTCCTACATTCTGTTGTAACTCTGATAATAACAGAGTTACCCTATGTCAGGGGACTTTTGAGACACCCTGTATACCTTATTTAATGTATGTTTGATGTCACTATAACTGTAGTATAATTTAGTTTGTTTAAATTTACAATTTAATACAAGTAGATTCGGATTTACATGCGTAGGATTTTGTATGCATCTAACTAATGAATTCTTTTATTTTTATGCTTTACTTAGTGACTTGGCTTTGGACTGCAACTGATTATTGTAACCCATTATTGCTTGAGAAGAAACAAGATATCCGAATCTTCATTTGGAGAAATCAAAGGTCTATTGGAAAGCTGGGGATTACAATCATTAATTTCTACATTTCAAGGTGCGTAGTAAATTATATATTGTGTTTATTGTTAAATTACTATTATTGGGTTTAGAATCAATGAAGCACTTCATGATATTTTATGGGGATCAAGATGGGTGCCGGATAGATAAGTATTTGAGCGTCAGGCTCTTATTTCTTTTCAATTTAATATTTAATCAATGATTATTTTTCTCCCTCATTATTCCACCAAATCGTATTCCAAGATCATATATCCATTTTTGTTCGATATATCCATATTTTTTATCTCTTTCATATTTCTATATTTTCGATTTTTGATATTGTTTATATTTCGATATTGCTGTATTTTTCGATATTTCGAACAAGTTTCGATAGTTTGTCGACATCGATTATCTATATCTAAATTCGGATATCCCAAAGCCCTATCGAGCACCCTCCGAAATGAAGTTTTTGGCTATGGACCTGATTAGGGATGCGCACGAGACAAGACGAGACAATTTTTGTTACGAAATTCGAGACAAGATAGAGCTTTTCCAATAGAAACGGATCCAGTTTTCGAGACGAGACAACTTTCGCGGCACCTTTTCGAGAGGAGACAACCTCAAATATTTTCTCTTGCGCATCCCTAGACTTGATCATGAGTTATCAAAAAAAAAAAAATGTTAATGAGAAATAACATGTAAATACAATATAGGTAGCTAAAACATTTTTGTTTTCATTCTTCAGTAATGCATTGTTATTAATCTCAGGGGGGGCGGTGGCTCAGTGGTAGAGCGTTCACCTCCGGTGCTTGGGGTCCCTGGTTCGATCCCAACTCGCGCCGTGTGGACTTTGTGGTGGACAAACACCTTGCTCGTGGGTTTTCTCGGGGTTCTCCCGTTTCCTCCCACTTTGTTCATTCCACCATTTCACTCATTTCTCATTATCACCGTCTCCTTATCCTAACCGGCATAACCGTGGGACGTTAAACTTAAAGATTTCATTTTTTATTAATCTCAGCATTTTATAGTGTATTCTTAAGCTTAAGGTGATGTATAATTAAATTTTGAATTCAGTTAACTTATTTTGTTTCTCAGATTGTTTTTAAAATGTATGTACAATTGTTTATGTTCATTCTCGAGAGTTTAAAGTGACGTATAGTTATTAAACATAGTATTTAATATTGTACTCTTAACGTGGAAGTGATATACAGTTAACTTTTGTATTCAGTTAACATTTTTCTTTCTGAAATTGCTTTAAAAAGTATGTAAAAACGTTTTTATTTTCTTTCTTGAGTGCTAAAAGTGATGCAAAGTTATTAAGCTTACTACTTTATATTGTATTCTCAACCCTAAACTGATACACAGTGCGTTTTTGAATAAATTGTCAAGTTATTTGAGTGATGAACACTGGTAGAAAATCCTGACTACTACTGGAACATTTTGATTTTAAGGTGACGACTACTGGTGCAAGGATTTTAAAATATTGTTTTTCCTTCAAGGGCTACTCCTTTTTGAATTCTGACTACATGGTCACTATAGGAAGGATCAGTGAGTCTTTCCAACTATGGTACAGCTCCGACAGATTCACGATGCTCAGAGAAGAGACAAAATAGTATGTTTTCAAACTTAAAGTGAGAACCACTGGCGTTTTTACCTTGCTATGCAAAAGTAAGTGAGTACTCCAATGGGGTTCCAATGCGGTACCTAATTTCTGCATTTTAGATATATGGAAATACATGTCTCTAAAATGTAAAGAACTGATTTTTTTAGGGGGGGGGAATAAACTATAGGTATGTGGGGCTTGCATACTTGACGCTACAATTCGGAAATTGAATTAAAATATGACTAACGGCTATCAAGATGTTGTCAAATAAAGGGAGGACCAACACAGTTAAGGGGTTTTCGTGTTAGATGCTAAAATTTCCGAAATCGGTCATGGAAAGTTAATAAACACCAGTAGCAATTTCATCTTAAAGTAATTAGATATCTTCATGGGGTGTTAGAACATCATGGAGTCTACCAAAATTAAATTTTAAAAGCTTTTGAAAATATAATCTGACATTTGTAAACAGTATTTGACATATGTATTTACCCAAAACTTCCAGCTAGTACATCTAACATCTGGAGAAACACTGTGAAATAAAAGCTTGAAATTTCGGAAACAATTATTGGTCGCAACAAAATTAAATAAGATGGTACTTCTATGGGTTAAATCAGTACCTCAGTACAATTTCGATCGAAAGATTAGTTCAGTCCTAGGTTTTCTTCAGGCAATTCCAAGGGTTCATCGAGCTGTGCAAAAGAATGAAAATTCGCTGTCAATATCTAAGATAGTAAATAAGATATAAGGAATTATATATTTTATGACGTGAAAATAGAGATCTTTATGGATTTGTACTTTTGGGTCTTTCCTAAAAGAAAAAAATTCAGAAAACTACTGTATATACCTTAATAGACAATTCAGTGGGCGGGGACACAGTAGCTTAGTGGTAGGGTATTTAACTAATCTTTTTTTTTTTTTTTTTTTGCAGAAACTATTGGAGTATTCACTTAACCCATAGAAATACGATCATACTTAACTCCCTATTTAATTTTAAAATTAAATAAAAGGAAATATTTCAGTGTAGCGACCCACGATTATGCATTTTAGTCTCAGGGAGATTATGATTAAAGCAAGTGAATGTTGTTGACAGAATTGATGGAATGCAAAGGTGGGAGGAGAGTACCCCGAGAAAACCCACGAATACGATGTCCACTACAAACTGACTTGGCCGTGGATCGAACCAAGAACCCAATACACCAGAGGTAAGCACTCTACCACTAAGCCACTGTGCCCCCGCCCATTTAATTGTCTATTAAGGTATATACGGTTGTTTTCTGAAATTTCTTCTTCTTACAGCAAATACTCAAAAGTACAAATCCATGTGGGTCTCTATTTTTACGACGTCATAAAATACATAATTCCTTATATCTCGCTTGCTATATTAGATATTGACAAAAAATGTTCACTTTATTTCAGAGCCCGATGAACGCTTGGAATTGTCCAAAGAAAATTTAGAGCTGAATTAATCTTTCGATCGAAATTGTACTGACGAGTCTGAGGTTCTCACTTAACCCATATAAGTACCATCTTATTTAACTTTTGTTAGGATCAATAATTGTTTTCTGAAATTTCAAGATCTAATACGCTTTTATTGTATGGTGTCTCTCTAGCTGCTAGATGTACTAGCTGGAACTTTTAGGTAAATACATATTTCTAATACTCTTTACAAATGTCAAAATATATTTTACAAAACTTTTAAAATTTAATCTTGGTAGACCCCATGATGTTCTTAAACTCCATGGAAATACCTAATTATTTTAAGATGAAATTGCTACTGATGCTTATTAACTTTACATGACCGGTTTCGGAAATTTTACCACCTAACACGAAAACCCCATAACTATATGGATCCTCCCTTTATTTGACAATATCTTGATAGTCATATTTTAATTAATTTTCTAAATTGTACTGTCTAATATGCAAGCTCCACGTACCTATGGTGTCGCTTTTTATTTCACCATATTTCGGTAACTGTTAGGCGTACCGACTTGCGGTTTCGGTAAACACACACCTCTAACGTTCTTTAAAACGTTATTAAGACATATTTTAGAATATTTAGAAATGAGAGTTCTGGGAATATCATGGTACCCGAAAACCCCCATCAGGGCGTGTGTGTAGTGTATTTAATTGAAACTACTTTTGAGGTTGTTGTAAGCCCTCGTAATTACGTTTCCGAAACTGCACCATCTAGTACGCAAACTCCACAGTTCTGTAGTGTCGCTCTTTATTTTCCCATATCTCGATATCCATAAGGCTTACCGAGTTGAGGTTTTCGGTAAACAGATGTCAGTTCCTTACATTTTAGAGACATATATTTTCATATATCTAAAAAAAATACAGACATTAGGTACCCCATGGTAGCCCGAACACCATTGAGGTACCCACTTACTTTTGAATGGTAATACATTTTGAGTTGTTGTTCAGCATCAATAAACACTTCATAGTTTTTCTACGTGCAACCCAAAAGTCCATACCTGACCGAACAGATTTTGTCCATTTAATCTCAAAAATGTTAAGATACTTTGTATTGTTAAGTACAACCAAATTAAGCACACTGAATATAACATTTTAAATATTTTCTGATTTTTGTTGCAGGTATTTCGTGCATCAAACCAGGATTCTGCTTGAAAGACAGTCAAAAGAAGCAGTGTAGGTTGTGGCTAAAAGTACGCCCTTTCCGAAGACAGACTCAGTTGTACTTACATTATTTTGTACGAATATATAACCCTAATAAAGATACTGTACTACAAATTATTTCTTTCTTCCATAAATTATAATAAAATATTATCTCTGTTTAAAGAAAATGATTGTTAATGTTAAGTCATTTTAATTCTTTTTCTCTGTAATAAGAACATTATCCCTAGCAATATTTTTTATCTTTGTGCTATTGCGATTGGATGAAGTAAAATTCTATACGAAGCACTATTATTTCAGACATGCATTAATAACTAATGTATTGTTCTGTATGTAAGACAATGTGTATACTGAACATGTCTAGCGAAGGTGTTGTTTTAATACAGAATCTATAACTCAGCTTTTCAGTAGTCAACTTTATTGGGAATCCGAAGAAAGAAGTTAAAAAAAAAAAAATGTTGGACTTACCAGCGTGTGTGTGTTCGAATTCTGGACTAATCCAAATTATCCAGAGAAATCATTATATATTTCTTTGTTGCTATTTCAGATGTATCCTTTATCCAAGTCGTATGAAACGGAGACTTCATACATCGCCTTACTTTGTATGAACTATGTTCCGTATTTACTTAATCACTTTGTAACTTTCTCTAGTGTTGACAAGGCCGCAGGTGTCAATCGAATAGTTTAGTGTTTCACTCATGTCACCTTGTGACTAAGGTACGTCCTGTCGGTATATATATGGTACTGGGTTCAATTAGCGATAAAATACATTTTTAGCGTTAAACAAATGCAAAAATCTACACGAAATGAGATACCGTGATCTCTGACTTACGGATAACACCAATGAACTAATGGTACTGAGTGTGATTGAGTTTACTAATTACTATTTGGCTAAAATCAGTGTTCCTTTATCTATAGTTCTTTTCGTGCTTTGAATTGCAAAGTTTGAAATAACCGTTTTAAATTATTGTGTATATATATCTTCCGAGTTATTCTGAGAATCATTGCTCTTTCTTTAAGCAATGTATGAGACTGTTAAATTGCTCTTTCCTTAAAATGTTGCACTAAGAAGGATGCATCCAGAAAAGTCCAAATTTGCAGAATGTCTATAGCAGGGAAGAATAAATATGTTTAGTCGATGGCTGCACAACGCCTCCGCTGTCACCACGTTGTCACACAGCGAATACAGCGAACGTTTAATTGTATTCTGCACTTACTATTAGGTATCGGCCTGGGAACTTTGGCGCATCTACCCACTCTCCTTCTTGGTGTTTCATTTTTAATGGCGAGTACTGAGTAGGAATAATATTGTAAGCGAATGCGTTTCCGGCTGACACCACACTTTTAATTATTGCGACATTTAAAAAAAAAAAAAACCTGTTAATTAAAATGTACAGAGAAGTTATTTCTGGAAAATTCTATTCAGGCCTCTTGTGGTAACAACTGCACTTTAGTAGAAGATACTATTAAGGAAAAGAATGAGGTAAAATAATCTTTATATCGTACAAGCAATGGATGATAACAGCTTAATAAATGATTGTACGTAAATCTTGTTTGAGTTTGAATATAGGATTGTATAAGGCTGTGCATTTTGCATTATTATTGAGGTGCTGCAACTAACTAACTGCAAACCATATGATAAATTCTTACAGTAATATATCACATATTGATTTACTCTGTATGGAAACGAAAATAGTTTAATATATGGTTAACCTCCTTTGTGCCAGGGGCGGATCCAGAGGGGGGCGATCGGGGCGATCGCCCCCCCCCCCCCACAAGAGGAAACTTTCTTATTTTATATATAAATAAACCCATCCATAACAAGTTTGGAGCTCTTAAAAGTAGCAGTATTACCGCCGACCGCCCCCCCCAGAAGTCCGTCCTGGATCCGCCCCTGCTTTGTGCCCATAATTTTAAAATTAACGCTTGTGTCACTTTTCAACACTTGACTTTGCAGTAGCTTTCCAACGAATTAGCAGGAAGCCCAAACTTATAGGACACCCTGCAGGTAAATACATTTCTTTGGACAGTTTCACTGCTCCAAACTAAGATTTGAAAAGTGTAGTATTGTTAATTTTATTATTATTGGCACAAAGGAGATCAACCATATTTTAAGCTATTTTTGTTTTCATACAGAGTAAAACAATATTTGACAACATTACAGTAAGAATGTATCATGCACTTTGCAGTATGTTGCAGCACTTTAATAATGGTGCACTATACGTACACTCTAGATCCTGCATATGTCCGATCCATACATTACAAGAAGGCAATACGTATTCGATACAGGTAAAATCTGTATATTTCATATGGACAACCTATTAGCTATATACATCCAATCTATACATTACATATGGCCAACCTGTACGCGACATACGTATAATCTATATGCTGCATGCAGACAGTCTGTAAGCTACATATATGCACTCTGTATGGTGCATACGGATATTCTGTATGCTGTATCTGGACAAGCTGTGTGCGACATAAGGAAAATCTGTATAATACATACGTACAATACGTATACTGTATCTAGTCGTACGTATGGGGCACAAGTACAATATAGATGCTGTCTCGGGGTTGAACGCAAGAAACATACGTACAGAACGTATATTGCATACTTCTTGAAATCATGCTCCGTCCTGATAGTCAGTGTATGTCGTCATTATTAACCCACATGCTACATACGACCCTGACGTCACAAAGCTAGATATTACCTCCGTATATACTTGTTACTGCAGATAACGTCACACGAATGACGTCATTGCACTTGTGCAGACAGTACGTATAATACATACTTTTTCAGCTATACGTTTGCTGCAGGATGTTATATACGGTTGTACGTTAAGTCCAGAAACTACAGGAATTACGAATGTAACCTACGTTTTTAAGTATGCCACCTACATTTTTTTTTCTCAGTGTAATAAAGAACGATGTTTCGATATGCGGTACATGCAAAGACTCCATGTACACTTTTATCCAAGAGGGGGCGTATGAATGAAACATCTAAAACACGTCGATCCCAGTTGGTTTCAACTTATTTCCCTAGGTTTTATACGCTATAAGGACAATCAATGCTTACTGCTCAGCACCTTGATCCTTTGCGACAGTACCAAGCTGCTTTTCAGACAAAAGGCCACGAACCTTAACAATATTCCGTAACAGTTATATTATACTTATGGTCGTAAGCTTGTAAAGGATTCACATGCAGGTTATTGGCCGGAAAAAATAACAGTTGGTCCTTAGGTACGTGAAGGAAACATGTCGTCCCTGGTATAAGCCATATCAGGTATAACAAGGGAGACTTACAAAGCTTCAATATGGCCACTTTTCCCAGTACAAACACGGCAGCAATGACGCATTCAATTCGGAAGTAACTCCAACTCCAGGAGCGAAATGGTCTAAGCATGAACCCAATCGAGAGGTTGGTGTGTGGACCCACACAGCTACGATCATCTCCAGCCGGATAATCTTACTTACCTGTAGATAAGAAGTGACTGTAAGATAGGATTGTGAACGAGCCCCATGCTCGTGTAAAACAGACGATATGAAGTATTCAAGGTTTTGTGCATTGTGCCAAGGGAATTCATGTAGAAATGGCAGATCGGAAGATAATCGGATATAGATGGTAACGAACAACAGCTCTAAAAAACCAATATGTCATTGACAACGGCTTAATTGTTGATCCAATCAGTTATGATGATTTTTTTATGATATCGTCCCAGCCTTATAGACCTAAAAAAAAAGTGGACATGAAGACGATCTTGATGTAACGTTCAATAAAGGTGTAAGGAAATGCTATTAAAAGTGAAGGTGGTTAATTCTTAGGTTTACATATTTTGGAATCCTTAAACACGAGCTGCTTTGGTACCCGAAGAGAAAACGAAACCGTAGCAGAACACAAACAAGTAAACGAGCAAAAACCAGTTCATTTAGACATCACTTTCGCGTACTGAAGTATCATTCATTGTACGATTATAGCAATTGTTTATTGTTTGATTGTATATATGTTAAGATGTTCAACAGCAGATGATTGAATCCGAAAATTCTGCCATCTGCAAGGACAAATAAAATTGAGTAGCTGCCGTTTAGTTTTCGACTCTCCTACCAGGAAGTAAAGTTTAACACTATTAGTAAAGAACGATTTTTTTATAATCCATACATGCAAACACTCCATGTACATTTTTATCCAACACCGAGTCGTAAGATTGATAGCTCTACTACACGCGCATCGCAGTTAATTTCGACTTACTGCCCTAGGTTTTATACGCTATAAGGACAATCAATGTTTACTGCTCAGTACCTTGATCCTTTGCGACTGTACCAAGCTGCTTTTCAGACAGAAGGACACGAACCTTATCAATATTCCGTAACAGTTATATTACACTTATGGTCGTAAGCTTGTAAAGGATTCACATGAAGGTTATTGGCCTGAAACTCTAATAAATGTTTTTTAGGTAATTAGGAACGTGGTTACCTTGTACACCCAGGCCCGCTTCTCTTACCCTGTGACAAAAGTCCGGCCAATGAATTTATAAAGCTAGCGGTTTAATGCACTGATTCGCGATACAAAGTATTTATACAGCTCTGGTTGAACAGAAGTAGAACACAGAAATCAACAAAATTATCAATTGACAGAATTTTTTTTTTTTTTTTTTTTTTTTTGTACTTTGGTTACATTCGGAGATTATCAGTTAAGAACACCTCAAAGATATAAAACTTCTTAGGCTTACTTTCTACATCTTGGAGCAGAAGCCCTGAATTTTCTCCCTTAGTAATAGTGTTCGAGTAATTGCGCGTCTCGGTGCTCAAAGAAAGTAATATATACTGCTATTAACTTTCGATTAGCCTGAAAGTTAAACTTGAATGTATAAAAAATTTGGAAGCGTCTTTTGCAACCTTGACTCACTTCATCAAACGCTACATGGATAACGCTACGTATCTATCACACTAATCTTCGGGCTATATAACTTTAAAGTCTTTCTGACTCGCACGATTCATCTTGCACTACAGACTGCCATATCGCACACTCTTATTAAGCTTATTGTAGGATTTGAATTTCTCGATCTTTTAATCGTTTTCTCACAGGTGAGTAAAGTTCTGATAAGCTTCCTGTCTGCAGTAGATTAGTGCACCAACTGTATTAGCTTTATGACAGCTTTCATATCTGTGACGGAATGATCAATAAGTAGAATTTCTGTAATCTCATTTATTAAATTCAACACTACCTCATCTTGCTGACGTGGATAGAGCTTGAGTGTCCTGTCCATAGACTCAAAGGTATCTTCTCAAGAGCAGAAAGCTTCTCCACACAATGTACCCGATTAATCGACCGCAATTGAGGTTTACGAAGTGTACTCATCTCTAACACAGAACTAGACTGTCATTTGGCCTGGTATGTATTCGAGCATATCCATGGCCATTGACCAGAGCCATCCTAGATCACCAAGTAAATTCCTTTACAAAAATAGAAGCACCAAATCGTCTGAAGAATTCTGCATAGATTATCGCTGCATATAGCGGAATATTATGGCAAACGGCCTAGAGTACATTTCTTGCAAAATCCAGGTAAGAGCCGATAACATTGGCAAAAGTTAGATGAGACACAGAGATATGTGCTTAGATCTATACTTCAGACTGTTTTCAGAGAACATTGTATTACGAAGTTACAGTAACATTAGAAATTTTACTAAGAGCCTAGTGAGATTAGGTTTTTTTAGTTGCATCTTACGCGCTAATTTTAAAATTTGTTGAAAAATCATTTGCCAAAAGATTTAAGATTTATCTACACAGCTGCCGACTGTGGTTTTCTGCAGAAATAATGTATTACTAATTGTAGATATCAGGATGCATTTAGATAGAAAGATAATAACAGTAGATGTCGAGATCCGCAATGATACTTGGATTAGAACGAGTGGAATCAGTTTGCGTGCAGTACAACCGACGAGAGCGGGCGGATTTAGATAGGGAAAAGTGCGGCAGCTCATATTGTTCGGCAGTTCAAATTCGAAATATTCCAGTTTAAACCCATTGACGTGCGGAACAAGAAGTCTTTAGCTGAGAAAGAATGAATATCACGGTGAGCTCATAAGGTGTAGTAAAGAGAAAGCGCGTTAAAATGATGGACAAGTTGGTGGCTCACTTGTGTAGAACAAGCATCCCCGAGCTTGTAAACCTTTTTGTAAAATGCATCCACTACGTCAGAAATCGCCTTAAAATGAGAACATTAGCAGAGATGTCACTTGACTTCATTGTAATAGTATTCTACAATTTTTGAAAAGAGATATTAATAAGAGATAAAATAGATCTCTAAGTGATGCGGTGATTAAAGAAATAATTTTGAGGTGGACGTGAATTTTCGATTTATGAGTAGTTGTTTAGAGTGGAACAGGCGCGTCAATAAATCGAGGGGTCCATTTCGAGGTGTCCGGTAAGGCCAAACGGCTTATGCCGGATTATGTTCTTCTTACAATGTTGTGAAATTTAGAAGTCAGCAATGGACATCGGCATCTATTACTTGATTCCTATTGGCTTACAGCTAGTAGAGGAATCCAACAATGAATCCAAAGCCGTAGGATTTTGTGTTGTGTAGATAGGTCTTAAAAACGAAGTAGTAGTGCTTTTAGAGCTCCTTAACTCACATTATACAATGGCGTACCATTTAAAAAACCGTGGATTTACTTCTCCTTTTAATAAGACGAGGGTATGACAGACGTATACTTTTGGGAACGAACAGCGCTTTGTTTTAGGTGGGCCCTTGGGATTGAAAAATGTTGTGATATCAAATGTAAAAAGAAAAATAGTATTAATTTATCAATGATAATGAAGTAATTGCTATACATCCCGTTTATATGGAACTTCCCGTTTATATAGAATCTTGATATAATGAGTCAAGCTTGCAAAAGACGCCTCGATATTTTTTATAAACTCCAGTGTAACTTTATGGCTAATCGAAAAATTATTGCAGTCTATTTTACTTTCCTTGGGCAGCGGGACGAGCAAGTTATCGGACCTAATGCCCAAGAGGGTAAAATCAGGGTTTCTGGTGCAAGATGTGGGAAGTGTGCCTAGGAAGTTTTATACCTTTCAGGTGACTTAACTGAAATCCTCCTAATGTAATCTAAGTAAAAAAAAATCTTTGAATTGATTACTTTCTTACTGTCTCTGTTATACACCTGTGTTACCAGACCTGTATAAAGTCTTTGAATAGCGAATCAGTGATTTACACCGCTACCTTTAGTAATTCATCGGCCGGACTTGTCTCACAGGCCAAGAGAAGTGGGCCTGGTTCTACAAGGTAATCACGTTTCTAATTACCTAAAAAAAACTCCTATTAGAGTTTCAGGCCAATAACCTGCATTTGAATCCTTTACAAGCTTACGACCGTAAGTGAAATATAACTGTTACGGAATATTGTTAAGGTTCGTGGCCTTCTGTCTGAAAAGCAGCTTGGTACTGATGCAAAGGATCAAGGTGCTGAGCAGTAAGCATTGATTGTCGTTATAGCGTATAAAACCTAAAGAAATATGTTGAAACCAACTGGGATCGACGTGTTTTCAAGGTTTCATTCATACGCCTCCTCTTGGATAAAGTGTACAAGGAGTCTTTGCATGTACCGCATATCGAAACATCGTTCTTTATTAAGAGTGTTACTCTTGACTTCTTTTTAGGAGAGTCGAAAACTAAACAGCAGTTACACAATTTTCTATGTCTTTGCACACGGCAGAATCCTCGGAGTCAATTATCTACTGTTGAGCATCTTCACATATAAACAATCAAATAATAAACAATTGTTATACACGTAGAGTTGAATGATACTTTAGAACGTGAAAGTGATATTTAATTAATTGGTTTTTGCTCGTTAACTTGTGCGTGTCCTGCTACGGTTTCGTTTCCTCTTCGGGTACCAGAGCAGCTCGTGTTAAAGGATTCCAAAATATGTAAACAGAACAATAAACCACCTTCATTTGTTAACCTTTTCCTTACACCTTAATTTAAAGTTTCATCAAGATCGTCTTCATGTCCATTTTGTTAGGTCTATAAGGCGGGGACGATTTCACAAAATAATCATCAGAAAGGATTATCCGGCAGGGTCCACACACGAACCTCTTTTGATTAGGGTTCATGCTTAGACCATTTCGCTGCAGAGTTGGATTTAATTCCCAATTGAATGCTGCACACCTGTCGTGTTAGTAGGGGGGAAAGTGGCCATATTGAAGCTGTGTAACTACTCCCTTGTTATACCTGATATGGATTATACCAGGGAGGACATGTTTTTTTCTCCATACAAACAATAAGAAATGTGTAATCTTGACCATCTTCAGGATTGAGTTTTGGTTGGTTGAAGACTCGGACTAACTTTCACAATTTTTCTTTTTGAAGAATCTTGAAGGCTGCCAACTATTCACTGCGGAGTATAGCTGAGTTCGTGTCACAGACTGTTGCATCATGAAAAAGTGAAAGCAATCTTTTAATGAAGCTAAAATATCTTTAAATTTAATAATTTGGTAGCATTTCCTCTCAGTTCACCTTGTCTATGGCCTTAAAAGAATCATCAACTGCTCATGAAGTCTTCTAGTAAGATTCTTAGAAGATCTGAATCAGCCCCATCAACAGCTACAGGTCTCCTGTTCGTAGGTTCCTCCATTATTCTTCTCCATATACAGCTAGCTACCTTTACTCCTTCGAAATCTGCTTGCATCATTTGAAGCCCTATAGTTTTGATCCCCAGGTTTCTCAAAAACTGTGATTCAATTGTCGTGGCTTCACTGGCAGATTTAAATTGGATCGTTGCACATATTTCCCTAAAGCTCTTTTTTGTCTTTTGGTACTTTCCGTGTCTAATTGTAATTTATATCCATAAAATATAAGGTAAAATAGCGCTTAACATAATTTATATACGTAGTTAAAGCAGATTTGAGTTGCCATTTTCAGTCCACACCATTGCGTGTAGATGAACTCTTCCTTCTACGTGTGGGTTTTAAAACTCAGTACAATAGAGAATGGTAAATGCAGCGCAGTCGAAATGACATTATTGCGCATTGAAATATTTTCACACAAGGAAGGTGGCATTTGCTCTACGTGCCGCTCACATTATAAACTGTTTCCTTCAAAAGACTATAGAACTTCTTTTATCGTAACAGTATTTGGAAATGAAGGATTAATCTTGCTAACGTTATGTCTGACATTGAGTTAATCCCCTAGAAAAAATTGTGGCCTTCGTTAAGCACTGTTCGATAATCATATCACTTGGAACTTCGCTCAAGACGGCCTCTTTTTCTGCGAATTGTGAATGTTCTTTGAGTTGTTAATATCTTCTAATCCTCTGATACCGTAGTTGCCTCCTGAGCTTCCATCAGTTGAGATTATTAATGTGTAAATTTTTCATACAAAGAATGACCAACTGCGTGAGAAAACGGAAGCATTAATTTAATTGCCTAAAAATGAAGTTTCTAGTCCCCTGTTCAATTTAGTCCCTTTGGATGAATAGCAATACGATTATGACCTTCTCTATATACTGCAGCCAAAGTTAACGTTACGGAAAATGTCACCGTCTTAATTTTGAGATTTTCTAATATGTTTTTGTCATGCAGTTTCAAATTCTTGTAAATCTTGCATATTGATTTCGTCATCCAGACGTAGTTGAAAAAGATCGCAGATCCTAGATTTTGCCATCTCCTCCGAGGGTTGTAAATGTCTTCAAAACCACATGTAGAGGTCCCGGAGCAAACTCTAGGAGTGAGTTCTCAATGATCTTGAGCAGGCATTGCTATTGAGCATTATCACTAAAGTTGCAATAGTGTACAGGATACCCAAAAGGTCTTCTATACCATTTCCTGACATAATGTATCCAATCGTGCCTAGAAATTACTTAACTTGAAACCTTCTAAAGGCGGACTTTGGACCGTTCAGATTTCTTGAGTTCTAGGTACGATTTGAACACACTTCCAGTTTAATGGCTGATCTAATGTCATAACGCACGTGCTTTGTTTACCTTTCTTACGCACATTTACCGTATGTAAAAGAGTAGAGTATTAGTAGAATACTATTATAATGAAGTCAAGTGACATCTCTGCTAAAGTTCTCATTTTAAGGCGATTTCTGACGTAGTGGATGCATATCACAAAAAGCTTCACAAGCTCGGGGATGCTTCTCTTATCGCAAGTGACCCATTAAGTTGTCCATCATTTTAAAGCGTTTTCTCTTTACTATATCTTATTCATTCGATATTCATTTTCTCTCAGCTAAAGACTTCTTGTTCCGCACGTCAATGGGTTCAAACTCAAATATTTCGAATTTGCAAGTCCTAAGGACAATATGAGCTGTTATACTTTTCCTAATTCAGCCCGCCCGCTCTCGTCGGTTGTACTGCATGCAAACAGATTCCACTAGTTCTAATGCAAGTATCATGGGGGATCTCGACATCTGCGGTTATTATCTTTTTATCTAAATGTATCCTGATGTCTACAATTAGTAATACCATAATTTCTGCAGAAAGCCACAGTCGGCAGCCTTGTAGATATGCCATATGAAAGTATTTTTTCAACAGTTTTTACTCTATTACAGCGTGTAAGTTGCAATTAATAAATCCTAATCTCACTACGCTTCTTATCAAATATTACTATGTCTGGTTAGTTCTAGTGCATGCTAACTGCTTGGATTCGTTTTGATAAGAGAAGCACAAGTATCTCGACATCTCATTTTAATAAAATGTCTGAATGTTTCTCTAATTTGGTAATACAATGTTCTCTGAAAACACTCTGAAGTATAGATCTAAGCACATATTTGGTGTTTCGACTTTCTTTTTGCCAATGTTGACGGCTCTTAGCTGGACTGTGCCAGGAATATACTCTAGGCAGTTTGCCATGATATACCGCTATATGCAGCGATAATCTGTGCAGAATTCTACAGACGAATGGGTGCGTGTATTTTTGTAAAGGAATTTACTTGGTGATCTAGGATGCTCTGGTAACAGTTATGAATATGCTTGCATACATACCAGGCCAAATCGCTGTCTGGTTCAGTGTTAGGGTGAGTACACTTCGTAAGCCTTAACTACTGGCGATTAATCGGGTACATTTTGTGCAGTAGCTTTCAGCTCTTGAGAAGATACCTTTGAGTCGATGGACAGGACAAGCAAGCTTTATTCACGTCAGCGAGATGAGGTAGTGTTGAATTTAATAAATAAGAAACAGAAATTCTTCTTGTTGATCATTCCGTCTCAGATATGAAAGGTGTCAAAAGGCTTATAGAATTGGTGCACTAATCTGCTACAGAGGGGAAGCTTACCAGAACTTAACTAACCGGTGACAAAACGTTTAGAAGATTGAGAAATTAAACTCCTCCAATAAGCTTAATAAAAATGTGCGATATGGCAGTCTGTAGTCTAGGATGAATCGTGCGAATCAGAAAGACTTTAAGGTTCCATAGCCTGAAGATTAGTGTGATGGATACGTAGCGTTATCAGTATAGCAACTTGATCAAGTGAGTTTAGATTTCAAAAGATGCCTCGAAATTTTTTATAGACGTAAGTTTAACTTTCATGCTAATCGAAAGTTTATCGCAGTTACTATTACTTACTTTGGCCACCGAGACAAGCAAAATCTCGAACACTATTCAAAAAGGGGGAAATTCAGGGATTGTGGCCCAAGAGGTTGAAGTGAGCCTAGTAAGTTTTATATCTTTCGGGGTATACTTGACTGAAAATCTCCCAATGTAACCTAAGTACAAAAAAAAATCTGTCACCTCATAATTTTTTTGATGTCTCCGTTCTACACCTGTTCTACTAAGCCTGTATAACTTCTTTGTATCGCGAATCAGTGCCTTACACCGCTAGCTTTAGTAATTCATCGTTCGGACTTGTGTCACATGCTAAGAGAAGCGGGCCTGGTTCTACAAGGTAATCACGCACCTATCCTACTACATGGTAATCACGCAAGGTAAGGATCTCCTACTAGATTTTGAGGCCAATAACCTGCATGTGAATCGTTTACAAGTCTAGTATAACTCTTACAGAAAATTGTTAAGCTTTGTGGGCTTGTGTCTGAAAAGTAGCTTGGTACAGTCGCAAAGGAACAAGGTGCTGAGCAGAAAGCATTGATTATATTTATGTCGTATAAAGCCTAGGGCAATAAGTTGAAACCAACTGTGATCAACGTGTGGTAGAGCTTTCTTTCTTACGACATCGTCTTGGATAAAAATGTACATGGAATCTTTGCATGTACGGAATATCCAAACTTCGTTTTTTATTAATAGTGTTAAACTTTACTTCGCTTTAGGAGAGTCGAAAACTAAACGGTAGTTACATAATTTTATGTGTCCTTGGAGAAGGCAAAATCCTTGGGTTCTATCATCTGCTGTTGAAAATCTTAACATATAAACAATCAAATAATAAACAATTGTTTTAAACGTACAATTGAGTTGAGTTGATTTTAGTTTAGCGTCCCGTTCAGCAGCGAGGCTATATGAGACGAAAACCTACTAATTAACGTGGAATCCGAACCACATGAGCTCCCGCCGGGAATCGAACCCGGGTGTAAACGTACAATTGAATGATACTGTAGTACGCGAATGTGATATCTAATTGATTTGTTTATTGGTCGTTACCCTAAATGTGTCCTGCTACGCTTTCGTTTTCTCTTCGGGTACCAAAGAAGCTCGTGTTAAAAAATTCCAAAATATCTAAACAGAACAATAAACCAACTTCATTTTTTATACCTTGTTCTTCCACTTTCATTTAAAGTTTCATCAAGATGGTCTTCATGTCCGTTTTGTTTGGTCTATAAGGCGGGGACGATATTACAATATATAACTGATTGGATCAACAATTAAGCCGTAGTCAATGACATATTGGTTTTTACAGCTGTTGTTCGTTATCATCTATATCAGATTTTCTTCCGATCTGCAATTTCTACATGATCTCCCTTGGCAGAATGCACAAAACCTTGAATACTTCATATCGGCTCTTTTACACTAACATGTGATTCGGTCACAATCCTATCTTGCAGTCGCTTTTTATCTTCAGGTAAGTAAGATTATCCGGCTGGAGATGATCGTAGATGTGTGGGTTCACACACCAACCTCTTTCGAATGGGTTCATGCTTAGACCAATTCGCTTCTTGAGTTGGAGGTACTTCCGAATTGAATGTTGCACAGCTGCTGTGTTAGTAATGGGAAAAGTGGCCATATTGAAGATAAGTAACTACTTCCTTGTTATATCTAATATGGCTTATACCAGGGAGGACATTTGTCCTTCTCCATCCAGGTGAATAAGAAATGTCTAAGCTTACAACTTTGCCAGGATTCACATTTGGTTGATTCAGTACTCTGACTAACTTGCACATTTTTTTGTCCTTTTGAAGGATCTTGAAGCCTGCCAACTATTCACTGCTGAGTATAGATGAGGTCGTGTCACAGCCTGTTGGATCATGAAAAAAGTGAAAGCAATCAAAGTATCTGAATGCATCCTGATATCTACAATTAGTAATTCCATTATTTCTGCAGAATACCACTTTCGGATTATTGGACTAAAAATGGCAACTCAAATCTCCGTTGAGTATGTATATAAATTATGTTAAATTCTATTTTCACCTCATATTTTATGGATATAAATTACAATTAGACATGGAAAGTGCCGAATAAGAAAAAAGAGCTTTCGGGAAATATCTGCAACGATCCAATTTAATTCTGTCATTGATGCCACGACAATTCGGTCACAGTTCTTGAGAAACCTGGAGATTATACTAGACGGCTGTAATGATGCAAGCAGTTATCGATGGTGTAAGGGTAGCTGTAAATGTACAAGAATAATGGAAGAAACAACAAACGGGAAATCTAAACTATTGGTAATAATTACATTCGGCTTACATAATTAATAGAATTCTTAAAACTACTTACACCCATTGCCAGTACATCAAGGCTGGAAGTTTCTTTAACTAACTTGATGTAGGTTGCACTAGTTCTCCATATAGGAGGTATGCTTAAGACGCTTGTTTTCGCTGTAAAAAAAAATGTATTTTTCGAAGCAGTGCGCAATTTAGTGGATGGTACGTGGATACATATTTGGTAGTTAAGATCAGGATAGTCTATTTTGCCATGAAAGAGCTTGTGTAAAAATAATAAATCAATATTTCTTCTTCTGAGCTCTAATTTTTCAAATTTAAAATTTTCAACAAATTTAATGTACCTTTCAAATTTCGGGTAGAATTTTGTTTTCTTAACTGTAAGAAGCCTTAAAAACTTATTTTGAGTACGCTCAATCAAGAATGAGTATTTCTGTATATTAGGGTTCCATATATTACTACAATATTCTAATTTCGACCTGACGTATGCATAATACAGTACAATTAAAGTTTGGTCATTTTGGAAATTTTTACTGACTCAATAAAAAGTATATCCAAGATTTTTGTACGCTTCTTTGCAAATAGTTTCAATATGTTGAATAAAGGATAGTTTTGAATGAAAAAAAAACTCCCAAGTCCCTTATAAAATCAAGCTTTTTCAGTTTTTCCAATAAAGCCTGAGATTGTTGACTCTGTTTCCGTGCTATTCGATGCGTACAAGGACATACAGTAAAGCGATGTTCATTTTGCACTATTGGTTTCTTACGAAACGTTTTATTCTCATTTTCTTAATATCAACTATCCCTTCTATTATATGTGATGTTAAGAGGCATTTATGATAGCTGATATCTATACATTTTTCCTTCAGGGGCCTTTTCAGATATTTTTCGTTCAACATTAATATGTGTGGATTTTGTTATGATTTACTGCCTCGCATTCCGTCATATATCTCTGTTATTTTCTTTTTACGAACCGTTTCAGCAACACTTCATCGACCCTGGGGTCTGGGTAATTTATTTGATAATTGTATTTTGTTATTATTATTGTAGCATCGAATTATAAAAAATACAGGAACATGTAACATGATTTGGAATCTGCCGTGCTAATTGAACATTACTACAAATTGCGATGGTTTCGGCTTCCGTGGTCTAATGGTAGATAACAAATTCTAATTAGTAGGTCAAGAGCTTGACTTTCTCGTATGTTCTTTAGGCAATTACTGCTCAAGAATTGGTGGAATGAAGACAGTAGACGAAAACTTTCTAACCCGAAAACTCCCACTCTCACGGTGTTTGTTTGCCACAAAGCTCACATAACACGAAGAGAGATCGATCCGACGACCTCTAGCACCAGACGTGAGTGCTTTATCTACTGAGCCACCGTTTCCCCTCGTCAAGCATCTGTTAGCATTCTACGCAGACTGATCATATTAACTAGTATTTCTTTGATTTTTTCTGCACTTAGATTGTAAAGTATGTACCACCAGACATGTCAACTCTGACGCGAAGTCGTAGCAGTTATAGTAGCAGAAGTAGTAGTAGTAGTAGTAATAGTAGTAATAGTATGAGAATTATTATTATTATTATTATTATTATTAATAATAATAATAATAATAATAATAATAATAATAATAATAATAATAATAATAATAATAGCAGTAGCAGTAGTAGTAATAATAAGAGTAGTAGCAGTTCAGTACCATTCAGAGAATTCAGATCCATCCGGACCGGGCCTAGGTTTGCAGGGCTCTGGTTTAAACCCACTGACGTGCGGAATAGAAAGTCTTTAGCTGAGAAAGAATGAATATCACGGTGACTTCATAAGGTATAGTAAAGAGAAAGCGCTTTAAAATGATGGACAAGTTGATGGGTCACTTGCGATAGGGCAGGCATTCCTTAGCTGGTGAAGCTTTTTTTAATATGCATCTGCAACGTCAGAAATCAACTTAAAATAAGTACGTTAGCAGAGATGTCACTTGACTTCATCGTAATAGTACTCTACCATGTCTGAAAAGAAATATTAATAAGAGATGCGGTGATTAGAGAAATAATTTTGAAGATCGACGGGGATAATTTTGAAGATGGACGTTCCCAAGAAAATAGAAATTTAAACTGAGGGGCCAGAAAAAGGTGGTCCCAGACCCTCGAATTAAAAACAGTCACAGAGAGGAACAGATGGTCGCATTCGTTAATACTTCGTTTGTTCCCATTTGTTCCGCAGTAGCTCCGTTGGCTCCCTTACAGTTTCCGAGAAAATGGAACCTTAAAGTGGGGAAACCAGAACAACGTCGTCCCAGCCCCTATACTAAAAATAATCGCTGAAGGTAATGGATGGTGGCATTCGTTTGTACTTCGTTTGCTCCCATTTGCTCCGCAGTTTCTGCGTTTGCTCCTTTACCGTTCCCGAAAATATAGAAATTTAAAGTGGAGGGCCAGAACCACATGGTCCCAGCCCCCCACCCAATAGCAGAGAGGAACGGATGGTAACATTCGTTTGTAATTCGTTTGCTCCCATTTGCTCCGCAGTAGCTCCGTTTGCTCCTTACCGTTAACGAGAAAATAGAACCTTAAAGTGGGGGGGGGGGCAGAACAACGTCGTCCCAGCCCCCCCAACGCAACTAAAAATAATTGCTCTGAGTATTCGTCTACTCCGATTGTTGTTAAGAAAGAGGAATTTTGAAGCGGTTGCTGTGAAAATGTGATCCCAGTCCTCAACCTCCTAAAAATCGGGGAACAGTAGGGAAGAAAGTGAAACAATTCGAGAACAATTCGCGGCAAATCACGCAAAAAATTATTTTTTATTATATTTTTTAGGAGGTTCAGGACTGGGATCACATTTTCACACCAACCGCTTTAAAATTCCTCTTTCTTAACAACAATCGGAGTAGACGAGTACTCAGAGCAATTGTGGAGCAAATATGAATAAACGAGATATAGCCAACATCCACTCCCCTCTGCGATTATATACGTCGGGACGGTGGCTGAGATCAGTGGCGGCGGTTGGACGTTAAAAGTGGGGGGCAAGACATAATCTGAACAATTGTATATCAATATTAGATTTCCTGGTTGTTTCTAACACTGTTTGATGAAAGGTTGTATAACTAATAGGATACTATTGTTTTCACTTAAAATACCGTATATCATATTTCTATTCATAAGTGCGATACAGGTAGGTACTAGCCATTTATACTTTTAAACAACGAAAGTGTAAGAAGAGATTTCAGTTCTTGCTCATGAACATCTTAAAATTCTGTCTGGAAAATTGTGTGATCAGATTATTTAATAAATTTGCAAAACAAATAAATAGAAGGGATAATATTAATCATAGTAATGAATAATGACGCTTGTTTTGCAGAAGTTACATTGAAACTGGGAATTAATGATACTTATAATGATGATATTAATGAACTTATACTTTTAATTCCACAAATGCCATTAAATGAATGTTTTTTTCTCTTAGAAAATGAAATGCTTTGAATTGCAATTAAAACGCAATTCCTGTAGCTTTCTTAACTCCAGGAAGACAAATAACGAATACGTACTCACGCAACGGTAAATATCATATGGCACCATTCTTTCTATGAAACAGTAATACATACAAAACCTTTACCAGGGTGTCCACATTCTGGAAAATAAGTGAAAGTCAGGAAAAGGTAAGGGAAGTAAAAATGTATCAGGTGAAGTCAAGGAAATGGCAGATTGGTCAGGGAAAGTCAGGGAAAAATCAATTTAGGTCCATTGTTCAATTACTGAATTTATGAAATAGGGTTGATTTCTTTACTGTTACTGGATGCAAAATATGGTGTTCTCAATGATGATATTGAGGGAGTCAGAGTTATCTGATATATGTGTTGAAGCTAATTTTCTGCGAGAAACACATCTAACTGCATCGAGGCATATTTTCTCAAAAGGGTAGACGCTGTTCTAGAAGAATTGCATGGTGCCAAGAGGATATCTAGACAAGTGGCTGAGCACGCGAAGAAATAGTATCTCTCCAGTTCAGAAAGCTCAGACTGAAGAATTTAATGAACACTCGATTGAATTCATAGCCAATGACAGAGATGGTATTGGACTTGATGAGTTTATTACTTAGTCTTAGGAAATGGGAAGAACTTCGTTGACTTATGGTCAGTTATAAAATTGTCTTTTATCTTCTTTCACGGAAACGCATTTTTTGAAAGTGGTTTCACAATAAATAAAATTCTCATTGTTAAGAACTTACAAGAAGAATCTCTGGTGGCTCAACGGTTCATATATGATTCTGTGATGAGAATAGGTGGATCATCAGGATTAATAATTACACGAGGTATGATAAATTCAGTGAGAAGTTCAATGAGACAATATCAGGAGCATTTGGAAAAGAAAATAGAAATAAATGCTGGAGACGAGAAGAGAAGAGAGAAACGGAAGATTCAGCAACAACTAAAGAAGCTGGAGGAAAAAGAAAAGAAAATTAAACTGCTGAGACAACAAGAAAGATATTCAGATCAATGAGACGAAAACTATGCGAGAAAGGATGAAAACAAATTTCTAAATGGGTTGCATTTAACAACTGCACCAGCAAAAGTAATGTGTGTGTGTTACATAATATGTGTGTGTGTGTTTTTTTTTTAAAAAATAATCAGTAAAATCATGTATGAACTGTTTATTACTATAGGCAATATTATAATGCTGTGTAATTGGTATTATAATGTGTAATTTTTTTCATATCTTAAGTACTCTGTATACTGGACACTTTCGTTTGTAACTTTACATTTTGTGTAATATGTAGGTCTAATCAATATTGGCCTAATACACACGTTTGTTAATTTACATTTCTTTGGAAAGAAAATTGAAAAAAGAAAGAAATAGAAACGGAAGAAAACAAGGCCAACTGTGGGGGAGTGTAGAGGCTGGAGTTTCTTTCTTTTTTTCTATATTTTTAAGTTATTCAGGGGTCAGGAAAATCTGGAACTTTCGTCATGGAAAGTCAGGGAACAGTCAGAGATCTTTTCTCCAAATTGTGTGGACACCCTATTTACATTTCCAAATGAAACAACATAAATTAGTTCGTCACTTCTAAAAAGTGGGGGGGCAACTGCCCCCTCTTGCCCCCCCTAATCGCCGCCTATGGCTGAGATAACGTGTTTAAGTTCTGCTTACTCGAGAACGTTAGGGAAGCAACCCAAGTAACTGTGAAGCAAATCGAAGCTAAAGAAGTACAAAATAATGCCACGATCCGTTCCCCTATGCTTTATGTTTATTTGAGTGTGATGGTGGGAGAATTTTGTTCTAGTCTCCACTTTAAAGTTCCATTTCCTCGGGAATGGTGAGTAAACGTAGCTACTGCGAATCAAACCAAGTACCAACGAATGCCACCATCTGTTCCTCATTGAAATTATTTCAATTCGAGGTGCTGGGATACGCTTTCCTCGACCACCAGTTTAAGGTTTCATTTTCTCGGGAACGGCAGGGCAGCAAATTGAGAAACTGCGGAGAAAATTGAAGCAAATGAAGTGGAAGCGAATGCCACCATCCGTTCCTCTCTACCATTGAGTAGGTAGCTAGGACCATGTTGTTCTGACTCTCCCAGTCTAAAATTCTATTTTTTCGCGAACGCCAGGGGAGCAACCGGACAAATTGCGGAGCAATTTAGAGCACAGGAAGTATAAACGATTGCGACCATCTGTTCCTCAACGTGATTTTTTTTTAATTCGAGGGGCTGGGGTCACTTTTTTCTGGCCCCTCGAAGTTCCCGGGCTCCTTTTTTCTGGCCCCTCAAAGTTTAAAGTTCCATTTTCTTGGAAATGGTAAGGATGCAAACTTAGGAACTGCGAAGCAAATGCGAGCAAATGAAGTACAAGCGAATGCCACGAGCAAATGAAGTACAAGTGAATGCCACAATCCGTTCCTATCTGCTATTGGGTGGGGGGCTGGGACCATGTTGTTGTGGCCCCAACTTTAAATTTCTATTTTTTCGGGAACGGTAAAGGAGCAAACGCAGAAACTGCGGAGCAAATGAGAGCAAACGAAGTACAATCGAACGCCACCATCCGTTCCCCTCAGCGATTATTTTTAGTTGGGGGAGGGGCTGGAACGACGTTGTTCTGGCCCCCCAATTTAATGTTCCATTTTCTCGGGAACGTAAGCGGAGCAAACGGAGTTACTGTGGAGCAAATGGGAGCAAACGAAGTACAATCGAATGCGACCATCTGTTCCTCTCTGTGACTGTTTTTAATTCGAGGGTCTGGGACCACCTTTTTCTGGCCCCTCAGTTTAAATTTCTATTTTCTCGGGAACGGTAAGGGAGCAAACGGAGCTACTGCGGAGCAAATTGGATCAAACGAAGTACAAACGAATGCCACCATCCGTTTCTCTCTTCTATTGGGCGGGGGGGCTGGGACCATGTGGTTCTGCCCTCCCACTTTATATTTCTATTTTTTCGGAAACTGTAGGGGATGAAACGCAGAAACTGTGAAGCAAATGGGAGCAAACGAAGTACAAACGAATGCCACCATCCGTTCCCCTCAACTATTATTTTTAGTTGTGGGGGGGCTGGAACGACGTTGTTATGGCCTCCCCACTTTAAGATTCCATTTTCTCGGGAACGGTAAGGGAGGAAACGGAGCTACTGCGGAGCAAATGGGAGCAAACGAAGTACAAACGATTAAAATTGTTTTCGAAGAACTGCGTGATGGCGGGGGGGCCAGGACTACGCACGCGATGCCTGCTTATGTCCTTAACACGGAAGAAGACGTGTCCTTGGCAATGTCTACTCAAGGTCATTGAGAACTCATTTCTAGACTTTGCTCGGCGAATTTTCCATGTGGTTATGAAGGCAATTACAACCGTCGGAGGAGATGACAAAATCTAAGTATAGAAGATCAGAATCGTATTGATATTCTTCCAAACGGACTAGATCGAACATTAGACTAGAAACTTCATTTGTAGGCAATTAAATTAATGCTTCCGTTTTCCCACGCAGCTGGTCATCGTTTCTATGCAAAATTTGCACATCACAATACTCAGCAATTGCTAACCTTGGAAAAAAACTACGGAATCAGTGGATGACAAGAAATTAACAACTCAAGGAACATTCACAATTCGCAGAAAAAGACGCCTTCTTGAGCAATAGTCCAATTGATATGAATATCGAACAGTGCTTAATGAAGGCCACAGAAATTTTCTTTCGGATTAGCTCAACGTGAGACACAACGTTAGCAAGATTAATCCTTCATTCCCAAATACTGTTACGATAACAGAAGTTCTATAAAACTTTTGTAGGCATCAGTTTATCATTAGAGCAACACGTTGAGCTAATGCCACATTCCTTGTGTGATAACATCTCAATGAGCAAGAATTTCATTTCGACTGCGGTGAATATTGCAGTATCTCTATTGCTTTGTGTTTTAAAACTCAAACGTAGAAGGAAGAGTCCTTCTACACGCAATGGTGTCGGCTAAAAAAAGCAACTCAATCCGCGATAAGTACGTATATAAATTATGTTTAACTGTATTTTCACCTTATATTTTATGAATATAAACTACAATTAAAAACGGAAAGTGCCGAAAGACAAAAAAGAGCTTTCGGCAAATATCTGCAACGATCGAATTTAATTCTGCCATTGAAGCCACGACAATTCAATGACAGTTCTTGAGAAACTTGGAGATAATACTAGACGGCTTCAAATGATGCAAGCAGTTTTCAAAGCATTAAAGGTAGCTGTATATGGGCAAAAGTAATAGAAGAAACTAGAAACGATAAATCTGCAGCTGTTAATGGGTGTGATTCAGATGTTTTATGAGTCTTGGTAGAAGACTTCATGAGCAGTAGCTGATTCTCTTAAAGCTACACACAAGCAGAACTAAGGGAAATGGAACGAAATCATTAAATTTAAAGAAATTTTAGCGTTATTAATAGAGTGCTTTCACTTTTTTAATGATGTAACAAGCTGTGACACGACCTCAACTAAACTCAGGAGAAAAAGCAAAAAGAATTGTGCAAGTTAGTCAGTGTCTTCAAACAACGAAATGTGAATTCTGACAAACTGGTAAGGTTAGACATTTCTTATTCGCCTGTATGGAGAAGGAAAAATGTCCTCCCTGGTATAAGCCATATCAGATATAACAAGGAAGTAGTTACAAAGCTTCAATATAGCCACTTTTCCCATTACTAACACAGCAGCTGTGCAGCATTAAATTCGGAAGTACCTCCAACTTCAGGAGTGTAATGGTCTAAGCATGAACCCAATCGAACGAGGTTAATGTGTGAAAGAGGATATGCGAATTCCAGGACCCACATAACTACTATCAGCTCCAGCCGAATAAGCTTACTTACCTCTAGATAAAAACTGACTGCAAGATAGTGTAAAAGAGCCACATGTTAGTGCAAAAGAGCCAGTAAGAAGTATTCAGGGTTTTGTGCATTCTGCCCCAAGACAATTCATGTAGAAATGACAGAACGGAAGACAATCTGATATAGATGATTAGGAACAAAAGCTGTAGAAAATCAACCTGTCATTGACAACGGCTTAATCCTTGACCAAATCAGTTATGATTATTATTTTGTCATAACGTAACCGCCTTATAGACCTAACAAGATGGACATGAAGATGATCTTGTTGTAACTTTAAATGAAGGTATAAAGACAAAATAGAAAACATGGAGGTTTATTGTTCTGTTTACATTTTTTGGAATTCCTTAACACGAGCAGCTTATATGCCGGCTTACTCACTTTCCACATCTTGGAGCAGAAGTCCTGAATTTTCTCCCTTAGTAATAATGTTCGAGTACTTGCTCGTCTTGGTGCCAAAAGAAAGAAATAGATACTGCTATTAACTTTCGATTAACCTGAAAGTTAAACTTGCGTCTATTAAAAATTTCGAGGCGTCCTTTGCAACCTTGACTCACTTCATCAAGATTCTATATTGATAACGCTACGTATCTATCCCAATAATCTTTAGGCTATAGAACCTTAAAGTCATTCTGACTCGCACCGTTCATCTTGCACTACAGAGTGCCATATCGCACACTCTTATTATGCTTATTGGAGGATTTGAAATTCTTGATCTTCCAAACGTTTTCTCACCGATGAGTAAAGTTCTGGTAAGCTTCCCCTCTGTACCAGATTAGTGCACCAACTGTATTAGCTTTCTGACACCTTTCATATCTGAAACGGAATGATCAACAAGATGTATTTCTGTAATCTAATTTATTAAATTCAGCACTACCTCAGCTCGCTGACGTGAATAAAGCTTGCGTGTCCTGTCCATCCACTCAAAGGTATCTTCGCGTCAAAATGATGGAGAAGTTGATGGGTCACTTGCGATGGAACAAGCATCTCCGACCTTGTGAAGCTTTTTATAATACGCATCCCCTACGTCACAAATCGCCTTAAAATGAGAACATTACCAGAGATGTCACAATACTTCATTGTAATAGTATTCCACAATGTATGAAAAAACATAATAATAAGAGATTTAATCGATCTCTAAGTTATGCGGTGATTAAAGAAATAATTTTGAGGATGGAAGGGGATGTTCGATTTTTTAGTGGTTTAGGGTGCAACAGGCGTGCCAATAACCGATGGTTCTATTTCGAGGTGTCCGGTAAGGCTAAAGTGCTTATGGCGGCTTATGTCTTTCTAAAAATGATGTGGATATTTAGAAATCATCAGTGAATGTCGCCATGTATTCCTTAATTCCAATTGGCTTAGAGCTAGTAAAGAAATTCAACAATGAATCGGAGGCCGCTGTATCTTGTGTTGTGTACTTAGGTCTCAAAAATGAAGCAGTAGTTCTTTTAGAGCTATTTAACTCACATTATACAATGGCGTACTATTTAAAAAACCGTGGATTTACTTCTCCCTTTAATAAGACGAGGGTATCACAGTTATATAGTTTTGGGAACGTACAGCGGTTTGTTTTAGGTGGGTCCTTGGGATTGAAAAATGTTGTAATACCAAATGTAAAAAACATAGGTATTAATTTATCAATGATATTTAAGCAACTACAATGCAATTTGAGAGTGCTTCCTGCTGAAGAAATCTACTTAGCACCCATAACGCTCTCACCTTGTTCTTGATCGTTAGCCTGATAGAAACTGTTTAATCCAAAGAATTGTGTTTTAACGGATATATTATTTAATGAAATTCTCCTATGTGTTAACACTCGAGGCTATCAAATATGCATTTAACTAGCGTCCTTGCTGCTCACTAGGGTTTACATACAGAGATGTGTAGGATTCACTAGGTTCCAGTCTATCATTAATAATATTTTCACGATTGCATAATGAAAAACCTTGCTATGGAACCCATTATATTCAAACCTCCTACTTTGGGACTGAGACCGGTGATCTGATCGATGAGACAAATACAGAATCTATTTGAGGTTCTCTTGAGATCTTCCCTTTGACGGTTAGGTGGAAAATATTTACGGTATAGTCAGTACTCTGTTCGCTACCAACTTAGTGACACTGGTCATCACAAAGCAACCAAACTGTGGGCTAATCAAATAATCTTTTCATATAATCTCATTGTATGCTTTGATTAGTAACTAAGTGCCACACCTTTCATAGAGCAGAAAAAGTCATTTATATCAGATGTCCCTTGATTAAAATTCTCCATATCCAAGTTTTTCAATGAAAAAGTAATCTTATATCACCATAGTATTGTCTTGGTAAGAATATTGTATCACATTTCTTCTTTCTGACATCCACTTTCCCTCTAATGCTATTCACTCTTGTTCATTGTGTGTCAATGCTGTCTTACAAGGAAGATTTAAGCAAGTCTTCACTCGTGTCCCGCGTCTCGATTTCCTATTCTCTAACAACCTTTAGATAGCTATTCATCTTCTGAAAGATTCGCCACAACGATTGTGTAATGGTGAGATACAGACCTTTTCTTTGGATATAACCATTGTAGTCCCTCTGTATTTCTTCAAAATTTAGTAAAAACTGCAAGAAAAGTGACCAAAGCACATGCGTTATGATATTAGCTCAGCCATTATACTGGAAAGGTGTTCAAATCATAACTCAGCTGAACAAATTTCTGATCGGTCCAAAGTTGTACCGCCTTTAGGAGGTTTTCAGTTAAGTAATTTCTAGGGACGAATGCATATTTTATGTCAGGAAATAGTACAGAAGAACTTTGGGGTATCCTGTACACTATGACAACATTAGTGAAAATGCTGAATGGCCATGTCTACTCAAGATCATTGAGAAGTCAATTCTTGGCTTTGCTCGGGGACCTCTGTATGTGGTTATGAAGACATTTACAGCCCTCGGAAGAGATGACATAATCTAGGAACTGCGATCTTATTTAACAAGGTCTGGATGACGATATCAAAATGCAACATTTACAAGAAAATGAAAGTGCATGAATTCTCAAAATAAGGACGAAGACATTTTCCGAACAGTAAACTTTGGCTGCAGTATATACAGATGGTCATAATCATATTGCAAATAATCGAAAGGGACTAGATTGAAAAGGAAACTAAAAACTACATTTGTGGGCAATTAAATTAATGCTTCCGTTTTTTCACGCAGCTGGTCATCTTTTGTGTGAAAAATTTGCACATCACTATACTCAGCATTCAAGAACATTCAAAATTCGCAGAACAAGAGGCCTTCTTGAGCGAAGTTCCAAGTGATATGATTATCGAATAGTCCTTAATTATGGACACGAAATTTTCTCGGGGATTAACTCTACGTCAGTCACAACGTTAGCAAGATTAATCCTTCATTCCCAAATACTGTTACAATAAGTTCTATAGGACTTTTGTGGGCATCAGTTTATCATCAGAGCGACTCGTTGGGATAATGCCACCTTCCTTGTGTGATAATGTCACAATGCGCAAGAATGTCAATTCGACTGCGGTGAACATTGAAGAGTCTCTATTGTCTTGTGTTTTCAAACCCACACGTAGAAGAAAGAGTCCTTCTACACGCAATGGTGTGGACTAAAAATGGCAACTCAAATCTGCGTTGGGTACTTATATAATTTATGGTAAACTCTACTTTCACCTTATATTTTATGGATATAAATTACAATTATGGATATAACTTAAATTAAGATTGTATTTAATTCTTCCATTGAAGCCACGACAATTCAATCACAGTTCTTGAGATACTTGGAGATCAATACTAGACGGCATCCAATGTTGCAAACAGTTTTCGAAGGAGCAAAGGCAGCTGTATATGAACAACAGTAATAGAAGAAACTAGAAACGGGAAATCTGTAGCTGTTGATGGGTGTGATTCAGATCTTTTAAGAATCTTGGTAGAAGACTTCATGAGCAGTTGCTGATTCTCTTATAGCCACATACAAGCAGAACTGATAGAATATTCTACGAAATTATTAAATTTATTGAAACTTTAGCGTCATTGAAAGATTGCTTTCACTTTTTTCATGATGCAACAGGCTGTGACACGACCTCAGCTATACTCAGCAGTGAATAGTTGGCATCCTTCAAGTTCCTTCAAAAAGAAAAGGTCTTCAATCAATTAAATGTCAATCCTGACAAAGTGGTTAGGTTAGGCATTTCTTTATTCCCCTGTATGGAGACGGAAAAATGTCTAACTGGTATAAGCCATATCAGATATAACAAGGAAGTAGTTACAAAGCTTCAATATAGCCACTTTTCCCATTACTAACACAGCAGCTGTGCTTCATTCAATTCGGAAGTACCTCCAACTTCAGGAGCGAAATGGTCTAAGCCTAAACCCAATCGAAAGAGGTTGGTCTGTGGACCCACACATCTACCATCAGCTCCAGCCGGATAATCTTACTTACCTGTAGATCAAAAGTTACTGCAAGATAGGATTCTGAATGAGCCACATGTTCGTGAAGAAGAGAAGATATGTAGTATTTAAGGTTTTGTGCATTGTGCCAAGGAAATTCATTTAGAAATGGGAGATCGGAAGATAATCTGATATAGATGATAACGAAAAACAGCTGTAAAAAACCAATATGTCATTGACAACGGATTAATTGTTGATCCAAACAGTTATGATTATTATTTTGTGATATCATCCCCGCGTTATAGACCTAAAAAAATGGACATGAAGACAAGTATCTTGATGAAACTTGCTGGTATAAAACATGCTGGTAGTGTATTTTTCTGTTTACATATTTTGGAATCCTTAAGACGAGCTGCTTTGGTACCCGAAGAGAAAACGAAACCGTAGCTGGACACATTTAACTTAACAAACAATGACCAATTCATTTAGATATCACATTCGCGTACTACAGTATCATTCGATTGTACGTTTATAACAATTGTTTACTGTTTGATTGTTTATATGTTAAGACTTTCAACAGCAGATGATTGAATCCGAGGATTCTGCCATCTGCAAGGGCACTTAAAATTTTGTAACTGCCGTTTAGTTTTCGACTTTCCTACAAGCAAGTAAAGTTTAACACTCTTAATAAAGAACGATGTTTGGTTATTCCATACATGCAAAGACTCCATGTACATTTTTATCCAAGAGAGGGCGTAAGAATGTGAGCTCTACTACACGTCGATAACAGTTGGTTTCAACTTATTACCCAAGATTTTATACGACATAAGTATAATCAATCCTTACTGCTCAGCACCTTGTTCATTTGCGACTGTTCCAAGCTGCTTTTCAGACAGAAGGCCTAGAAAGCTTAACAATTTTCCGTAACAGTTATATTACACTTATGGTCGTAAGCTTATTAGGATTCACAGGCAGATTATTGGCCTGAAACTCTAATAGGAGATTTTTTAGGTAATTAGGTACGTGATTACTTTGTAAACACAGGCTCGTTTCTCTTGGCCTCTTAAACAAGTCCGGACGATGAATTTATAAAGCTAGCGGTTTAAAGTAGTGATTCGCGGTACAAAAGAGATACACGACTGGTAGAACAGGTGTAGAACACAGACATTATCAAAATTATTAATTGACGGATTTTCTTTTTTTTTTTTTTTTGTAGTCAGGTCACAGGTAACACTCAACCTGACTGTCTTTTGGCCTGGTATGTATGCGAGCATAACCATGGCCGTTGGCCAGGGCCATCCTAGATCACCAAGTAAATTCCTTTACAAAAATAAAAGCACCAAATCGTCTGTAGAATTCTGCATAGATGATAGCTGCATATAATGGAATATCATGGCAAACTGTCTAGAGTACATTTCTTTTGCAGTCCAGCTAAGAGCCGTTAACATTGGCAAGAAGAAAGTCGAAAAACACAGATATGTGCTTAGATCTTAACTTCAAGACTTTTTTCAGAGAACATTGCATTACCAAGTTACAGAAAGATTCAGATATTTTATAGAGAGGAGATGTGGGGATACGTGTTGTTCTCTTATCAAAACTAATGCAAGCAGTTACCATGCACTACAACCAACCACACATAGTAATGTTTGATAAGAAGCGCAGTGAAATTAGGATTTTTCAATGGCAACTTACACGCTGTAATACTCTGAAATTTGTTGAAAAATTACTTTCATATGGCAAAAGATTTAAGGTTTATCTACAAGGTTGCCGACTGTGGTTTTCTGCAGAAATAATGGTATTACTAATTGTAGATATCACGATGCATTTAGATAAAAAGACAATAAAAGTAGGTGTCGAGAGCCGTCATGATACTTGCATTAGAACGAGTGGAAACGGTTTGCATGCAGTACAACCGACGAAAGCGGGAGAGTTAAAATGGGAAAAGTACGGCAGCTCATATTGCTCTTAGAACTTGCCAATTCGAAATATTCGAGTTTAAGCCCTATGACGTGCGGAACAAAAAGCCTTAAGCTGACAAAGAATGAATATCACGGTGAGCTCATAAGGTATAGTAAAGAGAAAGCGAGTTAAAATGATGGACAAGTTGATGGGTCACTTGCGATAGGACTAGCAACCCCGAGGTTGTGAACCATTTTGTAATATGCATCCACTACGTCAGAAATCCCCTTGAAATGAGAACATTAGCACAGATGTCACTTGACTTCATTGTAATAGTGCTCTACAATGTTTGAAAGAAGATATTAGTTAGAGTTCAAATCGATCTGTAAGTGTTGCGGTGATTAAAGAAATAATTTTGAGGACGGACGTGGATGTTCGATTTTTAATTAGTGGTTTAGAATGCAACAGATGCGCCAATAATTCGAGGGTTCCACTTCGAGGTGTCCGGTAAGGCTAAACGGTTTATGCCGGCTTATTTTCTTCTTACAATGCTGTCAAATTTTGAAGTCAGCAGTGGACATCGGCCTCTATTACTTAATTCCTATTGGGTTATAGCTAGTAAAGGAATTCAACAATGAATCCGAACCCGTAGGATTTTGTGATGTGTACTTAGGTCTTAAAATCGAAACGGTTGTGCTTTTAGATCTCCTTAACTCACATTATACAATGGCGTATGATTTAAAAAACCGTGGATTTACTTCTCCGTTTAATAAGACGAGGGTATCACAGACGTATAGCCATGGGAACGAACAGCGGTTTCTTTTATGTGGGCCCTTGGGATTGAAAATTGTTGGGATACCAAATCATTAATAATAACATTAATATCCTTAATCATTAATATCATATAGAAAGATTATATCATTACTCCACACTTTGGTTGCTTTGTGATGACCAGTGATACTAATTTGTAGCGAACACTGGACTGACTATACCGTAAATATTTTCCACCTAACCGTCTAAGGGAAAATCTCAAAAGAACCTAAAATCGATTCTTTTTTTGTCTCAAGGATCACATCACCGGTCTCAGACCTAAAGTAACGCTGCTTCGGAAGTTAGAAAGTAATGGTTTGCGTAACAAGTTATTTCATTATACAATCGTTAAAATATTTTTAATGATAGACCGGAACCTAGTGAATCCTACACAACTCTGTATGTACGCCTTAGTGAGCAGCAAGGACGCTAATTAAATGCATATTTGATAACCTCGAGTGTTAACTCACAGGAGACTTTCTTTAAATAATATATCAGTAAAAACACAATTCTTTGGATTAAACAGTTATTATCAGACTAACAATCAAGGACAAAGTGAGAGCGTTATGCGTGCTAAGTAGATTTCATGAGCAGGAAGCACTCTAGAATAGTATTGTAGTTGCATATAACATGAAGTATAGCAATTACTTGATTATCATTAATAAATTAATACCGTACGTATGTTTTTCACATTTGGTATCACAACATTTTTCAATCCCAAGGGCCCACCTTAAAAAAACCGCTGTACGTTCCCAAAATTATATGACTGTGATATCCTCGTCTTATTAAACGGAGAGTAAATCAACAATTTTTAAAAAAGTACGCCATTTTATAATGTAAGGTAAGTAGCTCTAAAAGCATCACTGCTTCCTTTTTAAGACCTAGGTATACAACACAAGATACTGCGGTTTCCGAATCATTGTTGAATATTTTTACTTGCTGTAAGCCATGGGAATTAAGGAATAGATGGCGACGTCCACAGCTGATTTCTAAATTTCAAAATATTTTTAGAAAGACATAAGCCGCCATAAGCCCTTTAGCCTTGCCGGACACCTCAAAATAAAACCCTCGAATTATTGACACACCTGTTACACCCTAAACCTCTAATTAATAACCATACATCCCCGTCCATCTTCTAAATTATTTCTTTAATCTCCGCATCACTTAGAAATCGATTTAATCTCTTATTATTATCCTTTTTCATACATTGTAGAATACTATTACAATGAAGTCACGTGACATCTCTGCTAATGTTCTCATTTTCAGGTGATTTCTGGTGTTGCAGATGCATATTACAATAACCTTCACAAGCTCGGTGATGCCTGCCCTATCGCAAGTGACCCTTCTACTTGTCCATCATTTTAACGCATTTTCTCTTTACTATACCTAATGAGCTCACCGTGATATTCAGTCTTTCTCAGCTAAAGACTTCCTGTTCCGCACGTCATTGGTTTAAAACTCGAATATTTCGAATTGGCAAGTCCTAAGGACAATATTTGCTGCCGAACTTTTCCCATTTCAACCCACCCTCTTTCGTCGGTTGTACTGCATGCAAACTGATTCCACTCGTTCTAATGCAAGTACCATGGCGGATCTCGACATCTACTGATATTAACTTTTTGTCTTAATGCATCCGGTTATCTTTAAATAGTATTGCAGAAAACCTCAGTCGGCAGCCTTGTAGATAAATCTTAATTCTTCTGCAATGTGAAGGTCATAATTCAGTAGATTTTAGTCTATTACAGCATGTGACTTGCAATTGAAAAAGCATAATCTCTTTACGTTTCTTATCAAATATTACTAAGAATGATTGGTTGTTGTGCATGCTGACTGCTTGCATTCGTTATGATAAGACAACAACAAATATCTCGCCATCTCCATTTAGTAAAATGTTATTTGAACGTTTCGCTATCTTAGTAATACTATGTTTTCTGAAAACAGTCTGAAATATAGATCTAGGCACATATCGGTCTATTACGACTTTCTTGCTAATGTTAACGGCTCTACTAAGGAATGTACTCTACGCACTTTCCCATGATATTCCGCTATATGCAGCGAACACCTAAGCTGAATTCTACAGACGATTTGGTGCTTCTATTTTTGTAAAGGAATTTATTTGGTGATCTAGGATGGCTGTGGTCAACGGACCAACGGACTCGCAAACATATCAGGCCAAATGACAGTCTGCTTCAGTGTTAGAGATAAGAACACTTCGTAAGCCTTAAATGCTGGCGATTAATCATGTACATTATATACAGTAACTTTCTGCTCTTGAGAGGACAATTTTCTGTCGGTGGGAGGACACGCAAGCTTTACTCACATCAGCGAGATGAGCTAGTAATGAATTTAATAAATAACATTACAGAAATTCTTCTAATTGATCATTCCGTATCAGATAAGAAAGGTGTCGAAAAGCTAATAGTGTTTGTGCACTAGTCTGCTACAGAGGGGAAGCTTATCAGAATTTACTTACCGGTGAGAAAACGTTGAGAATATAGAGAAATTCATATCCTCCAATAAGCTTGATAAGACTGTTCTATAAGCCACTCTGTGGTGCAAGATGAACCGAGCGAGCCAGAAAGACTTTAAGGTTCTAAAGCCTAAAGATTAGTGTAAGATATACGTATCGTTATCAATATAGGATTTTGATCAGAGAGTCAAGGTTGCAAAAGACGCCTCGAAATTTTTTATATACGCAAGTTTAACTTTCAGGCTAATCGTAAGTTCATCGCAGTCTCTATTACTTTCTTTCGCCACCGAGTCGAGCATGTTCTCGAACTCTATTCCCAAGGGGGCAAATTCAGGTTTTGTGGCCCAGGATGTGGGAAGTGAGCTTAAGAAATTTTATATCTTTCAGGTGTATTTGACTGAAAATCTCCCAATATACCCTAAGTGTATAAAAGATTTTGTCACCTGATAATTTTGTTGATGTCTAAGTTCTACACCTTTTCCACCAATCCTGTATAACTTGTTTGTATCGCGAATCAGTGCTTTACACCGCTAGCTAAAGTAATTCGTCGGCCGGACTTGTCTCACAGGCTAAGAGAAGCGGGCCTGGTTCTACAAGGTAATCACGCACATATTTACCTAAGGATCTCCTTCTAGATTTTCAGGCCAGTAACCTGCATGTGAATCCTTTACAAGTCTACTATAACTGTTACAGAAAATTGTTAAGCTTCGTGGGCTTCTGTCTGAAAAGTAGCTTGGTACAGTCGCAAAGGAAAGAGGTGCTAAGCAGTAAACATTGATCATCCTTATGTCGTATAAAACCTAGGGCAATAAGTCGAAATTAACTGCGATGGGCGTGTAGTAGAGCTATCAATCTTACGACCCGGGGTTGGATAAAAATCTACATGGAGTTTTTCCATGTATGGAATATCCTAACATCGTTCTTTATTAAGAGTGTTAAACTTTAGTTTCTTGTAGAAGAGTCGAAAGCTAAACGTCAGTTACACAATTCTGTTTCCTTGCCGATGGCAGAATCCTCGGAGTCGATCATCTGCTATTGAACATCTTAACATATAAACATTCAAATAATAAACAATTGTTATAAACGTACAATTGAATAAACGTAAATTCTGTTTAAAAATTACTTTCCTATGGCATATCTACAAGCATGCTACTGTGGCTTTCTGCATAAATAATGGTGTTACTAATTGTAGATATCAGGATACATTTAGATAATAAGATAATAGCAGTAGATGTCGAGATCCGACATGATACTTGCATTAGAACGTGTGAAATCTGTTTGCATGCAGTACAACCGACGAGAGCGGGAGGGTTAAAATGGGAAAGGAAAGGCAGCTCATATTGTCCTTAAGACATGCAAATTCAAAGTATTCGAGTTTAAACCCTGTGACGTGCGGAACGAGAAGTCTTTAGCTGAGAAAGAATGAATATCACGGTGAGCTCATAAGGTATAGTAAAGAGAAAGCGCGTTAAAATGATGAACAGGTTGATAGGTCACTTGCAATAGGAAAGGCACCCCCAAACTTGTAAAGGTTTTTGAAATATTCATCCACAACGACTGAAATCGCTTTAAAATGAGAACATTAGCAGAGATGTTACTTGACTTCATTGTAATAGTATTCTACAATTTCTGAAAAGAGATATTAATTAGATATTAAATCGATCTCTAAGTGATGCGGTGATTAAAGAAATAATTTTGAGGATGGACGGGGATGTTAGATTTTTAATTAGTGGGTCAGAGTGCAAAAGGCGCGCCAATATCTCGAGGGGTCCATTTCAATCTGTCCAGTAAGGCTAAACGGCTTATGCCGACTTATGTTCTTCTTACAATGCTGTGAAATTTAGAAGTAGCAGTGGACATCAGCATGTATTTTTTAATTCGTATTGGCTTATAGCTAGAAAAGAAATTCAACAATCAATCGGAGGACGCAGTATCTTTCGTTGTTTACCTAGGTCCTTAAAACGAAGCAGTAGTGCTATTAGAGCTAGTTAACTCACATTATACAATGGCGTACCATTTTAAAAAACTTGGATTTTCTTCTCCCCTTCATAAGACAAGACGTATAGGTTCGGAAACGATTAGCGGTTGGTTTTAGATGGGCCCTTCGGATTGAAAAATGTTGGGATACCAAATGTAAAAAAAATTAGTATTAATTTATCAATGATAATCAAGTAATTGCTACACTTCCCGTTTATATGCAACTACAATACTATTCTAGAGTGCTTCCTGCTGATGAAATCTACTTAGCACGCATAACGCTCTCACTTTGTTCTTGATTGTTAGTCTGATAGTAACTGTTTATTCCAAAGAATTGTGTTTTTACGAATATATTATTTAAAGAAAGTCTCCTGTGTGTTAACACTCGAGGCAATCAAATATGCATTTAATTAGCGTCCTTGCTGCTCACTAGGGCTTACATACAGAGTTGTGTAGGATTCACTAGGTTCCTGTCTATCGTTAATAATATTTTCCGATTGTATGCTTTAAAACTTGTTATGGAACCAATTATATTCTAATCTCAAAGCAGCCTTACTGTAGGTCTGAGGCCGGTGATCTGATCGATGACCCAAATAAATAATCGATTTTAAGTTTTTTGAGATCTTCTATTACACGGTCAGGTGGAAAATATTTACGGTATAGTCAGTCCTGTGTTCGCTATCAACTTAGTAACACTGGTCATCAGAAAGCAACGAAATTTTCGGCTAATCAAATAAGCTTTTCATATAAACTCACTGTATGCTTTGAATAGTAAATAAGTGAGACACATTTCACAGAGCAGAAAAAGTCATTAATTTCAGAAGTCTCCTGGTGAAAATTCTCCATATCCAAGTTCTAGAATGATATCACGGTAGAATTGTGTTGATAAGAATATCGTATCATATTTCGTCATTCTGACATCTTTTTTTCCTCTCTAATGCTATACACTCAGGTTCTTGTTGTGTCAATGCTGTCTTACTAGGAAGATTTAATCAAGTCATCACTCGCGTATCGCATTTCGATTTCCTATTCTCAAACAACCTTTGAATAGCTATTCATCTTGTGAAAGCTTCGTCACATCGATTGAGTAATGGTGAGATACACATCTTTCCTTTTGATATAAACTGTGTAGTCCCTATGTATTTCTTCAATATTTCAACATTAAGTACTAATACTATATATACTACAGTTCTGCATACAGTAAATAATTGCAAGAAAAGTGAAAAAAGCACATGCGTTATAACATTAGATCAGCCATTATACTTGAAAGGTCTTCAAATCGTACCTCAGCTGAAGAAATTTCTAATCGGTCCAAAAATTACCCCCTCTAGGAGGTTTGCAGTTAAGTAATTTCTAGGCACGATTGGATATATTATGTCAGGAAATGGTATAGAAGAACTTTGGTGTATCCTGAGCACTATGACAACTTTAGCGAAAATGCTGAATGACCATGCCTACTCAAGATCATTGAGAACTCACTTCTAGACTTTGCTCGGGGAGCTCTACATGCGGTTATGAAGACATTTACAACCGTCGGAGGAGATGACCAAATCTAGAATCCGCGATCTTAATAAACAACGTCTGGATGTACAAATCAATATGCAACATTTACAAGAAAATGAAACTGCATGACAAAAACCATTTTAAGGAATCTCAAAATTAACACGGTTACATTTTCCGAACCGTTAACTTTGGCTGCAGTATATAGAGAAGGTCAGAATCGTATTGCAATTTATTCCAAAGGACTATATAGAACAGGGGACTAACACCTTCATTTGAGGGAATTAAATAAAGCTTCCCGTTTTCTCACGCAGCTGGTCATCTTTTCTATGAAAAATTGGCAAATCACTATACTCAACAGATGGAAGCCCTGTAGGCAAATACGGCATCAGAGTAACAGATTTAAAAAAACTCAAGGAACATTCACAATTCGTAGGAATAGAGGCCTTCTTGAGCGAAGTTCAAAGTGATATGATTATCGAACAGTGCTTAATTAAGGGCAAGAAATTTTCTCGGGGTTTAATTCAACGTCAGACACAACGTTGGCAAAATTAATCCTTCATTCTCAAATACTGTTACGATAACAGAAGTTCTACTATACTTTAGTTCTCATCAGTTTATCAGTTCGTCAGCTTTATAAACTCATTGGCCGAATTTGTCTCACACACCAAGAGAAGCAGGTCTGGTTCTATAAGGTAATCACGTACATAATTACCTAAGGATCAACTGTTATTATTTCCGTGCAATAACCTGCATGTGAATCCTTTACAAGCTTACGACCATAAGTGTAATATAACTGTTACGGAATATTGTTAAGGTTCGTGGCCTTCTATCTAAAAAGCAGCTTGGTACTGTCGCAAAGGATCAAGGTGCTGAGAAGTAAGCATTGATTATTTTTATAGCGTATAAAACCTAGGGAAATAAGTTGAAACAAACTGAAATTGACGTGTTTTAGAGGTTTCATTCATACGACCCCTCTTGGAAAAAAGTGTACATGGAGTCTTTGCATGTACTGCATGTCGGAACATCGTTCTTTATTAAGAGTGTTAATATTGGCTTCTTTTTAGGAGAGCCGAAAACTAAATGGCAGTTACACAATTTTGTGTGTTTTTGCAGACGGCAGAATCCTCGGAGTCAATCATCTACTGTTTAACATCTTCACATATAAACAATCAAACAATAGAAATTTTTATAAACGTACAATTGAATGTTACTTTAGAGCGCGAAAGTGATATCTAAATGAATTGGTTTTTGCTCGTTGACTTGTGTGTGTCCTGCTACGGTCTCGTTTCCTCTTCGGGTGCCAAAGCAGTTTGTGTTAAAGGATTCCAAAATATGTATCAGTACAATAAACCACCTTCATGTTTTAACCTTTTCCTTACACCTTAATCTTAAAGTTCCATCAAGATCGTCTTCATGTCCATTTTGTTAGGTCTATAATGCGAAGACGATATCACAAAAGAATAGTCATAACTGATTGGATCAACAAATAAGCCGTTGAGAATGAGATATTGGTTTTTTACAGCTGTTGTTCGTTATCATCTATATCAGATTGTCTTCAGATCTGCCATTTCTACATGAACTCCATAGGCAGAATGCACAAAACCTTGATTACTTCATATCGGCTCCTTTACACTATATGGAACGTTCACAATCCTATCTTGCAGTCACTTTTTATCTACACGTGAATAAGATTATCCGGCAGGGACCACACACCTACCTCTTTCCATTGCGTTCAGGATTAGACCATTTACAGCTGGAGTTGGAGGTACTTCCAATTCAATGCTGCACACTTGCGTGTTAGTAGGGGGAAAAGCTATCGAAGCAATCGAAGCTTTGTAACTACTCCCTTGTTATAACTGATATGGATTATACCAGGGAGGACATGTTTCCTTCTCCATACACACGAATAAGAAATGTGTAATCTTGACCATTTTGTCAGGATTGAGTTTTGGTTGGTTAATACTCTGACTAACTTGCACAATTTTTCTTCTTTTTGAAGGTACTTGAAGGCTGCCAACTATTCACTACTGAGTATAGTTGAGGTCGTGTCGCAGCTTGTTGCATCATGAAAAAGTAAAAGCAATCTTTTAATGACGCTAATTTTTTTTTAAATTTAATAATTTGGTAGCATTTCTTTTCAGTTCAGCTTGTATGTGCCCTTAAAATTATCATCAACAGCTCATGAAGTCTTCTAGTAAGATTCTAACAAGATCTGAATCAGACCCATAAACAGCTACAGATTTCGTGTTTGTAGTTTCTTCCATTATTCTTGTCCATATACAGCTACCTTTACTCCTTCGAAATCTGCTTGCATCATTTGAAGCCCTCTAGTTTTGATCTCCAGGTTTCTCAAGAACTGTGATTCAATTTTCGTGGCTTCAATGGCATACTTAAATTGGATCGTTGCAGATATTTCCCGAACGCTTTTTTTTTTTTTTTTGTCTTTTGGTACTTTCCGTGTCTCATTTTAATTTATATCCATAAAATATAAGGTGAAAATACCGCTTAACATAATTTATATACGTATATAAAGCAGATTTGAGATGCCATTTTTAGTCCACACCATTGCGTGTAGAAAGACTCTTCCTTCTACGTGTGGGTTTTAAAACCCTACAAAAGAGTGAGGATGGAATATTTACCGCATTCGAATTGCCATTCTTTCGCGTTGAGATATTTTAACATAAGGAAGGTGGCATTAGCTCAACGTGCCGCTCAGATGATAAACTGTTTCCTTCAAAAGACTATAGAACTTCTTTTTTCGTAACAGTATTTGGGAAAGGAGGATTAATCTTGCTAACATTCTGTCTGACGTTCAGTTAATCTCCCAGAAAAAATTGTGGCCTTCGTTAAGCACTGTTCGATAATCATATCACTTGGAACTTCGCTCAAGGAGGCCTCTTTTTCTGCGAATTGTGAATGTTCCTTGAGTTGTTAATATCTTCTAATCCTCTGATACCGTAGTTGCCTCCTAAGCTTCGATCAGTTGAGATTATTAATGTGCAAATTTTGCGTAGAAAAACTGACCAGCTGCGTGAGAAAAGGAAGCATTAATTTAATTGCCTACAAATGAAGTTTCTAATCCCCTGTTCAATCTAGTCTCTTTGGATGGATGGCAATACGATTATGACCTTCTCTATATACTGCAGCCAAAGTTAACGTTTCGGAAAATGTCACCGTCTTAATTTTGAGACTTCCTTAGATTTTTTTTGTCATGCAGTTCCATTACCTTGTAAATGTTGCATATTGATTTCGTCATCCAGACGTTGTTAAATAAGATCGCAGATCCTAGATTTTGTCATCTCCTCCGAGGGTAGTAAATGTCTTCATAACCACATGTAGAGGTCCCGGAGCAAACTCTAGAAGTGAGTTCTCAATGATCTTGAGTAGGCATGGCTATTGAACAGTTTCACTAAAGTTGCCACAGTGTACAGGATACCCAAAAGGTGTTCTACACCATTTGCTGTCATAATGTATGCTGCAGGAACCATTTGAACACCATCCCAGTATAATGTCTCATCTAATGTCGTAACGCATTTGCTTTGGTTACTTTTCTTGCACACATTTACTGTCTGCAGAAGAGTAGAGTATTAGTAAAATACTATTTCAATAAAGTCAAGAGACATCTTTACGTGCCTGAAGTTGGCTCCCTCACCTCTCCCAAATTACACCAAACATTGCACATTGTTAGTGCCATGTTAGTACACGTTAGTGTAATCAGACCTAAAGTTAGTGCTATCATCGTTTACGAGATATTGAAGTTTTTAGGTGGGTGGGCCAACTTCATCTTTGTGCAGACAGATTTTCACAAAACTTAGTGCATCGTTACTGCATCGTTAGTGCACTTAAACACACTAAGCACAAACGTTAGTGCTATCATATATCATGATTTATTCAAGATTTTCGGTGGGGGCCAACTTCAGAAATATCAAGTTCTATACAAATAGAGGTAAAAAAAACGAGGTTAGCGGCAATCGTTAGTGCATCGTTAGTGCTCTTAAACACACTAATCACTAACGTTAGTGCTACCATATTTTGGGATTTATTCAAGATTTCTGGTGGGGGGCAACTTCAGAAATGTCAAATTCTATTCAAATAGTTGTAGAAATATAGAGCTAACGGCAATCGTTGTGCATCGTTAGTGCACTAAACGCACTACGCACCAACGTTAGTGCTACCATATTTTGGTATTTATTCAAGATTTTTTTGTTGGGGGGCAACTTCAGAAATATCAAATTCTATTCAAATAGAGGTAGAAACATAGTTAACGGAAATTGTTAGTGCATTTTAGTGCACTTACACGTATTAAGCGCTATCGTTAGCGACACCATATTTAGTAATTTATTCTAGATTTTCGGTGGGGTGGGCAATTTCAGTAATATCAAAATCTATACAAATATAGGTAAAAACATAGATTTAACGTCAACCGTTAGTGCATCCTTAGTGCACTTAAAGCACTACGCACTAACGTTAGTGCTACCACATTTTAGGATTTATTCAAGTTTTTTTTGTTGTTGGGTGACAGCTTCAGAAATATCAAATTATATTCAAATATATGTAAAAACATAGAGTTAACGGCAATCGTTAATGCATCGTTAGTGTACTGAAAAGCACTAAACACTAACGTTAGTGCAACGAAATTTTTGAATTTATTCAACATTATTTGTTTGGGGTCGATTTTAAAAAATATCAAATTCTATACAAACAGACGTAGAAACGTAGTGTTAACGGCAATTGTTAGTGCATCTTTAGTGCACTTAAACGTACTAAAGACTAATGTTAGTTCTACAATATTTTGGTATTTATTCAAGATTTTTGGTTAGGAGTCAACGTCAGAACTGACCTTACTGCTTACTGCGTTTGAGTACACTAACAATGCTCTAAAGATTGCCGTTAACCCTATGTTTCTATCTCTATTTGTAAAGAATTTAATATTACTGAAGTTGGCCCCCTCGAAAATCTTGAATAAATCCCAAATTATGGTAGCACTAACGTTAGAGCTTAGTGCGTTTAGGTGCACTAACGATGTACTAACGATTGTCGTTAACCCTATGTTTTTGCCTTTATTTGAATAGAATTTCATATTTCTAAAGTTCCCCCCTACAAAAAATCTTGAATAAATCCCAAAATATGGTAGCACTAACGTTAGTGCTTAGTGTGTTTAAGTGCACTAACGATGCACCAACGATTGCCGTTCACTCTATGTTCCTATCTCTATTGGCATAAAATTTAATATTTTTGGTTGGCCCCCCACCAAAAATCTTGAATAAAACCCAAAATGCGGTAGCACTAACGTTAGTGCCTAGTGCGTTTAGGTGCACTAACGATACACTAACGACTGTCGTTAACCCTATGTTTTTGCCTCTATTTGAATAGAATTTGATATTACTGAAGTTGGCCCCCCCTGCAAAAAATCTTGAATAAATCCCAAAATATGGTAGCACTAACGTTAGTACTTACCAGGGAACTGTACGAATGGGGCACTCGAGTTACCGGACGAGATGCATCACACGTGAAAGAGGATGTAAAAAGATGTCCATATGCAAAATTGTAGCGGCTGAGGGCAACATGGACGAGCGTGAGAGGCGAAAGAAGTGGGGCCTACAGTGGGACTTAATAACACAGAAATATGCAGAATCACACGTTTCGCTCCCGAATGGTGAAAGAAATGTATGTCAAATGTATAGGAAGTGGAACATGAGAAGAGGTGCTATATTGTGGGGGATATGGACATCATGGGCGCCATCTTGAAAGTAGCCATCTTGAATTTGAATTAAAAATGTTAAATGAAAAGTGGTGCATGTGGTATATCAATTCAGACTGAAATTTTACCAGAAATTCATTGGTGTGAAAACTGCTATTGTAACTGTCTTGTGAATTAGAAAAAACGAGCAGGTAAGAAAGAGCACAGAGATGGGTAAACAAATGTCACATACCCATGAAATAAACCTTAAGAATAAAAAATCCAAAGGTAATTAGGTTGAGGCTAACGACCGTTTCTGATTCGTATGTATTGCTTGTTGCATTACAAGCCTACAATGATGGAATTTTGGCACGTAGGGGTTTGAACACTGGACAACACAAAGAATGTCGGAATAAGTGACTGATATTATAATGCTGTATTCTTCTTATAGAGGTGCATCCAGTGACTTCATTTTGCGAATGGTTTATATGATATGCTTTTCCACACGATCACTGTCATACGCGTACAGTATATCTGTTTGTCATGTATTCTTTGCTGGAAAATTGACTTGTACCTTAACAGGACTCAAATGAAACATTGGTTATGTTGCCTATGTTCATATATCCCCTCCAGATGTTGTTGCATGTTCGTATTTCTCAACTTACAATAAAGAAACTATAAAATTATTCACACCAATGCATTTCTGGTAAAATTTCAGTCTTAATTGATATACCACATGCCCCACTTTTCATTTAATATTTTGAATTCAAATTCAAGATGGCTACTTTCAAGATGGCGCCCATGATGTCCATATCCCCCACAATATAGCACCTCTTCTCATGTTCCACTTCCTATACATTTGACATGCATTTCTTTCACCATTCGGGAGCGAAACGTGTGATTCTGCATATTTCTGTGTTATTAAGTCCCACTGTAGGCCCCACTTCTTTCGCCTCTCACGCTCGTCCATGTTGCCCTCAGCCGCTACAATTTTGCATATGGACATCATTTTACATCCTCTTTCACATGTGATGCATCTCGTCCGGCAACTCGAGTGCCCCATTCGTACAGTTCCCTGGTTAGTGTGTTTAAGTGCACTAACGATGCACTAACGATTGCCGTTCACTCTATGTTCCTATCTCTATTGGCATAAAATTTAAAATTTTTGGTTGGCCCCCCACCAAAAATCTTGAATAAAACCCAAAATGCGGTAGCACTAACGTTAGTGCCTAGTGCGTTTAGGTGCAATAACGATGCACTAACGATTGCCGTTACCTCTATGTTTCTACCTCTATTTGAATAGAATTTGATATTTCTGAAGTTGGCCAACCCACTAAAAATCTTGAATAATTCCCAAAATATAATAGCACTAACGGTAGTGCTTACTGTGTTTAAGTGCACTAATGATGCGCTAAGTTTTTTGAAAATCTGTCTGCATAAAGATGGTTGGGGGGCTAAATTCATATGAAGTTGGCCCCCACAAAAAATCTTCAATATCTCGTAAACGCTGATAGCACTAACGTTAGTTCTGAGCGCACTAACGTGCACTAACGATGCACTAACGTTATGCAATGCTTGGTGCAATTTGGGAGAGGTGGGGGGCCTACTTCAGGCACGTGACATCTCTGCTAATATTCTAATTTAAGGCGATTTCTGACGTAGTGGATGCATATTACAAAATGGTTCACAAGCTCGGGGATGCTTGTCCTGCCGCAAGTGAACCATTAAGTTGTCCATCATTTTAACGCGCTTTCTCTTTACTATATCTTATGAGCTCACCTCTATATTAATTCTTTCTCAGCTAAAGACTTCTTGTTCCGCATGTCAATGGGTTCAAAGTCGAATATTTCGAATTTGCAAGTCCTAAGGACAATATGAGCAGCCGTACTCTTCCCATTTCAACCCGCCCGCTCTTGTCGATTGTACTCGGATGGACAGGACACACAAGCTCTGTTCACGTCAGCGAGATGAGGTAGTGTTGAATTTATTAAATATGATACAGAAGTTCTTCTTGTTGATCATTCCGTCTCAGATATGATAGGTGTCAAAACGCTTATATAGATGGTGCACTAATCTGCTACAGAAAGGAAACTTACCAGAACTTTACTCACCGGTGAGAAAAAGTTTAAAAGATCGAGAAATTTAAATCCGATCCAATTTTATTAAGCTTTATAAAAGTGTGCGATATGGCAGTATGTAGTGCAAGATGACCGTGCGAGTCAGAAAGACTTTAAGGTTCTATAGCCTGAAGATTAGTGTGATAGATACGTAGCAACAATATAGCATCTTGATGAAGTGAGTCAAGGTTCCAAGAGATGCGTCGAAATTTTTTATAGACGCAAGTTTAACGTTCAGGCTAATCGAAAGTTTGTCGTAGTCTCTATTACTTACTTTGGCCACCGAGACTAGCATGTTCTCGAACACTATTCCCAAGGGGGAAATTCAGGGGTGGAAAGTGTGCCTAGGAAGTTTTATATCTTTCAGGAGTACTTGACTGAAAATCTCCCAATGTAACCTAAGTACAATAAAAAAATAAATTTTGTCACCTGATAATTTTGTTGATGTTTCCGTTCTACACCTGCTCTACCAAGCCTGTATTACTTCTTTGTATCGCGAATCAGTGTTTTACACCGCTAGCTTGAGTAATTCATCGGCCAGACTTGTCTCACAGGCTAAGAGAAGCGGGCCTGGTTCTACAAGGTAATCACGCCCCTATTGACCTAAGAATCACCTACTAGATTTTCAGGCCAATAACCTGCATGTGAATCCTTTACAAGCTTACGACCATAACTGTTACAGAAAATTGTTCAGCTTCGTGGGCTTCTGACTGAAAAGTAGCTTGGTACAGTCGCAAAGAAACAAGGTGCTGAGCAGTAAGCATTGATTATACTTATGTCGTATAAAACCTAGGACAATAATTTGAAACCAATTGTGATCGACGTGTAGTAGAGCTTCCTTTCTTACGACATCGTCTTAGATAAAAATGTACATGGAGTCTGAGTGAGTGTAGTATGAGTGTTAAACTTTACTTAGCTTTAGGAGAGTCCTAAACTAAACGACAGTTACATAATTTTATTTATTCTTGCAGATGGCAGAATCCCTGGAGTCAATCAGCTGCTGTTAACACCTTTACATATAAACAATCAAATAATAAACATTGTTTTAAACGTACAATTGAATGATACTGTAGTACGCGAATGTGTTATCAAAATGAATTTTTTTTGGTCGTTACCTTAAATTTGTCCTGCTACGGTTTCGTTTTCTCTGCGGGTACCAAAGCAGATCGTGTTAAAGGATTCTAAAATATGTAAAGAGAACAATAAACAAAATTCATTTTTTATACCTTGTCCTTCCACCCTCATTAGAAGTTTCATCAAGATCGTCTTCATGTCCATTTTGTTAGGTCTATAAGGGGGGGGGGGGGGGACGATATCACAAAACTGATTGGATCAACAATTAAGTTGTTGTCAATGACATATTGAATTTTTACAGCTGTTATTTGTTATCATCTATATCAGATTGTCTTCCGATCTGCCATTTGTACATGATCTCCCTTAGCAGAATGCACAATAACCTTGAATACTTCATATCGGGTCTTCTACACTAACATGTGGCTCGATCACAGTCCTATCTTGAAGTCGCTTATTACCTACAGGTAAGTAAGATTATCTGGCTGGTGCTGATGGTAGCTGTGTGAATCCACACACCAACCTCTTTCGATTGGGTTCATGCTTAGACCATTTCGCCTTTGGAGTTGGAGGTACTTCCGAATTGAATGTTGCACAGCTGCTGTGTTCGTAATGGCAAAAGTGGCCATATTGAAACTTTGTAACTACTTCATTGTTATATCTGATATGGCTTACACCAGGGAGGACATATTTCCTTCTCCACACAGATGAATAAGAAATGTTTTATCTGACGACTTTGCCAGGATTCACATTCGGTGAATTCAATACTCTGACTAACTTGCACAAGTCTTACTTTTTGAAGGATCTTGAAGGCTGCCAACTATTCACTGCTGAGTATAGCTGAGGTCGTGTCACAGCCTGTTGTATCAGGAAAAAAGTGAAAGCAAATTTTTAATGACGCCAAAGTTTCTTTAAATTTGATAATTTAATAGCATTTCCTTTCAGTTCTTCCTGTATGTGGCCTTAAAAGAATCAGCAACTGCTCATGAAGAATTTTAGTAAGATTCCTAGAAGATCTGAATCAGACCCTTCAACAGCTACAGATTTCCCGTTCGTAGTTTCTTCTATTATTCTTGTCCATATACAACTACCTTTGCTCCTTTGAAAACTGTTTGCATCATTTGAAGCTGTCTAGTATTGATCTCTAAGTTTCTCAAAAACTGTGATTGAATTATCGTGGCTTCAATGGCATAATTAAATTCGATCGTTGCAGATATTTCCCGAAAGCTCTTTTGTCTCTTTCGGCACTTTCCATGTCTAATTGTAATTTATATCCATAAATTAATTGGTGGAAATAGAGTTTAACGTAATTTATATACGTACTTATCGCGGATTGAGTTGCTTTTTTTAGCCGACACCATTGCGTGTAGAAGGACTCTTCCTTCTACGTGTGAGTTTTAAACACCAACACAAGAAAGACTCTGCAATATTCAGCTCAGTCGAATTGACATTCTTGCGCATTGAGTTCTTATCACACAAGGAAGGTTGCATTAGCTCAACGTGTCGCTCTGATGATAAACTGATGCCCACAAAAGTCCTGTAGAACATGTGTTATCGTAACACTTTTTGGGAATCAAGGATTAATTTTGCTGACGTTGTGTCTGACGTTGTGCCTGACGCAAAGGGAATCCCCGAGAAGATTTCGTGCCCTTAACTAAGCACTGTACGATAATCATATCACTTGGAACTTTGCTCAAGAAGGCCTCTTTTTCTACGAATTGTGAATATTTCTTGATTTGTTAATAACTCGTAATCCTCTGATACCGTAGTTGCCTCCTAAGCTTCCATCAGTTGAGATTATTAATGTGCATATTTTTCATAGAAAAGGTGACCAGCTGCGTGAGAAAACGGAAGCCTTAATTCAATTGCTTTCAAATGATGCTTCTAGTTCACTGTTCAATCTAGTCCTTTTGGGTTGCAATACGATTATGACCTTCTCTATATACTGCAGCCAAAATTAACGGTTCGGAAAATGTAACCGTCCTAATTTTGAGATTTCCTAATATGGTTTTTGTCATGCAGTTTCATTTTCTTATAAATGTTGCATATTGATTTTGTCATTTACACGTTGTTTAATAAGATTGCAGATCCTAGATTTTCTCAACTCCTTCGACGGTTGTAAATGTCTTCATAATCACATGTAGAGGTCGCCGAGCCAAGTCTAGAAGTGAGTTCTCAACGATCTCTAGCTGGCATGGCCATTCAGCATTTTCACTAAAGTTGTCATCGTGTGCAGGATACACCAACTTTCTTCTACACAATTTCCTGCCATAATGTAATCAATCGAGCCTAGAAATTATTTAACTGCACACCACCTATCACAAAATTTTTTAAGGACATACGATGCATAAGACGTTTAGCCTTCCCGGAAACCTCAAATAGGACCCTCGAAATATTGGCACGCCTGTTGCAGCTTAAACCACTAATTAAAAATCGAAGATTCCCGTCCATCCTCAAAATTATTTTTTTAATCATCGCATCTCTTAGAGATCGATTTAGTCTCTTATTAATATCAGTTTTCAGATATTGTAGAATACTATTACAACGAAGTCAAGTGACATCTGTGCTAATGTTCTCATTTTAAGGTGATTTCTGGTGTTGCAGATGCATATTACAAAAAGCTACACAAGCTCGAGGATGCTTATCCTATCCCAAGTGACACATCATTTTAAGATGTCCATCATTTTAACGCGCTTTCTCTTTACTATACCTTATGAGCTCACCGTGATATTCATTCCTTTTCAGCTAAAGATTTCTTGTTCCACACGTCACTGGGTTTAAACTCGAATATTTCGAATTGACAAGTCGTAAGGACAATACGGGCTGCCGTACTTTTCCCATTTCAATCCGCCCGCTCGCGTCGGTTGTACTGCATGCAAACTGATTCCATTCGTTCTAATGCAAGTAACATGGACTTAAAATGGCAGAACTAAAGGAAATGCTACGAAATTATTAAATTTAAAGATACTTTAAAGTCATTAAAAGATTGCTATCACTTTTTCGTGATGCAACAATCTGTGACAAGACCTCAGCTATACTCAGCAGTGAATAGTTGGCAGCCTCCAAGACCCTTCAAAAAGATGAAGAATTGTGCAAGTTTAGTCCCAGTCTTCAACCAACCAAAATCAATGCTTACAAAATGGTCATTATTACACATTTCTTATTCGGCTGTATGGAGAAGGAAACATGTCGTCCATGGTATAATCCATATCAGGTAAAACAAGGGAGAGTTACAAAGCTTCAATATGGCCACTTTTCCCCGTACTAACACGGCAGCTGTGAAGAATTCTACTCGGAAGTACCTCCAACTCCAAGAGCGAAATGATGTAGGCATGAACCCAATTGAACTAGGTTTATGTGTTCAAGAGTAAATGCAAATTCCAGGACGCACACGGCTACCATCAGATCCAGCCGGCTAAGGTTACTAACCTTTACATAACAAGTGACTGCAAGTTAGGATTATGAACGAGCCATGTGTTAGTATAAAAGAGCCGATATGAAATATTGGTGGTTTTCTCTATTCTGCCAAATGGACATGAAGATGATCGTTTTTTAACTTAAAAGAAGGTATAAAACCAAGGTCTAATACATGAAGGTGGTTTATTGTTTAGTTTACATATTCTCGAATCCTTTAACACGAGCGGCTTTGGTACACGAAGAGATAATAAAACCGTAGCAGGACAAATCTAATTTAACGAGCCAAACCAATTAATTTAGATATCACATATTAGTATTACAGTACCGTTCACTTGTACGTTAATAACAATTGTTTATTGTTTGATTGTTTATATGTTAAGATGTTCTATAACAGATTATTCACTCTTAGGATTCTGCCATCTGCATGATTACTAAAAATTGTGTAACTACCGTTTTGTTTTCGAATCTCCTAAAAAGAAGCAAAGTTTAACTCTCTTAATATAGAACGATTTTTCGATATGCGGTACATGCAAAGACTCCATGTACATTTTTATCCAAGAGGGGGCGTAAGAATGAAAGCTCTACCACACGTCGATCCCTGTTGGTTTCAACTTAATGCTCTAGGTTTTATACAACATAAGGACAATCAATGCTTACTGCTCAACACCTTGTTCCTTTGCGACTGTACCAAGCTGCTTTTCAGTCAGAAGGCCACGAAGCATAACCATTTTCCGTAACAGAAATATTACACTTATGGTCGTAAGCTTGTAAAAGATTCACATGTATGATATTGGCCTCACACACTAAAAGGATATTTTTAGGTAATTACGTACGTGATTACCTTGTAAACCCAGGCCCGCTTCTTGGCCTGTGAGATAAGTCCGGCCAATGAATTTATAAAGCCAGCGGTTTTAAGCACTGATTCGCGATACAAAGAGTTATACAGGACTGGTAGAAAAGGTGTAGAACACAGACATCAACAAAATTATAAATTGACTACTTTTTTTTTTCTTTTTTTTTGGTACTTAGATTTCATTCGGAGATTTTCAGTTAAACCTGAAAGATATAAAACTTCCTAGGCTCACTTTCCACATCTTGCAGCAGAATCATTGAATTTCTTTCCTTAGTAATAGTGTTCGAGTACTTGCTCGTCTCGGTGCCCAAAGAAAGTAATATATACTGCTATTAGCTTTCGATTAGTCTGAAAGTTAAACTTGCGTGTATAAATAATTCCGAGGCGTCTTTTGCAACCTTGACTCACCTCATCAAGATGCTATATGGATAACCTATCGTATCAATCACACTAATCTTTAGGCTATAGAACCTTAAAGACTTCCTGACTCGCACGGTTTGTTTTCACTACAGACTGCCATATCGCACACTCTTATTAAGCTTATTGGAGGATTTGAATTTCTCGATCCTCTAAACGTTTTCTCACCGGTGAGTAAAGTTCTGGTGAGCTTCCCCTTTGTAGCACATTATTGCACCAACTGTATTAGCTTTTTGACACCTTTCATATCTGAGACGAAATGATCAACAACAAGTATTTCTGTAATCTTATTTATTAAATTCAACACTACCTTATCTCGCTGACGTGAATAGAGCTTGCGTGTCCTGTCCATCGACTTAAAGGTATCTTCTGAAGAGCAGAGAGTTACTCTAAAATATGTACCCGATTAGTCGCCAGCAGTTAAGGCTTACGAAGTGTATTCATTTCTAACAGAGAACCACACTATCATTTGGCCTGTTATGTATGCGAGCATATCCATAACCGTTGACCAGAGTAATCCTTATCCTGATGGCTTCAACTTATTGCTCTAGATTGTATACGATATAAGGACAGTCAATGCTTATTGCTCAGCACCTTGCTCCTTTGCGACTGTACCAAGCTACTTTTCAAACAGAAACCCACGAAGCTTAACAATTTTCTGTGACAGTTATATTAGACTTATGGTCGTAAGCTTGTAAAGGATTCACATGCAGGTTTTTGGCCGGAAAAAATAACAGTTGATCCTTATGTAATTAGCTACGTGAAAGAAACATGTCGTCCCTGGTATAAGCCTTACCAGGTATAACACGGGAGATTTACAAAGCTTCAATATGGCCACTTTTTCCCCTACTAACACAGCAGCTGTGACGCATTCAATTCGGAATTAACACCAACTCCTGGAGCGAAATGGTCTAAGCATGAACCCAATCGAAAGAGGTTGGTGTGTGGACCCACACAGCTACCATCAGCTCCAGCCGGATAATCTTACTTACCTGTAGATAAAAAGTGACTGCAAGATAGGATTGTGAATGAGCGACATGATCTTGTAAAAGAGCCGATATGAAGTATTCTTGGTTTTGTGCATTCTGCCAAAGGAATTCATGTAGAAATGACAGATCGGAAGACAATCTGATATAGGTGATAAAGAAACACAGCTGTAAAAAACTATTATGTCATTGACAACTGCTTAATTGTTGATCCAATCAGTTATGATGATTATTTTGTGATATCGTCCCCGGCTTATAGACCTAAAAAAACGGACATGAAGACGATCTTGATGAAACTTTCAACAGGAAAAGCTATAAGACATCAAGTTTGTTTATTGTTCTGTTTACATATTTTGGAATCCTTTAACACGAGCTGCGTTGGTACCAGAAGAGGAAACGAAACCATGGCAGGACACACACAAGTTAACGAGCAAAAACCAATTCATTTAGTATCACTATCGCGTACTAAAGTATCATTCAATTGTACGTTTATAACAATTGTTTATTGTTTGATTGTTTATATGTTAAGATGTTCAACAGCAGATGATTGAATCTGAGTATTCTTTGTGGTTACGCGGACCGTGGCTACCTTGTACTGGGTTGGCCTGTGAGAAAAGTCCGGCCGATGAATTTATAATGCTAGTGGGTTAATGCACTGATTCGCGATACAACGTATTTATACAGGCCTGGTAGAACATGTGTATAGCACAGACATCAAAAAAATTATCAATTGACAGATTTTTTTTGTACTTTGGTTACATTCGGAGATATTCAGTTAATAACACCTGAAAGATATAAAACTTCTTAGGCTTAATTTCCACATCTTGCAGCAGAAGCCCTGAATTTGCTCCCTTAGTAATAGTGATCGAGTACTTCCTCGTCTCGGTGCCCAAAGAAAGTAATATATACTGCTATTAGCTTTCAATTAGCCTGAAAACTTGCGTGTATAAAAAATTTCAACGCGTCTTTTGCAACCTTGACTCACTTCATCAAATGCTATATTGATAACGCTACGTATCTATCACACTAATATTCAGGCTATAGAATTTTAAAGTCTTTCTGACACGCACGATTCATCTTGCACTACAGACTGCCATATCGCACACTCTTATTTAGCTTATTGGAGGATTTGAATTTCTCGATCTTCTAAACATTTTCTCACCGGTGAGTAAAGTTTTGGTAAGCTACCCCTCTGTAGCAGATTAGTGCACCAGCTGTATTAGCTTTTTGACACCTTTCATATCTGTTACGGAATGATCAATAAGAAGAATTTCTGTAATCTTATTTATTAAATTAAACACTACCTCATCTCGCTGACATGAATAGAGCTTGCATGTCCTATCCATAGAATCAAAGGTATCTTCTCAAGAGTAGAAAGCTACTCCACAAAATGTACCCGATTAATCGAACGTAGTTGAAATTTACGAAGTGTACTCATCTTTAACACTGAACTAGACTGTTATTTAGCCTTGTATGTATGCGTGCATATCCATAGCCGTTGACATTCCTTTACAAAAATAGAAGCACTACATCGTCTGTAGAATTGTGCGGAATATGGTTTATGCATATAGCAAACTGACTAGAGTACATACATTCCCTGCACAGTCCAGCTAAGAGCCGTTTACATTGGCAAGAAGAAAGTCGAAACGTAGATATGTGGTTAGATATATACTTCCGAATGTTTTCAGAGAACATTGTATTACCAAGTTACAGAAACATTCAGATATTATACTAAGAAGATATGTCGAGATACGTGTGCTTCTCTCATCAAAACGAATGCAAGCAGTTAGCAGGCACTACAACTAACCAGACATAGTAATATTTGAAAAGAAGCGTAGTCAGATTAGGATTTTTAATTGCAACTTACACGCTGTAATACACTAAAATCTTTTAAAAAATTATTCTCATTTGGCATATCTACAACGCTGCCGACTGTGGCTTTCTGCAGAAGAAATGGTATTACTAATTGTAGATATCAGGATTCATTTAGATAAAAAGATAATAACAGTAATTGTCGAGATCCGTCTTGATACTTGCATTAGAACGAGTGGAATTAGTTTGCATGCAGTACAACCGACGAGAGCGGGCGGGTTGAATGGGAAACTACGGCAGGTCATATTGTGTTAGGACTTGCAAATCCGAAATATTCGAGTTTAAACTTAGTGACGTGCGGAAAAAAAGTTTTTAGCTGAGAGAGAATGAAAATCACAGTGAGCTCATAAGGTATAGTAAAGAGAAAGCGCGTTATTTGATGGACAAGTTGATAGGCCACTTGCGAAAGGACAGGCATCCCCGAGCTTGTGAAGCTTTTTGTAATCTGCGTCCACAACGACATAAATCGCCTTAAAAGGAAAACATTAGAAGAGATACTAATTGAAGCAGAGATGATACTTGACTTCATTGTAATAGTATTCTACAATGTCAGACGACAGATGTTAATCGATCTCTAAGTGATGCGGTAATAAAGAAATAATTTTGAGGATGGACGGGGATGTGCGATTTTTAATTAGTGGTTTAGAGTTCAACAGGCGTGCCAATAATTCGAGGGTTCTATTTCGAGGTGCCCGTTAAGGCTAAACAGCTTATGCCGGATTAACTCCTTCTTACAATGCTGCCTAATTTTGAAATCACCAGTGGACATCGGCACTGGTGTAGCGTACCTAGGTCTCAAAAACGAAGGAGTAGTGCATTTAAAGGTCCTTAACTCAAATTATACAATGGTGTACCATTTAAAAAAACCGTGGATTTACTTCTCGCTTTAATAAGACGAGGGTATCACAGTCATATAGCTTTGAGAAAGAACAGCGGTTTGTTTTAGGTGGGCCCTTGGTATTGAAAAATGTTGTGATACCAATTGTAAAAAACATAAGTATTTATTTATCAATGATAATCAAGCAATTGGTATACTTCCCGCTTATATGCAGCTACAATGCTATTTGAGAGTGCTTCCTGCTGAAGAAATCTACTTAGCACGCTTAACACTCTCACCTTGTTCTTGATCGTTAGCCTGATAGAAACTGTTCAATCCAAAGAGTTGTATTCTTACGGATGCAATATTTATAGAAATTCTCCTGTGTGTTAAAACTCGAGGCTATCAAGTATGCATTTAATTAGCGTCCTTGCTGCTTACTAGGACTTACATAGAGAGCTGTGTAGGATTCACTAGGTTCCGATCTATCATTAATAATATTTTCACGATTGCATAATGATAAAAACTTGATATGGAACCCATTATATTCTAACTTCCGAAGCAGCTTTACTTTGGGCCTGAGACCGATGATCTGATCGATGAGTCAAATATAGAAATGATTTTAGGTTCTTTTGAGATCTTCCCTTTGAAGGTTAGGTGGAAAATATTTACGGTAGTCCTGTGTTCGCTACGAAATTAGTAACACTGGTTATCACAAAGCAACCACCTGTGGGCTAATCAAATAATCTTTTCATATAATCTCATTGTATGCTTTGATTAGTAACTAAGTGCCACACATTTCATGGAGAAGAAAAGGTCATTTATTTCAGATGTCTGTAGATGAAAATTCTCCATATCCAAGTTCTTGAATGTAAAAGTAATCTTATATCACGGTAGCATTGTCTTGATAAGAATAGCGTATCACATTTCTTCACTCTGACATCCACTTTATCTCTAATGCTAAACACCCATGTTCTTGGTGTATCAATGCTGTTTTACTCGGAAGATTTAATCAAGTCTTCACTCGCGTCTCGCGTCTCGATTTCCTATTCTCAAACAACCTTTGGATAGCTATTCATCTTGTGAAAGCCTCGCCACAACGATTGTGTAATGGTGAGAAACACACCTCTCCTTTTGATATAAGCAGTGAGGTTCCTCTGAATTTCTTCAATATATCAACATCAAGTAGTAATACTAAATATTCTAGTCTTCTGCATACAGTAAAAAACTGCAAAAAAAAATAGAAAAAAGCACATGCGTTATGACATTAGATCAGTCATTTTACTGGAAATGTGTTCAAATCGTATATCAGCTGAAGAAATTTCTGAACGGTCCAGAGTTGTAACGCTTTGAGGAGGTTTGCAGTTAAGTAATTTCTAAGCACGATTGGATACATTAAGTCAGGATATGCTGGAGAAGAACTTTGGTGTATCCTGTAAACTATGACAACTTTACTGAAAATGCTGAATGGCCATGCCTACTCCAGATCATTGAGAACTAACTTCTAGACTTTGCTCGCGAACCTCTACATGGGGTTATAAAGACACTTACAATCGTCGGAGGAGATGACAAAATCTAGGATCTGCGATCTTATTCAATCGTCTGGATGAGGTAATCTATATGCAACATTTACAACAAAATGAAACTGTATGACAAAAACCATATTAGGAAATTTCAAAATTAGGACGGTGACATTTTCCGTACCGTTAACTTTCGCTGCGGTATAGGGTATGAGAAGATTACAAGAAATTAACAAAATTAGGAACATTCACATTTAGCTGAAAAAGAGGTGTTTTTGAGCGAAGTTCCAGGTGATATGATAATCGAACAGTGCTTAACGAAAGCCACAAATTTTTCTGGAGGATTAAAACAATATGAGACACAACGTTAGCAAAATTAATTCTTCATTCCCAAATACTGTTACGATAACAGAAGTTCTACAGTACTTTTGTGGACATCAGCTTATCATCAGAGCGACAGGTTGAAATAATGCCATCTGATAATCTTTGTCTGATAATCTGAAAATCTAGTAGGTGATCCTTAGGTAAATAGGGGCGTGATTACCTTGTAGAACCAGGCCCGCTTCTCTTAGCTTGTGAGACAAGTCCGGCCGATGGATTACTAAAGCTAGCGGTGTAAAGCACTGATTCGCGTACAAAGATGTAATACAAGCTTGGTACAAAAGGCGTAGAACGGAGACATCAACAAAATTATCAGATGACAGATTTTTTTTTTATTTGTACTTAGGTTGCATTGGGAGATTTTCAGTTAAGTACTCCTGAAAGATATAAAACTTCCTAGGCTCACTTCCCACATCTTGGGCCACAACCCCTGAATTTCCCCCCTTGGGAATAGTGTTCGAGAACATGGTCGTCTCTGTGGCCAAACTAAGTAATAGTGACTGCGATGAACTTTCGATTAGCCTGAACGTTAAACTTGCGTCTATAAAAAATTTCGAGTTATCTCTTGAAACCTTGACTCACTTCATCAAGAGGGGCCGCGGTGACTCAGTGGTAGAGCGTTCACCTCTGGTGCATGGGGTTCCGGGTTCGATCCCAGCCTCCGCCAAGTGAACTTTGTGGATGACAAACACCGTGTGCGTGGGTTTTCTCGGGGTTCTCTCGTTTCCTCCCACTTTCTTCATTCCACCATTTTCATTCATTTCTCATAATCACCGTCTCCTTTAGCCTAACCGGCATAAACGTCGGACGTAAAACTCAAAGATTTCATTTCATTTCATTTCACTTCATCAAGATGCTATATTGAAGCTACGTATCTATCACACTAATCTTCAGGCTATAGAACCTTAAAGTCTTTCTGACTCGCACGGTTCATCTTTCGCTACAGACTGCCATATCGCACACTTTTATAAAGCTTATGGGAGGATTTGAATTTTTCGATATTTTAAACTTTTTCTCACCGGTGAGTAAAGTTCAGATAAGTTTCCTTTCCGTAGCAGATTAGTGCACCATCTGTTTTGACACCTTTCATATCTGAGACGGAATGATCAACAAGAAGAATTTCTGTATCTTATTTAATAAATTCAACACTTCGTCATCTCGCTGACGTGAACACAGCTTGTGTGTCCTGTCCACCCGAGTACAACCGAGAAGAGCGGGCGGGTTGAAATGGGAAAAGTACGGCTGTTCATATCATCCTTAGGACTGCAAATTCGAAATATTCGAGTTTGAACCCATTGACATGCGGAACAAGAAGTCTTTAGCTGAGAAAGAATTAATATAGAGGTGAGCTCATAAGATATAGTAAAGAGAAAGCGTGTTAAAATGATGGACGACTTAATGAGTCACTGTCGATAGGACAAGCATCCCCAAGCTAGTGAACCATTTTGTACTATGCATCCACTACGTCAGAAATCGCCTTAAATTAGAATATTAGCAGAGATTTTACGTGCCTGAAGTTGGCCCCCCACCTCTCCCAAATTACACCAAACATTGCACATCGTTAGTTCATCGTTAGTGCACGTTAGTGCGCTCAGAACTAACGTTAGTGCTATCAGCGTTTACGAGATATTGAAGATTTTTGGGGCCAACTTTATATGAAATTAGCCCCCCAACCATCTTTATGCAGACAGATTTTCAAAAAAATTAGCGCATCCTTAGTGCACTTAAACACGCTAAGCACTACGGTTAGTGCTGTCATATTTAGGAATTATTCAAGATTTTTAGTGGGGGGGCCAACTTCAGAAATATCAAATTCTATACAAATAGAGGTAGAAACACGAGGTTAGCGGCAATCGTTAGTGCACTTAAACACACTAAGCACTAACGTTAGTGCTACCATATTTTGGGATTTATTCAAGATCTTTGGTGGAGGGGCCAACTTCAGAAATATCAAATTCTATTCAAATAGAGGTAGTAACATAGAGCTAACGGCAATCGTTAGTGCATCGTTATTGCACCTAAACGCACTAGGCACTAACGTTAGTGCTACTGCATTTTAAGATTTATTCAAGATTTATGGTGGGGGGCCAAACAGAAATATCTAATTTTATGCCAATAGAGATAAGAACATAGAGTGAACGGCAATCGTTAGTTTATCGATAGTGCACTTAAACACACTAAGCATTAACGTTAGTGCTACCATATTTTGGGATTTATACAAGATTTTTTGGGGGGGTCCAACTTCAGAAATATCAAATTCTATTCAAATAGACGCAAAAACATAGGGTTAACGACAATCGTTAGTGCATCGTTAGTGCACCTAAACGCACTAGGCACTTACGTTAGTGCTACCATATTTTGGGATTTAATCAAGATTTTCGGTGGGGGGCCAACTTCAGTAATATCAAATTCTTTACAAATAGAGATAGAAAAATGGGGTTAACGGCAATCGTTAGAGCATTGTTAGTGTACCCAAACGCAGTAAGCAGTAAGGTCAGTTCTGACGTTGACTCCTAACCAAAAATCTTAAATAAATACCAAAATATTGTAGAACTAACGCACTACACGTTTAAGTGCACTAAAGGTTCATTGTTTGTATAGAATTTGATATTTTTGAAGGTCGGCCCCAAACAAATAATCTTGAATAAATCCCAAAATGTTGTTGCACTAACGTTAGTGCTTAGTGCTTTTCGTGCACTAACGATGCATTAACGATTGCCGTTAACTCTATGTTTTTACCTATATTTGAACAGAATTTCTTATTTCTGAAGCTGCCCCCAACAACAAAAAAATCTTGAATAAATCCCAAAATATGGTAGCACTAACGTTAGTGCTTAGTGCGTTTAAGTGCACTAAGGATGCACTAAAGGTTGACGTTAAATCTATGTTTTTACCTATATTTGTATAGATTTTGATATTTCTGAATTTGCCCACCCAACCAAAAATCTAGAATAAATTCCAAAATATGGTACCACTAACGATAGTGCTTAGTACGTTTAAGTGCACTAACGATGTACTAACGATTGCCGTTAACCCTATGTTGCTATCTCTATTAGATATAATATGATATTACTGAAATTACCCACCCCACCGAAAATCTAGATTAAATTACTAAATATGGTAGCACTAACGATAGTGCTTAATACGTGTAAGTGCACTAAAATGCACGAACGATTGCTGTTAACTATGTTTCTAGTTCTATTTGAATAGAATTTGATATTTCTGAAGTTGCCCTTCCCCCAAAAATCTTGAATAAATTCCAAAATATGGTAGCACTAACGTTTGTGCTTAGTGTGTTTAACAGCATTAACGATCCACTAACGATTGCCACTAAGCTCGTGTTTCTACCTCTGTTTGTATAGAATTTGATATTTCTGAAGTTGGCTCCCACAGAAAATCTTGAATAAATCATAAAATATGATAGCACTAACGTTAGTGCTTAGTGTGTTTAAGTGCACTAACGATGCACAAACGATGCACTAAGTTTTCTGAATATCTGTCTGCATAAAGATGAAGTTGGCCCACCCACCTAAAATCTTCAATATTTCGTAAACGATGATAGCACTAACTTTAGTTCTGATTACACTAACGTGTACTAACATGGCACTAACAATGTGCAATGTTTGGTGTAATTTGGGAGAGGTGAGGGAGCCAACTTCAGGCACGTAAAGATGTCTCTTGACTTTATTGAAATAATATTTTACTAATAGTCTACTCTTCTGCAGACAGTAAATGTCTGCAAGAAAAGTAACCGAAGCACATGCGTTATGACGTTAGATCAGCCAGAAGGGTGTTCAAATCGTACCTGCAGCATACACTATGTCAGGAAATGGTGTAGAAGAACTTTTGGGTACCCTGTACACTATGCCAACTTTAGTGAAACTGTTCAATAGCCATGCCTACTCAAGATCATTGAGAACTCACTTCTAGAGTTTGCTGCGGGACCTCTACATGTGGTTATGAAGACATTTACAACCCTCGGAGGAGATGACAAAATCTAGGATCTGCGATCTTATTTAACAACGTCTGGATGACGAAATCAATATGCAACATTTACAAGATAATGAAACTGCATGACAAAAGACATCTAAGGAAGTCTCAAAATTAAGACGGTGACATTTTCCGAAACGTTAACTTTGGCTGCAGTATACAGAGAAGGTCATAATCATATTGACATTCATCCAAAGGGACTAGATTGAACAAGGGACTAGAAACTTCTTCATTTGTAGGCAATTAAAATAATGCTTCCGTTTTCTCACGGAGCTGGTCATTTTTACTATTCAAAATTTGCACATTAATAATCTCAACTGATGGAAGCTTAGGAGGCAACTACGGTATCAGAGGATTAGAAGATATTAACAACTCAAGGAACATTCACAATTCCAAGAAAAAGAGGCCTTCTTGAGCGAAGTTCCAAGTGATATGATTATCGAACAGTGCTTAACGAAGGCCACAATTTTTTCTGGAGGATTAACTCAACGTCAGACAGAACGTTAGCAAGATTAATCCTTCTTTCCCAAATACTCTTATGACAAAAGAAGTTCTATAGTCTTTTGAAGGAAACAGTTTATCATCTGAGCGGCACGTTGAGCTAATGGCACCTTCCTTGTGTGAAAATATCACAACGCGAGAAAATGGCAATTCGAATGCGGTAAATATTCCAGTCTTACTCCTTGGTTGGGTTTTAAAACCCACACGTAGAAGGAAAAGTCTTTCTACACGCAATGGTGTGGTCTAAAAATGGCAACTCAAATCTGCTTTATCTACGTATATAAATTATGTTGAGCGCTATTTTCACCTTATATTTTATGGATATAAATTACAATTAGACACGGAAAGTACCAAAAGACAAAAAAAAAAAGCTTTCGGGAAATAAATGCAACGATCCAATTGAAGACACGAAAATTGAATCACAGTTCTTGAGAAACCTGGAGATCAAAACTAGAGGGTTTCAAATGATGCAAGCAGATTTCGAAGGAGTAAAGGTAGCTGTATATGGACAAGAATAATGGAAGAAACTACAAACAAAAAATCTGTAGCTGTTGATGGGTCTGATTCAGATCTTGTAAGAATCTTACTAGAAGACTTCATGAGCAGTTGATGATTCTTTTAAGACCACATAAAAGCTGAACTGAAAAGAAATGCAAACAAATTCTTAAATTTAAAGAAATTTTAGTGTCATTAAAAGATTGCTTTCACTTTTTAATAATGCAACAGTCTGTGACACGAACTGAGCTATAATACGCAGTGAATAGTTGGCAGCCTTCAACTCCCTTTAAAAAGAAGAAGAATTGTGCAAGTTAGTCCCAGTCTTCAACCAACCAAAACTTAATCCTGACAAAATGGTCAAGATTACATATTTCTTATTGTTTATATGGGGAAGGAAACATGTCCTCTTTTTTATAATCCATATCAGGTATAACAAGAGAGTAGTTACAAAGCTTGAAGACGGCCCTACTAACACGGCAGGTGTGCAGCATTTAATTCGGAATTAAATCCAACTCCTGCAGCGAAATGGTCTAAGCATGAACCCAAATCAAAAGAGGTTGGTGTGTGGACCATGCCGGATAATCCGTTATGATGATTATTTTGAGAATTGTCCCCGCCTTATAGACCTAACAAAATGGATATAACGACGATCTTGATGAAACTTTAAATTAAGGTGTAAGGAAAGGGTTAACAAATTAAGGTGGTTTTTTGTTCTGTTTACATATTTTGGAATCCTTTAACACGAGCTGCTTTGGTACCCGAAGAGGAAACGAAACAGTAGCAGGACACACATAAGTCAACGAGCAAAAACCAATTCATTTAGATATCACTTTCACGTTCTAAAGTATTGTTCAATTCTACGTTTATAACAATTGTTTATTATTTGATTGTTTATATGTGAAGATGTTAAACAGTAGATGATTGACTCCGAGGATTCTGCCGTCTGCAAGGACACACAAAATTGTGTAACTGCCATTTTGTTTTCGACTCTCCTAAAAAGAAGCCAATATTAACACTCTTAATAAAGAACGATGTTTCGATATGCGGTACACTTTGTCCAAGAGGATATAGCGTATGAATGAAAACTCTAAAACACGTCGATCCCAGTTTGTTTCAACTAATTTCTTTAGGTTTTATACGCTATAAGGACAATCAATGTTTACTTCTCAGCACCTTGATCCTTTGCGGCAGTACCAAGCTGCTTTTCAGATAGAAAGCCACGAACCTTAACAATATTCCGTAACAGTTATATTACACTTACGGTCGTAAGCTTGTAAAGGATTCACATGCAGGTTATTGGCCTAAACTCTAATAGGAGTTTTTTAGGTAATTAGTAACGTGATTACCTTGTAGAACCAGGCCCACTTCTCTTGGCCTGAGAGACAAGTCCGGCCGATTAATTACTAAAGCTACCGGTGTAAATCACTGATTCGCGATTCAAAGACGTTATTCAGATCTGGTAGAACATGTGTATAACAGAGACAGTAAGAAAGTAATCAATTGACAATTTTTTTTACTTAGTTTACCTTAGTAGGTTTTCAGTTATGTCACCTGAAAGATATAAAACTTCCTAAGCTCACTTCCCACATCTTGTACCACAAGCCCTACTTTTCCTCTTTTGGGAATTGTGTCCGATAACTTGCTCGTCCCGCTGCCCAAGGAAAGTAAAAGAGGCTGCGATAATTTTTCGATTAGCCAAAAAGTTAAACTGGAGTTTATAAAAAATATCGAGGAGTCTTTTGCAAGCTTGACTCATTATATTATGATTCTATATTTACAACTACCGTTTAGTTTACGAATCTCCTAAAACAAAGCAAACTTTAGCTCTGTTAATAAGGAACGATGTTTCGATATGCGGTACATGCAAAGACTCCATGTACATTTTATCCAAGAGGGGCCGTGTGTATGAAACCTCTAAAACACGTCGATCCCAGTTGGTTTCAACTTGTTTCCCTAGGTTTAATACTCTGTAAGGACATTCAATTCTTACCGCTCAGCACCTTGATCCTTTGCGATTGTACCAGGCTGCTTTTCAGACAGAAGGCCACGAACCTTAACAATATTCCCCAACAGTTAGGTTACACTTATGGTCGTAATCTTGTAAAGGATTCACATGCAGGTTATTGACCGAAAAAAATTATAGTCGATCTTTAGGTAATAAGGTACGTGATTACCTTCTAGAACCAGGCCCGCTTCTCTTGGCCTGTGAGACAAGTTCGGCCGACGAATTTATAAAGCTAATGAACTGATAAATGATGAGCACAAAAGTCCTGTAGAATATCTGTTATCATAATTAATACGGTGACATTTTGCGAACAGTTATCTTTGATGTAATATATAGAGAAGGTCATAACCGTATTGAATTCATCCAAAGGGACTAAACTGAACAGAGGACTAAAAACTTCATTTGATGGCAATTAAATTAATGCTTCCGTTTTCTCACGCAGCTGGTCGTGTTTCCTATGAAAAATTTGCACATCACAATATTCAACAGATGGAAGCACTGAAGGCAAATACGGTGTCAGAGGATTACAAGAAACTAACAACTCAAGGAACATTCTCAAGGAACAATTCGCCGAAAAAGAGGACTTCTTGAGCGAAGTTCCAAGTGATATTATTATCAAATAGTATTTAATGAAGGCTACGAAATTTTCTGGGGTGATTAACTCGTTAGCAAATACCAAAAGAGAAAAAAGAGCTTTGGGGAAATATCTGCAAGGATCCATTTTATTCTGCCATTGAAGCCACGACAATTCAATCACAGTTGTTGAGAAACTTGGAGAACAATACTAGACGCCTTCAAACGTTGGAAACAAAGTTCAAAAAATAAAAGTAGCTGTATATGGACAAGAATAATGGAAGAAATTACAAACGGGAAATCTGAAACTGTTGATGGGACTGTTCCAGATCTTTTAAGATTCTTACTAGAAGACTTCATAAGCAGTTGCTGATTCTTCTAAGGTCAATACAAGCACTACTGAAAGGAAATGCTACGAAATTATTAAATTAAAAAACTTTAGCGTCATTAAAAGATTGGTTCAATTTTTTCATAATGCTACAGGCTGTGACACGACCTGAGCTATTCTCAGCAGTGAATAGTTGGCAGCCTACAAGATCCTACAAAAAGAAGAAGAATTGTGAAAGTTACAGTCTTCAACCAACCAAAACTCAATCCTGACAAAATGGTCATGATTACACATTTCTTATTTCCCCGTATGGAGAAGAACACATGTCCTCCCTGGTATAAGCCATATCAGGTATAACAAAAGAGGAGTATTACAAAGCTTCAATATGGCCACTTTTCCCCCTACTAACACGGCAGCTGTTCAGGATTCAATTCGGAAGTACCTCCAAAAAGACGAGCGAAGTTGCTAAGCATGTACCCAATCGAAAGAGTTTGGTGTGTGTAATAGGATATGGGTATTCCATGAACCCACACAGCTACCAACAGCTCCAGCCTGATAATCTTACTTACTGTAGATAAAAAGTGATTGCTAGATAGGATTGTCCACGAACCAGATGTTAGTGTAAAAGAGCTGATATGCCAGAGAGCATTCTGCCAGAGAGTTCATGTAGAAATGGCAGAGCGGAAGTCAATCTGATATAGATGATAACGAACAGCAGCTGTAAAAAACAGACGTCTTTGACAACGGCTTAATTGTTGATCCAATCAGTTATGATTATTATTTTATGATATCGTCCCCGCTTTATAGACCTAAAAATAGACATGAAGACGATCTTTATGAAACGTCAGATGAAGGTGTAAGGAAAAGCTAAAAACATGAAGGTGGTTTATTGTTCTGTTATATATTTTGGAATCCTTTAACACGTTCTCCTTTCGTACCCGAAGAGAAAACGAATCTGTAACAGGACACATTTAAGTTAACAAGCAACAACCAATTCATTTAGATATCACATTCGCGTACTAAAGTATCATTCAATCGTACGTTTAAAAAATTGTTTATTGTTTGATTGTTTATATATTAAGATGTTCAACAGGATATGATTGACTTCGAGGATTCTGCCATTTGCAAGGACAATTTAAATTGTGTAACTGCCATTTAGTTTTCGACCCTTTAACAAGGAAGTAAAGTTTAACACTCTTAATAAACAACGATGTTCGGAAATTCCATACATGCAAAGACTCCATGTACATTTTTATCCAAGACCGGGTCGTAAGAATGATAGCTCTACTACACGTCCAACGCAGTTGGTTTCGACTTTTTGCCCTAGGATTTATACGACATAATGATAATCAATGGTTATTGCTCAGCACCTTGTTCCTTTGCGACTTTTCCAAGCTACTTTTCAGATAGAATCCCACGAAACTTAACAATTTTCTGTAACAGTTATATTAGACTTATGGTCGTAATCTTGTAAAGGATTCACATTCAGGTTATTGGCCGGAAAATCTATTAGGAGATCCTTCGGTATTTAGGTACGTGTATACCTTGTGGAACCAGGCCCGCTTCTCTTGGCCTCACACTGGTTCAATTGCCACATCTAGCTTAACAAAATTCATAACCAAAGAAAACACAGCAGAGCACGTACACAGAGCGACACGAAGCGGTAAGCAGTCACATATCCTCACTGGAAGACCTATTGTTGTGTTCAGTAGTATGATCAGCTGAAATGTATGCTTGACACGTAGGAGGAACTTGTAACAATATACGTATTTCTTCGGGAAGATGTTCACTGTGTTTGAGTGTGAATTTGCTAAGGTTTGTTATACAGGGATCCGACGTGATTAACAACATGTGCATTAAATCTTCTATGTTATTGTGACGAGAACTTTTCCTGGCATGATGTTCGCGCAACCTTCGTCAATCTTTATTTCGAGCTTCTTGTGCCTCTTCGGAAAGCTGTCCAATAGGAACCAGCTCAGATTCGACGATGTCCCATGTATCAATAATATATGCCCAGATGCCAGCATGTAATACCAGTTATACAGGTCCACATATAATCGGGCAGTTTGCAGAGAATACATACCAAATGCTTCACAGTTAATTGCATAACCACTAGCAATGGTACGTAAGAGAATTGCAAATCGTTTAATCAACTCTTCATTGATGACAGTAATGGACGCTGATAATGATGGATTAAGAAAAACTTGTGGGCAATATTACCTCATTCCTTTTTCCGTAGCCTGGTTTCGGCACATCCACCAGGAGACCTATTTCTACACGAAATCGCTTCTGTAGTAATTTCTTTCGTTGATCAACATTTGGTTGATCCCTCTTTCTCACTTTTCAGGTATGATGTCCAGTCTATATGCAATGTGCAACAAACAGACAACCCGAATTCAAACGTTGTTGTGTCAGGTGGTAGTGCTGTAGTTTTGTGTGGATCGTTCATTTGCTTTGAAGATGCACCGCAGATGTAACATCGTTAATATGATAGTTTGTGATATCACTACAGACATTCACATCTACCATTGTCAGCAATAATCTGTGTTTCAATACTATTTGATGATCATTGTAAGTAATAGTTGTTGCTGAGAGAGATTGTAGTTGCTGCTGTATCTTAGTAATTTTTGAACGTGTTAATTCTGCTGTTTCTTTCATGAACAGTAGCTTGATTGGCCGAGAATAGCGTATTGGCAATCGCCGTGGACTATGACAGAGTGTCTCTTAATCATATTGTAATTTTAGAGACACTAACGAAATAACAAACAAATAAGTATCGTCATGTATATCGTCTTCTGTATCTGAACTATACCCTTGTTTGTATGCGCTCTGACCTGACGCGCTATCACAAACACCATTTGAAGAACATGGTCATTTGAACTTCCTGATTGATCTCTCGCTGTATAGTACTGTTTCTGGTGATCAGCCGCTCGATAGTATGTTTAAGCAAGGCTTGCAGCTGCACTTCCGCATATACGTCTGTGATAAGATCGGCTGGGTAGCACGCTTTCTTTGCCTCTAACTGTTTATAGTTAGACGAATAGAAACTTGCGTTGTGAACTTTTGCCTGGTTACGAACTAACTGGTATTGTTTCTTTGTCAATTTCGCGTCAACATATATTGCTAATGCCTCATCGTATGTAATCTTAATTGGTACTGTCGTCTCTGGACTCTTGTACGCCTTTTTGATTCGCGATCCCTCCTGGGTGACACATCAATCTCTTTCACAATATAAGAAGCATCACGTTTTTCTTTTGCACGTAAACCCATTGTTAGCTGCATACACTAACTCTTCAGTTGTCGATGTTGTACTAGCGACTGCAGTTTGCTTTCTCACTTGCTTCTTCAAACACTTCTCTTGGACGCTTTACAGGTGTTCTCAGTGTCACACCTATACTAAATGATCCTGGTCGTCGTAATGTCGCTGCATTCCATACGTTTGCAGAAAACTCCGCTGTACTGTCGAGCCACTTACCATATTTGATTACAAAGTTATTCATTGCACAATGACATTTTTGCCATTTCTCTTTGACATGTATACAAAAACTATCTGTAACCTTTCTGACGCACTCTGCTACATCCTCATCACAGTTTTGTAACCTTAATTTGTCTATTATACAGGTGTAAACAGTATTGGTTCTCTTGCAGCTATTGGGTTCACCTCTCCAGGCGTCGAAGAAGACTCGTTGTGTCAGCGTACACTCCATTTTTGAAAGTACAAAAAGAAAGAATTATGCAAACAAATGCACGTCATAATTATTATGCACACACTACAATCATTACTCTACACATCTATAGTCATTAGAACCGTGAGACTGGTAGAGAATTGTTTTTACCCGTCAATTCATTATACCTATTCCTAAATACAGTATACGTTCTTATTCGCTAGTGTTTCCCATCACGCCATAGCTCAACCAATAAACCCACGGCACTCCTCACTCATGTCACATGCACGTCATACCTTTATCTATAGTTGCCACACTATATTCCTGGCATTGACCAACAGATGTCTGTGTTATATAATGCAGACGTAAGGTCTAGCACAGAAAGTGTCGATCAGCTGATTCTACATTGCATAGAATTAATCTTGTTTGTCGGATCCCACATACTTCCCCATGTGTAATTTGGCACCCTAGTGGTCTTTTCCCACCACTTGGGACCTTGCCCCAAGAATTCTCATCGTTTTCTCACTATTTCTCAGTTTTTTACATTTTGTCCAGCTAGATGTGGAAATTGAACCACTGCGGGCGTGTGAGACAAGTCCGGCCGATGTATTACTAAAGTTAGCGGTGTAAAGCACTGATTCGCGATAAGATGATGTTATACAAGTCTGGTAGAACAGAGACAGCAACAAAGTAATCAATTGAAAGATATTTTTTTACTTAGGTTAGATTGGGTGATTTTTAGTTAAGTACACCTGAAAGATATAAAACTTCCTAGGCTCACTTCCCACGTCTTGGACCAGAAGCCCTAAAATTCCCCTCTTGGGAATAGTCCGAGAATTTGAACGTCTCGCAGGCGAATGAAAGTAATAGATTCTGCTATTAACTTTCGCTTAGCCTGAAAGTTAAACTTGAGTCTATAAAAAATTTCGTGGTGTCTTTTGCAACCTTGGCTCACTTTATCAAGATGCTGTATTGTTAACGCTACGTATACAGGCTATAGAACCTATACATACAGGCTATACATGCTATAGAGCCTATACCTCTATTGATAGGCTATTGAGCCTATACCTCTACCTATATACTATAGATGCTGTATTGATAACGCTACGTATACAGGCTATAGAACCTATAAATAAAGGCTATACAGGCTATAGAGCCTATACCTCTATTGATAGGCTATTGAGCCTATACCTCTACCTATATACATAGAAGCTGTATTGATAACGCTACGCTCAATTCATCTTGCACTACAGACTGATCGCACACTCTTATTAAGCTTATTGGAGGATTTGAATTTCCCGATCTTCTAAACGATTTCTCACCGGTGAGCAAAGATCTGGTAAACTTTCCCTCTGTAGCAAATTAGTGCAACAATTTTATTAGCTTTTTGACACCTTTCATACCTGAGACAGAATGATCAACAAGATGTATATGTGGTGACGTGCACAGACCTTGCGTGTCCACTCCATCGACTCAAGGGTTTCTTCTCAAGAGCAGAAAGTTACCCCACACAAGCTACCAGATTAAACGCCAACAGTTGAGGCTTAGGAAGTGTACTTATCTCTAACAGTACCAGACTGTCTTTTGGGCTGGTATGTATGCGACCATATTCATGGCCGCTGACCAGAGCCATTCTACATAACCAAGTAATTCCTTTACTAAAATAGAAGCACCAGATCGTCTGTAAAATTCTACATAGATGATCGCATCATATAGCGGAATATCATGGCAAAATACCTTGAGTACATTCCCTGCATAGTCCAGCCAACAGCCGTTAACATTGGCAAGAAGAAAGTCGAAACACACTGATATGTGCTTACAACTATACTTTAGACTGTATTTAGTCAACATTGTATTACCGACATACAGAAACATTCAGATATTTTACTAAGAAGAGATGTCGAGATACATGTTGTTCTCTTATGAAAACGAATGCAAACAGTTAGCATGATACAACCAACCAGACATAGTAATATTTTATGAGGCGTAGTCAGATTAGGATTTTTGATTTAGAACTTACACGATGTAATAAACTAAAATCTGTTGAAAAATTACTTTCATATGGCATATCTACAATGCTGCCGAATCTGGCCCTCTGCAGAAATTTGGTATTAGTAATTGTAGATATGAGAATGCATTTAGATAATTAGATAATATCAGTAGATGTCGAGATCCGCCATGATACCTGCATTAGAACGAGTGGAATCAGTTTGCATGCAGTACAACCGACGAGAGCGGGCGGCTTGAAATGGGAAAAGTGCGGCAGCTCATATTGTTTTTGGGACTGTAAATTCGAAATATACGAGTTTAAACCCTGTGACGTGCGGAACAACAAGTCTTTAGCTGAGGAAGAATGAATATCATGGTGAGCTCATAAGGTATAGTAAAGAGAGAGCGCGTTAAAATGATGAACAAGTTGCTGGGTCACTTGCGATAGGACGAGCACCCCGAGCTTGTTAAGCATTCTGTAAAATCATCCACTACGTAAGAAATCGCCTTAAAATGAGAAACATTAGGAGAGATGTCACTAGACTTCATTGTAATAGTATTCTACAATTTCTGAAAAGAGATATTAATAAGAGATTAAATAGATCACTAAGTGATGCGGTGATTAAACAAATAATTTTGAAATGGACGGGAATGTTCTATTTTTAATTAATTGTTTAGAGTGCACACGCGCCAATAAATCGAGGGGTCCATTTCGAAGTGTGCGGTAAGGCCAAACGACTTATGCCCGGTTATGTTCTTCATACAATGTTGTGAAATTTAGATGTCAGCAGTGGACATCGGCGTCTATTACTTGATTCCTATTTGCTTGCTGCTAGTAAAGGAATCCAAGAATGAATCCAAAGCCGTAGGATTTTGTGTTGTGTACCTAGGTTTTAAAAACGAATCAGTAGTGTTTTTAGAGCTCCTTAACTCACATTATACAATGGCATACCATTTAAAAAACCGTGGATTTACTTCAGCCTTTAATAAGACAAGGGTATGACAGACGTATATAGTTTTGGGAACGAACAGCGGTTTGTTTTAGGTGGGCCCTTGGGATTGAAAAATGTTAGGATACCAGATGTAAAAAAAATTAGTATTAATTTATCAATGATAATCAAGTAATTGCTATACTTCCCGTTTATATGCAACTACAATACTATTCTAGAGTGCCTCCTGCTGATGAAATCTACTTAGCACCCATAACGCTATCACCTGGTTCTTGATCGTTAACCTGATAGTAACTGTTTAATCTAAAGAATTGTGCTCTGACGGATATATGATTTAAAGAAAGTCTCCTGTGTGTTAACACTCGAGGCTACCAAATATGCATTTAATTAGCGTCCTTGCTGCTCACTAGGGCTTACATACAGAGTTTTGTAGGATTCACTAGGTTCCGGTCTATCGTTAATAATATTTTATCGATTGTATGCTGTAAAACTTGCTCTAGAACCAATTATATTCTAATCTCAAAGCAGCCTTACTTTGGGTCTGAGACCAGTGAACTGATTGATGAGCCAAATAAAGAATCGATTTTAAGTTCCTTTGAGATCTTCTCCTACACGGTAAGGTGGAAAATATTTACGGTATAGTCAGTCCTGTGTTCGCTTCCAACTTAGTAACACTGGTCATCAGAAACCAACGAAACTCTGGGCTAATCAAATAAGCTTCTCATATAAACTCACTGTATGCTTTGGTTAGTAACTAAGTGAGACACATTTCACAGAGCAGAAGAATTCAATAATTTCAGAATTCTCTTTATAAAAATTCTTCATATCCAAGTTCTAGAATGACATCACGGTAGAATTGTCTTGACAAGAATATCGTATCTTACTTCCTCATTCTGACATTCTCTTCCCCTCTAATGCTATACACTCATGTTCTTGGTGTGTCAAAGCTGTTTTACTCGGAACATTTAATCAAGTCTTCACTCGCGTATCGCGTCTCGATTTTCTATTTTCAAACAACCTTTGGATAGCTATTCATCTTGTGAAAGCTTCGCCACATCGATTGTGTAGTGGTTAGATACACATCTTTACTTTTGAGATAAACTGTGTAGTCCCTATGCATTTCTCTTCGGACAATAACATGCATGTGAATCCTTTACAAGCTTACGACCATAAGTGTAACATAACTCTTGGGGAATATTGTTAAGGTTTGTGGCCTTCTGTCTGAAAAGCAGCCTGGTACAATCGCAAAGGATCAAGGTGATGAGCGGTAAGAAATGAATGTCCTTATAGAGTATTAAACCTAGGTAAATAAGTTGAAACCAACTGGGATCGACGTGTTTTAGAGGTTTCATACATACGCCCCCTCTTGGATAAAATGTACATGGAGTCTTTGCATGTACTGCATATCGAAACATCGTTCTATATTAAGTGTTAATATTGGCTTCTTTTTAGGAGAGTCGAAAACTAAACGGCAGTTACACAATTTTGTGTGTCCTTGCAGCGGCAGAATCCTCGGAGTCAATAATCTACTGTTGAACATCTATATATATAAAAGAGAACGCACAAATCCTTTGTGAACTCATCACGCTAATACGGCTGAACCAATTTCTTTCATTTTTGGGGGGTTATTAGGATTTGGACCCTAGATGGTTTTTATCATATCACTTTAATTTTTAATTACCAGTGTCTTGAGATAATTGACCATTCAAGTGTCCATAACGTACAAATCCTTTGTTAGTTCATCATAGGTATAAAAATAAACGTATTTATATGCAACCCGCATGACCGTGTCACTCGGCGGGTTAACATAAATGACAGGCGCTATAATGTTAACATTTACTGCAATTTGAAAGCGAAAAAGTAAAAATTATCTAAGTAACAAAGTTTATTGCGTTCCGGGGTGACCGCAGCGAAGCGGGGTGAACGCTGCTAGTCTTCACATATAAACAATCAAACAATAAACAATTGATATAAACGTTGAATTGAATGATACTTTAGAACGTGAAAGTGAAATCTAAATGAATTGGTTTTTCCTCGTTGACTTATGTGTGTTCTGCTACGGTTTCGTTTCCTCTTCGGGTCCAAAGCAGCTCGTGTTAAAGGATTCCAAAATATGTAAACAGAACAATAAACCACCTTCATTTGTTAACCTTTTCCTTACACCTTAATTTAAAGTTTCATCAAGATCGTCGTCATGACCATTTTGTTAGGTCTATAAGGCGGGACGATAACACAAAATAATCATCATAACGGATTATCCGGCAGGGTCCACACACCAACCTCTTTTGATTGGGTTCATGCTTAGACCATTTCGCTCCTGGAGTTGGATTTAATTCCCAATTGAATGCTGCACATCTGCCGTGGTAGTAGGGGAAAAGTGGCCGTATTCAAGCTTTGTAACTACTCTCTTGTTATACCTGATATGGATTATACCAGGGACGACATGTTTCCTTCTCCATACAAACAAGAAGAAATATGTAATCTTGACCATTTTCTAAGGATTGAGTTTTGGTTGGTTGAAGACTTACTAACTTGCACAATTTTCATTTTTTTGAACGGACTTGAAGGCTGCCAACTATTCACAACTGAGTATAGCTCAGGTCGTGTCACAGCCTGTTGCATCATAAAAAAGTGAAAGCAATCTTTTAATGACGCTAAAATTTCTTTAAATTTAATAATTTGGTAGCATTTCTTTTCAGTTCAGCTTTAATGTGGCCTTAAAAGAATCATCAACAGCTCATGAAGTCTTCTGGTAAGATTCTCAGATCTGAATCAGACGCATCAACTGCTACAGATTTCGTGTTTGTAGTTTCTTCCATTATTCTTGTCCATATACAGCTACCTTTACTCCTTCGAAATCTGCTTGCATCATTTCAAACCCTCCAGTTTTGATCTCAAAGTTTCTCAAGAACTGTGATTCAATTTTCGTGTCTTCAATGGCAGATTTAAGTTGGGACGTTGCAGATATTTCCCGAAAGCTCTTTTTTGTCTTTTGGTACTTTACGTGTCTAATTGTAATTTATATCCATAAAATATAAGGTGAAAATAGCGATTAACATAATTTATATACGTAGATAAAGCAGATTTGAGTTGCTTTCTTTAGTGCACATCATTGCGTGTAGAAAGACTCTTCTTCTACGTGTGGGTTTTAAAACCCTACAAAGGAGTAAGATTGGAATATTTACCGTATTCGAATTGCCATTCTCTCGCGTTGAGATATTTTCACACAAGGAAGGTGTAATAAGCTCAACGTGCCGCTAAGATGATAAACTTCAAAAGACTATAGAACTTCTTTTGTCATAAGAGTATTTTGGGAAAGAAGGATTAATCTTGCTAACGTTCTGTCTGACGTTGAGTTAATCCTCCAGAAAAATTGTGGCCTTCGTTAAGCACTGTTCGATAATCATATCACTTGGAACTTCGCTCAAGAAGGGCTCTTTTTCTTGGAATTGTGAATGTTCCTTGAGTTGTTAATATCTTCTAATCCTCTGATACCGTAGTTGCCTCCTAAGCTTCCATCAGTTGAGATTATTAATGTGCAAATTTTCCATAGAAAAAATGACCAACTGCGTGAGAAAACGGAAGCATTAATTTAATTGCCTACAAATGAAGAAGTTTCTAGTCCCCTGTTCAATCTAGTCCCATTGGATGAATGGCAATACGATTATGACATTCTCTATATACTGCAGCCAACGTTAACGTTTCGGAAAATGTCACCGTCTTAATTTTGAGACTTCCTTAGATGTTTTTTGTCATGCAGTTTCATTATCTTGTAAATGTTGCATATTGATTTCGTCATCCAGACATTGTTAAATAAGATCGCAGATCCTAGATTTTGTCATCTCCTCCGAGGGCAGTAAATGTCTTCATAATCACATGTAGAGGTCCCGGATCAAACTCTAGAAGTGAATTCTCAATGATCTTGAGTAACCATGGCTATTGAACAGTTTCACTAAAGTTGCCATAGTGTACAGGATACTCAAAAGTTCTTCTACACCATTTCCTGGCATAATGTATGCTGCAGGTACGATTTGAACACCCTTCCAGTATAATGGCGGATCTAACGTCATAACGCATGTGCTTCGGTTACTTTTCTTGCACATATTTACTGTATGCAGAAGAGTAGAGTATTAGTAAAATACTATTTCAATAAAGTCAAGAGACATCTTTACGTGCCTGAAGTTGGCTCCCTCACCTCTCCCAAATTACACCAAACATTGCACATCGTTAGTGCCATGTTAGTACACTTTAGTGTACTCAGAGCTAACGTTAGTGCTATCATCGTATACGAGATATTGAAGATTATACTTCATCTTTATGCAGACAGATTTTCACAAAACTTAGTGCATCGTTAGTGCACTTAAACACACTAAGCACTAACGTTAGTGCTATCATATATCATATTCAAGATTTTCGGTGGGGGCCAACTTCAGAAATATCAAATTCTATTTAAATAGAGGTAGAAACACGAGCTTAGCGGCAATGGTTAGTGCATCGTTAATGCTCTTAAACACACTAAGCACAAACGTTAGTGCTACCATATTTTGGGAATTATTCAAGATTTTTGGGGGGAGCAACTTCAGAAATGTCAAATTCTATTCAAATAATGGTAGAAACATAGAGATAACGGCAATCGTTGTGCATTGTTAGTGCACTTAAGCGCACTAAGCACTAACGTTAGTGCTACCATATTTTGGAATTTATTCTAGATTTTCGGTGGGGCGGGCAATTTCAGTATCATATTATATCTAATAGAGATAGCAACATTGGGTTAACGGCAATCGTTAGTACATCGTTAGTGCACTTAAACGTACTAAGCACTATCGTTAGTGGTACCATATTTTTGGATTTATTCTAGATTTTTGGTTGGGTGGGCAAATTCAGAATAATCAAAATCTATACAAATATAGGTAAAAACATAGATTTAACGTCAACCGTTAGTACATCTTTACAGCACTTAAACGTACTAAAGACTCATGTTAGTTCTACAATATTTTGGTATTTATTCAAGATTTTTGGTTAGGAGTCAACGTCAGAACTGACCTTACTGCTTACTGCGTTTGAGTACACTAACAATGTTCTAACGATTGGCGTTAATTCCATGTTTCTATCTCTATTTGTAAAGAATTTGATATTACTGAAGTTGGCCCCCCACCGAAAATCTTGACTAAATCCCAAAATATAGTAGCACTAACGTTAGAGCTTAGTGCGTTTAGGTGCACTAACAATGCACTAACAATTGTCGTTAACCCTATGTTTTTGCCTCTATTTGAATAGAATTTGATATTTCTGAAGTTGCCCCCCCAAAAAAATCTTGAATAAATCCCAAAGTATGGTAGCACTAACGTTAGTGCTTAGTGTGTTTAAGTGCACTAACGATGCACTAACGATTGCCGTTAGCTCTATGTTACTACCTCTATTTGAATAGAATTTGATATTTGTGAAGTTGGCCCCTCCACCAAAAATCTTGAATAAATCCCAAAATATGGTAGCACTAACGTTAGTGCTTAGTGTGTTTAAGTGCACAAACGATTGCCGCTAACCCGTGTTTCCACCTCTATTTGTAAAGAATTTGATATTTCTAAAGTTGCCCCCCCCCACTAAAAATGTTGAATAATTCCCAAAATATGATAGCACTAACAGTAGTGCTTAGTGTGCTTAAGTGCACTAACGATGCGCTTAGCTTTGTGAAAATCTGTCTGCATGGAGATGGTTGGGATGGCAAACTTCATATGCAGTTGGCCCCACCAAAAATCTTTAATATCTCGTAAACGCTGATAGCAGTAACGTTAGTACTGAGCGCACTAACGAGCACTAACGATGTGCAATGTTTGGTGTAATTTGAGAGAGGTGTTAGGCCAAGTTCAGGCGATTTCTGAACTACTGGATGTATATTACAAATGGTTCACAAGCACGGGGATGCTTGTCCTATCGCAAGTGACTCATTAAGTTGTCCATCATTTTAACACGCTTTCTCTTTACTATATCTTATGAGCTCACCTCCATATTAATTCTTTCTCAGCTAAAGACTTCTTGTTCCGCATGTCAATGGGTTCAAACTCGAATATTTCCAATTTGCAAGTCCTAAGGACAATATGAGCAGCCGTACTTTCTCCCATTTCAACCCGCCCGCTCTTGTCGGTTGTACTCGGATGGACAGGACACACAAGCTCTGTTCACGACAGCGAGATGAGGTGGTGTTGAATTTATTAAATAAGATACAGAAATTCTTCTTGTTGATCATTCCGTCTCAGATGTGAAAGGTGTCAAAACGCTTATACAGTTCGTGCACTAATCTGCTACAGAGAAGAAACTTACCAGAACTTTACTCACCGGTGAGAAAACGTTTAGAAGATCGAGAAATCCAAATCCTCCCATAAGCTTTATAAAAGTGTGCGATATGGCAGTCTGTAGTGCAAGTTGAACCGTGCGAGTCAGAAAGACTTTAAGGTTCTATAGTCTTAAGATTAGTGTGATAGATACGTAGCATCAATATAGCATCTTGATGAAGTGAGTCAAGGCTTCAAAGGATAACTCGAAATTTTTTATAGACGCAAGTTTAACTAACGTTCAGGCTAATCGAAAGTTTATCGCAGTTACTATTAGTTAATTTGGCCACCGAGACGACCATGTTCTCGAACACTATTCCCAAGGGGGAAATTCAGGGGTTGTGGCCCAAGATGTGGGAAGTGAGCCTAGAAAGTTTCATATCTTTCAGGAGTACTTGACTGAAAATCTGCCAATGTAACATAAGTACAAAAAAAAAAAAGAAATCTGTCACCTGATAATTTTGTTGATATTTCAGTTCTACACCTTTTCTACCAAGCCTGTATTACATCTTTATACGCGAATCAGTGCTTTACACCGCTAGCTTTAGTAATTCATCGGCCGGACTTGTCTCACAAGCTAACAGAAGCGGGCCTGGTTCTACAAAGTAATCACGCGCCTATTTAAATATGGATAACCTACTAGACTTTCAGATTTTCTCACAAGGAAGGTGGCATTATCTCAACCTGTCGCTCTGATGATATGCTGATGTCCACAAAAGTACTGTAGAACTTCTGTTATCGTAACAGTATTTGGGAATGAAGAATTAATTTTGCTAACGTTGTGTCTTATATTGAGTTAATCCTCAAAAAAAATTGGTGGCTTTCGTTAAGCACTGTTCGATTATCATATCACTTGGAACTTCGCTCAAAAACGCCTCTTTTTCAGCTAAATGTGAATGTTCCTAATTTTGTTAATTTCTTGTAATCTTCTCATACCGTATACTGCAGCCAAAGTTAACGGTACGGAAAATGTCACCGTCCTAATTTTGAGATTTCCTAATATAGTTTTTGTCATGCAGTTTCATTTTGTTGTAAATGTTGCATATAGATTTCCTCATCCAGACGTTTGAACAAGATCGCAGATCCTAGATTTTGTCATCTCCTCCGACGGTTGAAAATGTCTTCATAACCACATGTAGAGCTCCCCGAGCAAAGTCTAGAAGTGAGTTCTCAATGATCTTGAGTAGGCATGGTCATTCAGCATTTTCGCTAAAGTTGTCATAGTGTTCAGGATACCCAAAGTTCTTCTATACCATTTGGACCGTTCGCAAATTTCTTCAGCTGAGGTACGATTTGAACACCTTTCCAGTATAATGGCTTATCTGATATAACACATGTGCTTTTTTCACTTTTCTTGCAATTATTTACTGTATGCAGAAGTGAAATATATATAGTATTAGTACTTAATGTTGAAATATTGAAGAAATACATAGGGACTACACAGTTTATCTCAAAAGGAAAGATGTGTATCTAACCATTACACAATCGATGTGGCGAAGCTTTCACAAGATGAATAGCTCTCCAAAGGTTGTTTGAGAATAGAAAATCGAGACGCGATACCCGAGTGAAGACTTGATTAAATCTTCCTGGTAAAACAGCATCTACACACCAAGAACCTGAGTGTATAGCATTAGGGGGGGAAAAGATGTCAGAATGACGAAATATGATACGATATTCTTATCAACACAATTCTACCGTGATATCATTCTACAACTTTGATATGGAGAATTTTCACCAAGAGACTTCTGAAATAATGACTTTTCTGCTCTGTGAAATGTGTCTCACTTAGTTACTAATCAAAGCATACAGTGAGTTTATATGAAAAGCTTATTTGATTAGCCGAAAATTTCGTTGCTTTCTGATGACCAGTGTTACTAAGTTGATAGCGAACACAGGACTGACTATACCGTAAATATTTTCCACCTGACCGTGTAAGAGAAGATCTCAAAAAACTTAAAATCGATTCTTTATTTGGGTCTTCGATCAGATCACCGGTCTCAGACCCACAGTAAGGCTGCTTTGGAGGTAGAATATAATTGGTTCCATAGCAAGTTTTACAGTATACAATCGGAAAATATTATTAACGATAGACAGGAACCTAGTGAATCCTACACAACTCTGTATGTAAGCTCTAGTAAGCAGCAAGGACGCCCCTAATTAAATGCATATTTGATAGCCTCGAGTGTTAACACACAGGGGACTTTCTTTAAATAATATATCCTTTAAAAAACAATTCTTTGGATTAAACAGTTACTATCAGACTAACAATCACGAACAAAGTGAGATCGTTATGTGTGCTAAGTAGATTTCATCAGCAGGAAGCACTCTAGAATAGTATTGTAGTTGCATATAAATGGGAAGTATAGCAATTACTTGATTATCATTGACAAATTAATACTAATTTTTTTTACTTTTGCTATCCCAACGTTTTTCAATCCCAAGGGCCCATCTAAAGCCAACCGCTAATCGTTCCCAAAGCTATACGTCTGTCATACCCTCGCCTTATGAAAGGGAGAAGAAAATCCAAGTTTTCTTAAATGGTACGCCATTGTACAATGTGAGTTAAGTAGCTCTAAAAGCACTACTCCTTGGTTTTAAGGACCTAGGTAAAAAACGAAAGATACTGCGGCCTCCGATTCATTGTTGAATTTCTTTTCTAGCTATAAGCCATTACGAATTAAAAAATACATGCTGATGTCCACTGCTACTTCTAAATTTCACAGCATTGTAAGAAGAACATAAGTCGGCATAAGCCGTTTAGCCTTACTGGACAGATTGAAATGGATCCCTCGAATTATTGGCGCGCCTGTTGCACTCTGACCCACTAATTAAAAATCTAACATCTCCGTCCAACCTCAAAATTATTTCTTTAATCACCGCATCACTTAGAGATCGATTTAATATCTTATTAATATCTCTTTTCAGAATTTGTAGAACACTATTACAATGAAGTCAAGTAACATCTCTGCTAAAGTTCTTATTTTAAAGCGATTTCTCTCGCTGTGGATGCATATTACAAAAATCTTTACAAGTTGGGGGATGCTTTCCTATCGCAAGTGACCTATCAACCTGTTCATCATTTTAACGCGCTTTCTCTTTACTATACCTTATGAGCTCACCGTGATATTAATTCTTTCTCAGCTAAAGACTTCTTGTTCCGCACGTCACAGGGTTTAAACTCGAATATTTCGAATTTGCTTGTTTAAAAATAAAATGAATTAACGGAATTGCCATAAATTGTTAGCTATTTACGGTTGAAAAGCTGCGCTATTTAATATGACGAAACAAGAGTTGGAAAGTGGAAATAGACTATAATGAACATTACCTTCTCACGCATTATATACAAGAGAGAAAACGGAATTATCATAATGTTTCTATCATTTACAATTCAAAAGAGCTCATTCAGCAGTACCAAAGAGTTTTTCTAAGATGAAACAGACTCTTGGTATCATCACTTAGTGGCGTGTTTAAGTATAAAATGTAAGAACGGAATTGTATCAAAAAGTCAGATTATTACAATTGAAAAGTGAGGCTATTCAATAAGGCCAACGGAGTCTTTGGAAGATGTAGCACACTCTTCGTAATCGTTAGTTACTGACATACTTAAAATTGAAAGAAAGGAGCGTTAGTAAATTACAAATCGACTAGCCGAACCTGCGCTCTCTTCACTGCACATTATTCACATACGACCATAAATTTCCTACTCATTTCTCACATCTGTACATGCCCCTTTACAGACACTACAAAAAGAAGTCTTGGAAAAATAATCGGCAATGCGTATCATAAAGGGGAGTATTTATCGATTATTCTTTTTCTCAAAATGTCGCACCGTTCCCAAGATTTAAGCCTTTTTCCAGTTGGTGTTTCTAGTCATTCACCTGTACTGGTTTCTTCCTTCCTGCATTTTCTTGCTAATCAGTAATTGGCTTCATATTTAAGAATTAAATGAAACAATGGGATTCACGTAATTGGCCATATATTTACAATTGGTCAGTGAGTCCATCCTTTAAGATGAAAGGAGTGTTTGGAAAATGGAAAGGAATGTTTGGACGTTGAAATGTAATTACTTACATATGTATGAATAAAATGAAAGAAAGCAGCAGTCTTCAAATGTTACATGTTACAAACGAAAGTGAGTGCATTGAGTAGGGTGAAATGTGTCACTCGTACATAAATCAGACTCTTGATGATTTTTAGTGACTAAAGTATGTTAGAATAAAATCATAGAATGGATATTGATGTTATCACATATGCTACATTGAAAATGCAGTGTATTCACTAAAGCCAAAATTGTGTGCTTGTTAGCTAATGCGTTTTATTGCGATCGCTAGTTGAAGGTATAATTAAGAATAAAGTAAAAAACATTATTTTTCAGATAATTATTGTTAAAAATTGAAACCACACACTAGGGGGAAAGGGGCTTTTTCAAGCTCAAACAGAGTCTTTCTGGTCGTTAGTTACTGATGTATTTAAGAATAATATGACTGAACGAAATTCTCATTGTCAGGTATTTAAAATTAAAAAGTCAGTCAATTCAGTAGAGCCAAGAAAATGACTGTAAGCTGAAGTAGACTCTTGCTGATCGTTAGTTACAGAAATATTCAAGAATAATTTGAAACAACCGTATTGCCGTAATTTGTTATATATTTACAGTTAAAGAGTTATTCGAGTGAATATGGCGAAGGTGTGTTTGGTAGTTGTATTTTCACAGTTGCTGATTGCTAGATAATGGCATATTTTGAATAAAATGAAAGAACTTAATTGTCTTAAATGGTCAAGTATGTACAATTGTAAAGTTTATCTATTCAGTACGTAGATGACAAATGTTTGAATAGGAAGCCGACTCTTACTGATCGTTAGTTAGTGATATTATTATGAATAAACGAAAGAGCGGAATTGGCGTCAATTCTCAGTTAGCAACAATTAAGAAGTGAGACCAATCAGTTGGGCGAAAGAGGTATTGCCGTCTGTTGCTGATTGTGTTTCTCACATATTTAAGAATAAAATTAAAGAAGATAATGGTCTTTAATTGTCTAATTTTTCACTTGAAAATGTCTCAAATGTAAAAATTCTCGTCTTTCATTTCATCCATAAATATGTCAGTTACTAAGGAGCAGGAAGAGTTTATTTGAGAAATAAGTAAATGAACAATCAGGCAGTCTGCTTCGCCTTCTAAAATTTCTTTCGACCTATTGAATACATTCCCTTTCAATTGTTAATATTAGGCTATTTACGACAATTACAGTAGTATGGGCTGCACTTTGCCTAACTTTTTGGCCCCTGGGTCCCTGCCTCAGGACCCATGGTCCCTGGCCGGGGTCAATGACCTAGGGGTACATAGGACCACCCCCTCTAAATTTTGGCAGGGGTACCATGGCCCACCCCCTAAATTTTGGCAGGGGTACATAGGACCACCCCCCTTAAATTTTGGAAATTGCCAAATCTAAAAATTTGGTATGGTAGGGTAGGACCATAGTATGTACCTCTATCAGTATTGGGGGTCTATGTCGTTCCCTTTCATGGGTAAAAAATTGCCAAAAAGTCAAATTTCGGGGGTTTTTGACCTAATTTATCCCCTTGGATGAGGTGTTATTACCCTATATGGTTATATGGACGTATACAGGGTCCATTCGCTTTCATAAGACATGGGTATATTAATGCACCCCTTGAAAAATTTGGGAGGGGTACCTTGGCTCACCCCTTAAATTTTGGAAATTGCCCAATTTAAACATTTGGTATTATAGTATAGGACCCTAATATGTATTATGATAAATTTGGATGGTCCACCTCGTTCCCTTTTAGGGGTACCAAATTGCCAAAAATTCAAATTTCGGCGGTTTTTGACCTAATTTATCCCCTTGGATGAGGTGTTATTACCCTATATGGTTATATGGGCGTATACAGGGGTCCATTACCTTTCATAAGACATGAGTATATTAATGCACCCCTTTAAAAATTTGGGAGGGGTACCTTGGCCCACCCCTTCATTTTTAGAAATTGCCCAATTTAAACATTTGGTATTATAGTATAGGACGCTAATATGGATCACTATAAATTTGGGTGGTCCACCTCGTTCCCTTTTAGGGGTACAAAATTGCCAAATTTTAGTACAACCACGTGTTTGGTTTTAACCTAATTTATCTCCTTGGATGAGGTCCTATTACCTTATATGGTTATATGGTCATGTATAGGTGTTCATTCCCTATCATAAGACATAGGTACATTGGTGCACCCCTTTAAATTTTTAGGAGGGGGTACCCTGGCCCACCCCTTCAATTTCAGAAATTCTCCAATTTAAGCATTTGGTATTATAGTACAGGACCTCATTATGTATCATGATAAATTTGGATGGTCCATCTCGTTCCCTTTCATGGGTACGAAATTGCCAAATTTAGGTACAACCACGTGTTTGGTTTTTGATTTAATTTATTCCCTTGGATGAGGTCCTATTACCTTATATGGTTATATGGTCATGTATAGGGGTCCATTTCCTATCATAAGACATAGGTACATTTTGCACCCCCGGGAAGGGTACAATGGCCCACCCCTTTAATTTTGGAAATTGTTCAATTTAAACATTTGGTATTACAGTATAGGACCCTAATATGGATCACTATAAATTTGGATGGTCCACCTCGTTCCCTTTTTAGGGGTACAAAATTGCCAAAATATAAACGTAAGCAATACGTTGTACCACGTGTTTGGTTTTTGACCTAATTTATCTCCTTGGATGAGGTCCTATTACCTTATATGGTTATATTGTAATGTATAGGTGTTCATTTCCTATCATAAGACATAGGTACATTGGTGCATCCCTTTCAATTTTAGGAGAGGTACGTACCTTGGCCCGCCCCTTAAATTTTGGAATTTTTTTGATTTAAGCATTCGGTATTATAGTACAGGACCTTAATATGTATTATGATAAATTTGGATGGTCCACATCGTCCACTTTCATGGGTACGAAATTGCCAAAATATAAACGTAAGCAATACGTTGTACCACGTGTTTGACATTTTGACCCAATTTATCTCTTGGATGAGGTCCTATTACCTTATATGTTTATATGGTTATGTATAGGGGTCTATTCCCTATCATAAGACATAGGTACATTTGTGCACCCCTTTAAAATTTGTTAGGGGTACCTTGGCCCATCCCTTAAATTTTAGAAATTGCTCATTTTATATATTTGGTATTATAGTACTGGACTCTAACATGTATTATGATAAATTTGGGTGGTTTACCTCGTTTCTCTTTCATGGGTACATGTTATATGGGTATGTACAGAGGTTTATTACCTTTATATGTTTATGTTCCCTTTTAAATTTGGGAATTATCAAATAACAAAATTCGGTAAACCTTTTTCTAGGACCCATTGGTGTTCCTCTTATGGCCAAATATTCAAAATTTAAAGGTTATTGACCGGCTTTATTATTGAATAAGTACAGGATTTATTACTTTTTCATAACACACAGGTGTATTTGTGTACCAATCTTAAATTTTGGGAGGGGTACATTTCTTATTGTCATATCAATAATTGGTAATGGTTCTTAAAATTGGATAGTATCTCATTCATTGGGTAAATCATTGTGAAATATGAGTATGATCACGTAATCAGTTATTGACCTATGATGGAATTAGGAGTCCAGGACATTGGAACATTGAAACTTTGTAGGATAATTTGAGAATTGCGTTATTGATTTTGGTTATTCCCGCCAAATATAAACGTAAGCAAGACGTTGTACCACGTGATTGTCCTTGATGAGGTAGTGTACAGGGATTCATTTCCTTTGTTGTGGTACTTCTTAAGTTTGAGTACACACACACACTTCTAGAAAACAGTTGGTTCTACTCAGGTAAACAATTGACGGACATTATTGACATTATTGAACATATAATGATATGATTAACTCTAAGACTTAGGTATATCAAGAGAAGTATTCTTTAAATTTGGGAATGGTGATAAACAGAATTTTAACATAAGGTGCGAAATTTGAAACAATACATTGAACTTTAGTCACAGCTCATAGTCTAAGATCATTGGTGGTGATTGATTTGAAATCTGATAGCTAACCTTATTGAATCTTATGACTCATAGACGAAAGGCAATACATGCTACAACACTGGCAAAGTTATTGTTAATGCAATTTGATTGGATGATCACTATCTTTCCTGCAATCTGATTGGTTGATCACTATCTTTCGTGCAATCTGATTGGTTGATGATTTTCAAATCTTTGCTGTATTCAGTTTTAAGTTTTGTTTAACATTTAAAAATCTTGGTTTCATTCAACATTTTGCACTCACTGATAAATATGATCAAAACCGTTTATTTGTTAATCGAATAGTTAAAAACCGGATAAAGTTTGACGGTTAACCGTGAAACGTAAAATTTTTTTAGTTTGAAATTTTTTTGTTTGAAAATTTTTTCGTTTCCAAATTTTTTTGTTTCAAAATTTTGTTTGAGATTTTTTCGTTTGAAATTTTTTGTTTGAAAATTTTTGTTCGAAAATTTTGTTTAAAATTTTTTGTTTAAAATTTTTTGTTTAAAATTTTTCGTTTCCAAATTTTTTGTTTCAAAATTTTGTTTGAAATTTTTTTCGCTTCAAAATTTTGTTTGATTTTTTTTGGGGGGTTTGAAATTTTTTGTTTGAATTTTGTTTTCGTTTCAAAATTTTTTCGTTTCTAAATTTTTGTTTCAAAGTTTGAGTTGACATTTTTAAAAGTTTGTGCATTTATTAGTAAAGAACCGGAACTGTTTAGAACAAAAACCTTTGACAACATTGTGGTGCAATAGTACACGTCAGAACCTGGGGTTGTACTTGAAATGAAAAAACACAATTCATTGAAATGGATCATTTTATTACACTCCACATACATCCATACCAGATAGTGGTTCTGGATATTGTCGATACAATGTATTTTGAACTTCTTGCACTAGTTTGTCTTTAGCATATAATTTTAATTCCAGTTGAAGCTTTTTAAGGTCTAATGCAATATCAATTGGTGGAAACTCAATGTCCATTTGATCACAAATAAACTGTTTATCAATACAGGTATGCACCCACGAACGATGTTGACAACCATCACAATATCTAGATACATGTTGTACAATATGCATAACACATTTTTCAAAATAGTACTTTTTCAGGAATATACTTGTTTTGTTGCACACTTCCACTGCATGTTTCACACATTGAAATACGCTCATGAATTTGTTCCATTCAGTTTGTGTTAGATACACCATGTTGCGAGGGACATGGAATGTACTCTTTTTACGTAACAGCACCATCTTCTCTTCGAGGACTGTACGCAACACCACTTCATGATTTGAGCCTAATGATTTGACTATGGTCACATTTAGCTCATCATGAAAATAATCGTTCATTTGGTCGATTCGTGAACATAATATTTGCCACTCTTCACAGGTCAGTTGTACACCAAATCGTTCTGCTTTGCCCAATCGAATCACAGGTTCAAATGTTCTAGCACTGATACCAATCATCACATGTTTTGTTTGAAATATATTTATTGGATAATAGCTTGCGAAGATGAACTCTTTATCGTTAGAAGTACACATCTTTCCTTCTGAAAAGCACATGCTCAAATGATTTCGTGGGATGACACTGTATTTGCTGGTTTATAGTTATTGCTGACGTCATTGGTAAGGAATGTGCTGACGTTTGAATTCATGGTTTCATCACAGTTGCTGACGTCATGCCGACCAACCAAATTCATACAACTACGGCTGATGTGCTGACGTTTGAATTCATGATTTCATCACAATGGCTGACGAATCTGGCTGTGTACTAAATTCAAGTTGATGACTTCGACCCAAGAATCCTTTGTAACATAAAGATACAGATCCAGTATTTAAGAAACACAGCAGTTCTTCTCGTTTTGATGCTTCCATGGGTAAATATCTTGCTGGTAAAATTATATTCTTATCATTTTCAAGCTTCACTACGATTCTTAATCCAAACTTTGTAGGGATCATTTGGCTAGCTAAGATTCTATAAGGTACATTCTGTTGTAAATCAGTAATCTTGGTAAATGATTTCATCACATCACGCGTGTTTAGAAACTGCAGACAAGTAGCCATGATGATGTTATCATGAATACTAACTCGAACGATACTTATATATGATGAAAAACTGATGACGTTGCATTATCATGTTCTGACGTGTACTATTGCACCACAATGTTGCCAGAGGTTTTTGCTCTAAACAGTTCCGGTTCTTTACTAATGGGTGCACAAACTTTTAAAAATGTCAAACCAAACTTTGAAACAAAAAATTTCAAACAAAACTTTCGAAACAAAAAGAATTTAAACAAAAAATTTGGAAACGAAAAATTTCAAAACAAAAAATTTCGAACAAAAAATTTAAACAAAAAAATTTTCAAACAAAATTTTACAACAAAAAATTTCAAACAAAAATTTGGAAACGAAAAATTTCAAACAAAAAATTTTAAACAAAATTTTCGAACAAAAATTTTCAAACAAAAAATTTCAAACGAAAAAATTTTCAAACAAAAAAATTTCAAACGAAAAAAATCCCAAACAAAATTTTGAAACAAAAAAAATTTAAAACGAAAAATTTCAAAACATAGTTTCAAACAAAAAAAATTCAAAAACTTTTTAAATGTTAAAACAAAACTGAATGCAGAAAAAGATTTAAAACTCATCAACCTATCAGATTGCACGAAAGATAGTGATCAACCAATCAGATTGCAGGAAAGATAGTGATCATCCAATCAAATTGCATTAACAATAACTTTGCCAGTGTTGTAGCATGTATTGCCTTTCGTCTATGAGTCATAAGATTCAATAAGGTTAGCTATCAGATTTCAAATCAATCACCACCAATGATCTTAGACTATGAGCTGTGACTAAAGTTCAATGTATTGTTTCAAATTTCGCACCTTATGTTAAAATTCTGTTTATCACCATTCCCAAATTTAAAGAATACTTCTCTTGATATACCTAAGTCTTAGAGTTAATCATATCATTATATGTTCAATAATGTCAATAATGTCCGTCAATTGTTTACCTGAGTAGAACCAACTGTTTTCTAGAAGTGTGTGTGTGTACTCAAACTTAAGAAGTACCACAACAAAGGAAATGAATCCCTGTACACTACCTCATCAAGGACAATCACGTGGTACAACGTCTTGCTTACGTTTATATTTGGCGGGAATAACCAAAATCAATAACGCAATTCTCAAATTATCCTACAAAGTTTCAATGTTCCAATGTCCTGGACTCCTAATTCCATCATAGGTCAATAACTGATTACGTGATCATACTCATATTTCACAATGATTTACCCAATGAATGAGATACTATCCAATTTTAAGAACCATTACCAATTATTGATATGACAATAAGAAATGTACCCCTCCCAAAATTTAAGATTGGTACACAAATACACCTGTGTGTTATGAAAAAGTAATAAATCCTGTACTTATTCAATAATAAAGCCGGTCAATAACCTTTAAATTTTGAATATTTGGCCATAAGAGGAACACCAATGGGTCCTAGAAAAAGGTTTACCGAATTTTGTTATTTGATAATTCCCAAATTTAAAAGGGAACATAAACATATAAAGGTAATAAACCTCTGTACATACCCATATAACATGTACCCATGAAAGAGAAACGAGGTAAACCACCCAAATTTATCATAATACATGTTAGGGTCCAGTACTATAATACCAAATATATAAAATGAGCAATTTCTAAAATTTAAGGGATGGGCCAAGGTACCCCTAACAAATTTTAAAGGGGTGCACAAATGTACCTATGTCTTATGATAGGGAATAGACCCCTATACATAACCATATAAACATATAAGGTAATAGGACCTCATCCAAGAGATAAATTGGGTCAAAATGTCAAACACGTGGTACAACGTATTGCTTACGTTTATATTTTGGCAATTTCGTACCCATGAAAGTGGACGATGTGGACCATCCAAATTTATCATAATACATATTAAGGTCCTGTACTATAATACCGAATGCTTAAATCAAAAAAATTCCAAAATTTAAGGGGCGGGCCAAGGTACGTACCTCTCCTAAAATTGAAAGGGATGCACCAATGTACCTATGTCTTATGATAGGAAATGAACACCTATACATTACAATATAACCATATAAGGTAATAGGACCTCATCCAAGGAGATAAATTAGGTCAAAAACCAAACACGTGGTACAACGTATTGCTTACGTTTATATTTTGGCAATTTTGTACCCCTAAAAAGGGAACGAGGTGGACCATCCAAATTTATAGTGATCCATATTAGGGTCCTATACTGTAATACCAAATGTTTAAATTGAACAATTTCCAAAATTAAAGGGGTGGGCCATTGTACCCCTCCCGGGGGTGCAAAATGTACCTATGTCTTATGATAGGAAATGGACCCCTATACATGACCATATAACCATATAAGGTAATAGGACCTCATCCAAGGGAATAAATTAAATCAAAAACCAAACACGTGGTTGTACCTAAATTTGGCAATTTCGTACCCATGAAAGGGAACGAGATGGACCATCCAAATTTATCATGATACATAATGAGGTTCTGTACTATAATACCAAATGCTTAAATTGGAGAATTTCTGAAATTGAAGGGGTGGACCAGGGTACCCCCTCCTAAAAATTTAAAGGGGTGCACCAATGTACCTATGTCTTATGATAGGGAATGAACACCTATACATGACCATATAACCATATAAGGTAATAGGACCTCATCCAAGGAGATAAATTAGGTTAAAACCAAACACGTGGTTGTACTAAAATTTGCAATTTTGTACCCCTAAAAGGGAACGAGGTGGACCACCCAAATTTATAGTGATCCATATTAGCGTCCTATACTATAATACCAAATGTTTAAATTGGGCAATTTCTAAAAATGAAGGGGTGGGCCAAGGTACCCCTCCCAAATTTTTAAAGGGGTGCATTAATATACTCATGTCTTATGAAAGGTAATGGACCCCTGTATACGCCCATATAACCATATAGGGTAATAACACCTCATCCAAGGGGATAAATTAGGTCAAAAACCGCCGAAATTTGAATTTTTGGCAATTTGGTACCCCTAAAAGGGAACGAGGTGGACCATCCAAATTTATCATAATACATATTAGGGTCCTATACTATAATACCAAATGTTTAAATTGGGCAATTTCCAAAATTTAAGGGGTGGGCCAAGGTACCCCTCCCAAATTTTTCAATGGGTGCATTAATATACCCATGTCTTATGAAAGGTAATGGACCCCTGTATACGCCCATATAACTATATAGGGTAATAACACCTCATTCAAGGGGATAAATTAGGTCAAAAACCTCCGAAATGTGAATTTTTGGCAATTTTTTTACCCATGAAAGGGAACGACATTGACCCCCAATACTGATAGAGGTACATACTGTGGTCCTAGGCTACCATACCAAATTTTTAGATTTGGCAATTTCCAAAATTTAAGGGGTGGGCCAAGGTACCCCTCCCAAATTTTTCAAGGGGTGCATTAATATACCCATGTCTTATGAAAGCGAATGGACCCTGTATACGTCCATATAACCATATAGGGTAATAACACCTCATCCAAGGGGATAAATTAGGTCAAAAACCCCCGAAATTTGACTTTTTGGCCATTTTTTACCCATGAAAGGGAACGACATAGACCCCCAATACTGATAGAGGTACATACTATGGTCCTACCCTACCATACCAAATTTTTAGATTTGGCAATTTCCAAAATTTAAGGGGGGTGGTCCTATGTACCCCTGCCAAAATTTAGGGGGTGGGCCATGGTACCCCTGCCAAAATTTAGAGGGGGTGGTCCTATGTACCCCTAGGTCATTGACCCCGGCCAGGGACCATGGGTCCTGAGGCAGGGACCCAGGGGCCAAAAAGTTAGGCAAAGTGCAGCCCATACTACTATTACGGTCTTCAATTTTAATTTTAAATATGTCTCTAACTAATGATCAGCAACTGGTTGCTTCATATTCCAAGCATTCCTTCGGCCGATTTTGGACTGTTGGACTCAATTCTCAATGGTAAATTTCTCATAATTTCCGACAATTTCTTACTTTCAGTTTCTTCTTAGGTATTCTTTTTTGTAGGAACCGAAATCAATCCGCATCAGCTTGCTGGCACTTCTTTCGCCCTATTAAATTGACTCACATTTCTGATTTAAATAAGCTTTAACTTACGACAATTCCGTTCTTTCAATTTATTCTAAAGTATTTTGGCAACTAGTGATCAGCAAAAGGCTGATTGGCATATATTTAGTATTGCTATTTGTTTCCATTGAGTAAGTTGAATCGAGTGCTTGGAAGATAAAGCTGATCCTTGTTGATTGTTAGTTACTAATAAATTTAAGAATTGAATGAAATTACGGAATTGTCGTAATGTCTTTGATATTTGCTATTAAAATATGGGTCTATTGTTCTTGGCAAATGGAGTGTTTTGAAGCTGAAGTAGACTCTTGCTGATCGGACGTGGCCGACATATTTAAGAAGGAAATGAAAGAACAAAATTGTCGCAAATTGTCAGATATTTAGAATTGAAGATTGATGTCAACTATTATGTCGAATGGACTATTTCATTGATAAAGCAGAATCTTGCTAATGGTCACTTACCGAAACATCAAAGAAAAATGAAAAAGAAACTGAAATCGGACAGATATTTGCAATTCAAAAGTAAACCTTCTTAGTAAGAACGAAAGGAATATTTGAAAGATTAAGCAAACTCATTCTGATAATTACTTCCTGCCATATTTAAGTATAAATTATGAAAGGCAGCAGACGTAAATAATCGGATATTCAGTACGGGAAAAGAAGAGATGGCCGGATGAAATATTTTATCACTATCATTAGTTATTGACTTATTCGTGTTCAAGTTATAAAAAGAAATTTTCTTAATTTATCTGTAATTTACAATTGAAACGTAAGTCCCTTGCGTACAACGATGAAGGGTTTCGAATATGAAGCATACTCTCACTGAACATTACATAGTGACGTATTTAAAACAAAATCAAAGAACGGGATAGTCGCGAATTGTCAGATATTTACAATTGAAAGTTAATACATTCAGTACGGAGTAAAGCGAGTTTAAAATATGAAGCACAGTCTTGCAGATCATTACTTACTGATAATCTAAATAGAATGAATACTAAAATTTTTAATTATTTATAAATGAAATGGAGAGCTTTAAAGGTATAACAAACTCTTGTTAATTGTGTAAGTGACGTTTAAAATTAAAATGATAGAATGCAGTTTTCGTAAATTGTGAAATATTTGGAATTAAAAAGGGAGTCCAGTTAGCAGCGCGAAAGAGAATATAAGTGAAGGTAGACTCTTGCTGATCGTGTGTTACTGACATTTATACGAATAAATTGGAAAATGAAATTGTCTAAAATTGTCAGATACATACAATTGAAATTAGGGCAGTTCGGCGAAACGAGTTCTTCGTGTACTAAGCAGAGTTTTAGTGATGATTAATTCTTAACATATTTAAGAATTAAATGATAGAAGACAATTGCCTTAAATTGTCAGATATTTACAGTTAAATAGTTAGTGCATTCGAAAGGGGGAGAATTGCGTGGAAAGTGAAGCAGACTCTTGCTGAACGCTAGTTGCTAACTTATTTTAGTAAATAGTGAATGTACGTAATTGTCCATTGAGTGATAAGAAAGGAAATTTTCTATGATATAAGAACCTTTAGTTGGGCGTTAGTTAGTGACGTAATAAAAACTAAATGAGGAAAGCAATTGTCGTAAATTTTCATATATTTGAAATTATATGTCAATATTGTAAAGGAAATGGAGAATTTAGGCTAGTATAAATTAATAATATTGTCGTTATTTCTCATTCCTTTGCAATTGATATGTGCGTCTACTCGGAAGGGCCATCGGAGGGTTTTCAATCCGATGTGGACTCTTATAAATGTAACACTCCTCTCGCCCTGTTGCGTGAACTCACTTTTCTAACTTAAATATCTGAACATTTTAAGAATTGCGTTCTTTCATCTTGTTGTTAAACATGGATCAACAAGTGTCTGCTCCAGCTTCAAAGAAATTTTCCCCTACTGAAGAGACCAGCTTTTCAATTGTAAGTATATGAGTAAATATAAATAAATAAAGCGAGAGTTGCTTTATCTCCCAAGCATTCCTATCAGCTGTCCAGACATTCCTTCAGACTTACTTTTCAACTGTAAACATCTAACAACGAACTAAGGCCTATTTTTTTTATTTTATTCGTAATATATGTTGGTAATTAACGATCAACAAGTCTACTCAGACTCAAAATCATGAGCTTTGAAAGTACCTCCAACTCCAGGAGCGAAATGGTCTAAGCATGAACCCAATCGAATGAGGTTTGTGTGTCAAAGAGGATATGCGAATTCCAGGACCCACACAGCTACCATCAGCTCCAGCCGGCTAATGTTTCTAACCTGCACATACCAAGTGACTGCAAGATAGGATTGTGAACGAGCCACATGTTAGTGTAAAAGAGCGGATATCCATTATTTAATATTTTCTCCATTCTGGCAGAGACTTATTGTACAAATGGCAGACGGAACATTTATTGATCCAAACAGTTATGATTAATATCTTGTAATAACGTCCCCGCCTTATAGACCTAAAAATGGACATGAAGACGATCGTGATGTAACGGAAAAGAAGGTGTAAGGACAAGGTATAAAACATGAAGGAGGTTTATTGCTCTCTTTACATATTTTGGAATCCCTTAACACGAGCGGCTTTGGTACCCGAAGAGAAAACAAAACCGTAGCAGTACATATCTTATTTAACGAGCTAAATCAATTCATTTAGATATCACATTCGCGTACTAAAGTACAATTCAATTGTACGTTTATAACAATTGTTTATTGTTTGATTATTTATATGTTAAGATGTTCAACAGAAGATGATTGATTCCAAGTATTCTGACATCTGCAAGGACACTAAAAATTGTGTAACTAACGTTTAGTTTTCGAATCTCCTAAGAAGCAAAGATATTTCGATATGCAGTACATGCAAAGGCTCCATGTACATTTTTATCAAAGAGGGGGCGAAAGAATGAAAGCTCTACTACACGTCGATCTCAGTTGCTTTCAACTTATTGCACTAGGTTTTATACGACGTAAGGACAATCAATGCTTACTGCTCAGCACCTTGTTACTTTGCGATTGTCAAAGCTGCTTTTCAGACAGAAGGCCACGAAGCGTAACAATTATCCGTAACACTTATATTACACTTACGATCGTAAGCTTGAAAAGGATTCACATGCATATTATAGGCTTCGAACTCTATAGGAGATTTTTAGGTAATTAGGTACGTGATTACCTTGTACACCCAGGCCCGCTTCTTTTAGCCTGTGATTAAAATCCGGCCGATGAATTTATAAAGCTAGCGGTTTAGTGCACTGACTCCCGAAACAAAGTAGTTATACAGGCATGGTAGAACAGGTATAGAACACAGACATCAACAAAATTATTAATTGACAGATTTTTTTTTTTTTTTTTTTTTTGTACTTTGGTTTCATTCGGAGATTTTCAGTTAAGAACACCTGACAGACCTAAAATTTCTTGGGCTTACTTTCCACGTCTTGGAGCAGAAGCCCTGAATTTTCTCTTTTAGTAATAGAGTTAGAGTACTTGCTCGTCTCGGTGCCCAAAGAAAGTAATAGACACTGCTATTAACTTTCGATTAGCTTGAAACTTAAACTTGCGTCTATAAAAAATTTCGAGGCGTCTTTTGCAACATTGACTCACTTCATCAAGATGCTATATTGAAGACGCTACGTATCTATCACACTAGTCTTCAGGCTATAAAACCATAATTTTTCTGATTCGCACGGTTCATCTTGCTCTACAGACTGCCATTTCGCACACTCTTATTAAGCTTATTGGAGGATTTGAATTTCTCGATCTTCTAAACGTTGTCTCACCGGTGAGTAAAGTTCTGGTAAGCTTCCCCTCTGTAGCAGATTAGTGCCCCAACTGTATTAGATTTGTGACACCTTTCATATTTGAGACGGAATGATCAATAAGAAGAATTTATTTAATCTTACTTATTAAATTATTCACTACATCTCGCTTATGTGAATAGAGTATGCGGGTCCTGTCCATAGACTCAAAGGTATCTTCTCAAGACCAGAAAGCTACTCAACAAAATATACCCGATTAATCGCCAGCAGTTGAGGTTTACGAAGTTTACTCATCTCTGTGAAGTATCTGTCTATTGGAAATGAAGTGACTGTGTATTTGATATAAAGAAGCATGAACTTTTGGAAACTTATTAAAGAAAACTTTGACTAGAAGTGTACATTCTCAGACACCTGTTGTAAATGCATATTTGTTAAATAAACTCGACTAGCTTCCTTCTTTCCTTTCCGCATACCTTCGAGCACAGCCTGATACTTCCCGATTAAGTCATCATTCTTGAGTTGGACAAAACTAGGAGGAACAGAACAACAAGGGGTATTCGACACGCGATCTAGAGAGGTGCAGGATCATCGGAGAGAAACGGATCCCACCATTGGAGGACCACCGGCTCCAAGTCAAAGAGTACCATTCTGACGGTTCATCGCCGCAGACACCTTCAAGTTTGTCATCAGAGTAGTAGAATGAAGAAGTAGAAGGACATTATCGTAAGACGCTTATCGACGCCCCTTGCAGTTCAACAGGATTAAGATCCAGATGTTGACTGTCACCAGCTAATCCAGACTTCTCCAGATATTCATCCCAGATGACCAGGACGACGCCAGCTTCATTGGATACATCAGGCTAGTGCTCATTCCTATTCTTTAATTACAACCTTTCTCTTTCTCTCACCCTTTTCCCCCAACTAGTCATTTTCTAAATTAAAACATTTGAATTTTATTTAAATTCAACCACAATTTTACAGTTAAGTACCGTGTTGTGCATCAGTTCCATCCCCATTTGGTTACATTTATTTATTTCGTATTCTGAGCTATAACTGATGACACAGCACCGGCACATGGTGGAGATGTTGTGAGGCTTACGCCTTTGTTACGATCCTAAAATTACGATAAATTAAGATTCTAAATATTCGGTAGATGCTTTAAGATCCCAAATTTTGAGTAATTTGTACTGTGTAATTTATAGTTTGTCGAGAGAAATTAAGTAGAGTTATTTTTAACCCACCCGCCCACCCTCGCTACTTTATTCATTTGCTCTGTTAGAGTAATTTTTTTTCTGTTTCTTAATCGAATGATAAGTGGGTGAGAAGAGAAAATTTTGCTAAGTTATTATATATTTTTTTGTGTTAATACATAAGAAAGAAGTGTTATTTACATTTTGGTGTTGGATATATATACATAGTAGTGTAAGATATTTATTATAAGTGTAATTTTGAAAATAGATATAATGGAAAATACTAGTGTTATGTCTTCTGCTATAGATCGTTTAGTAGAACCCCCCAAATTTTCCGGCAAATTGAACGAGTCAGTTCAATCATTTTTTAGTCATTTTGAGGATTTTTCTGTCCTTCATAACCTACGTGATGTACAGAAACGTCATTTGTTGCCGTATTGTTTAGAAAACGGGGCTCGTGCTTATCTGCTAGCTTTACAATCGACCGCAGAATATGATAATCTCATGTATGTACAGATTAAGAAGAAATTAATAGAGGCTTATGAAGATAATATAGTTTCGCAAGTTTTAGAGCAAGAAATGAGAAATAGGGAGCAGTTAGATTCTGAATCTGTCCTAGATTACATTTTTCATAAATGGAAATTAATACTTGAGTACGATCCGAAGATGCCACTGACCGAACAACTTAACTTGATAATCGATGGGTTATTGCCTTCATTTTATTCTGTAGTTGTAAGAAAATCATATAAGACTGTTATTGACTTAGCAAAGTCCTTAGGTCTAGAGGAAAGAGTTAATTTTCTTGTTAGAATGCGTAGTCAGCAATCGAAGTCCTTGGCAATAACAAACGAATACAATATACATCCTGTTAGTAAGAATGCTATACAGCAAAAAGAAAATACTTTAGATGTTAATATTCAGAACGAAAATGAAATTGTAAGTCAGCCTGAAGAAAAAAATACATTGATAGCTCAGTTAGAAAGTATCAAAGTCCAGTTACAAGATCTTGTGCAAAGAACAGCGCTCGCGAAAGTTTCTCACGCACACAAAGGAAAATCTGTGTGTATACAATCTTATGAGCATTCGCGTTTGGAGCGAAGAAATCCTATTCATGAATCCTCTCCATCTTTTGCTTATCCGTTGCCTTATGCTTCTGTCAATGTAAATGAGAATGTTAAATCGAATAATAGGAATAAAGTAGACAATAATATGTGTAATAATGTTAGAAATAGTAAGCGATATTATGTTCCTATTCAATATGAAGCTGATTTGCCTCATGTTAAAGCATATATTGATAATAAGCCGCATTTATTTCTATTGGATTCAGGCAGTACTGTTAGCTTAATTTCTGGTAATAGTTTAAGTAAGAAGCATAAAATACTTAAAGGAACGACTTTTATTCGTGGTATCACTGGAAATTCTCAAGGAAGTGATCAAATCGCTTTAGTGAAATTTAAATTAGGAGGACAGTATTTTACGCATCCTTTTCGAGTGTATAATAATTTTCCGTATAATAGCATAATTGGCCAAGATTTTTTGAAAAATCATCTTGCAATGGTTGATCACAATAAGAATTCTTTTAGTTTTGTTAAATTTGGTATTCCTCCAAGAATTGAATTGCCGCCATACGTTTCTTTTGAAGAAATTTCTAACCATATAGCAAAATTATATAAACCTCAATTTTTAGTGGCTCGCTCTGTTGTTTTGCCTCCAAATTCAAGTGTTCAAGTTACATTGAAAAAAGTAAATGATCTTGCAGGAAATCGCAATTTATTAGTTCCCAATGAGTTAATAGATACGCAGGCAGAAATTTTTGTGCGTAAATCAGTTGTAGACGAAATTCATCCGGTAATATCTGTGATTAATCCTACCAAAAGTAAACTTTACTTAAAAAAAGATGTTGTTTTGGGTTCTGCCGAACATGTTATCAGTGATACCAACTTCAAGAAACAAAATAGCACTAATAATAAGGTTCATCAGGTTAATGCAGTAGATACGAAATCTTTTCCTGAAGGTTATGATAAATATAGAGTAAATGTTAACCCTGAATTGTTGCCACATCAACAGCAGCAATTATATGATTTAGTAGAGGAATTTTATTCTAGTTTTTCTTGGAATGAATTTGATTATGGTTGTGCTAAAGGATATAAGCATAAAATTGAATTAGTAGACAATATCCCAGTAAATCGACCCCAATTTTCGATACCATTTCATCTACGGGATGAGATCAAAAAACAAGTAGATATTTTATTGAAAAGTAAGATCATTGAACCTAGTATTAGTCCGTATAATTCTCCGGTAATGCTTGTTAAAAAGAAGAATGGACAGTATAGATTTGTGCAAGACGCCCGTTATATTAACCGGAAAATGGTTCCTGACAGCTATCCGGTTCCTCCTATCCAGGATATTTTGACTAATTTGGCAGGACGCAAATATCTATGTTCTAGCGACGTTTTTGGAGCGTTCTTTAATATTCCCCTCACTGAAGAATCTAAACCTATTACAGCTTTTTCGATTCCGGGCGTGGGATCGTACCATTTTAATTTTTTGCCCCAGGGTGTCAAGACATCTACTAGCGGTATGAACAGATTAGTGAAACTCACCTTGGAAGGTCTTCCACAAGATAAAATATTTGCCTATGTTGACGATTATTTTTGGTCTAGTGATAGTTTTGATGAAATTGTGCAGTTAACTCGTATGTTGCTTCAAAGAATAAAAGAAATTGGTTTAAAGCTTTCCCCAGAAAAAACAAAATTGGGATATTTTTCATTAGATGTTTTAGGTCACACTGTTAGTAAAGATGGTTTGTCTATTTCGAAACGAATAATTAACTCAATTTCCAACTATCAACGTCCCAAAACAAAGAAACAAGTTAAAAGTTTTTTAGGATTGGCTTCTTTCGTTCGTTCGTATTTACCTAATTTTAGTCAATTAGCAGAAGCGTTACTTTCTTTGTTGAAAAAAGACGCTCCTTTTCGTTGGAAGGACGCACAAGAGACAGCATTCAATAATATTAAACAAGCCATCATTTCAGCACCTTGTCTCATGAGGTACAAGCCTGATTATCCTCTGTATCTCTATTTTGATGCCAGCAAACTCGCTCTTTCTGGACTAATCAAACAACCTCAAAATTCACCTGACGACACAAATCTAGTTCCCATTAGTTATTGTAGTCGTGCAACATCTCCTAGCGAGAAAAAATTACACCCTTATCAGCTTGAATTACTAGCATTATTGTACTCATTACGTTCATTTAGGTATTTTCTTTTAGGACGTCATTTTTATTTGAAGACAGATTGTCATAGTTTAATTTATTTGAAGCAAACAAAGAATGTAAGTAAAATTTCTAGATGGATGAGTGAGATCGAATCGTATAATTTCACTATTTCACATATCAGTGGCTCCAGTAACGTAGAGGCAGACGCCATTTCACGTTTTTCTAACCCCCCTAGAGATTTGGAAGACGAGAAAAAGAATCAAGAAGATCCGAAAATTTTGTTTACTCAGACCACAAATTCATTTTCAATTTTAAATGAGTCAAATCTGGCAACAGAACAGCGTAAAGATCCGTTTTTTAAAGATATTTTTTCTTGGTTGGAACAGAAAGAAAATGGAAATCCTAAAATAGAACGCCAAGCATTATATTTTACTATTAAAGATGGAATTTTGTATAGAAAACAGAAAACTTCTCAAGGTATAAAATTTTTAGTTGCAGTTCCTACTTCTTTGCGTTATAAAGTTTTTAATGCTTGTCATACGTCTGCATTGGGATCATCTCATTCTGGTTATTCTAAAACCTATGATATGTTAGTAAAAACAGTGTATTTTCCCAACATGAAGAAATATATATATCAGAAATGTAAAGAATGTACGATTTGTCAAGTATCGAAATCAAAAATTGGTTCTCCGTATGGTACATTGCTTACTTATCCCTCCGTTCCCCCCTTCTATCGCATCCACATAGATGTAGCTGGGAATTATTCCCCCAATAATATGTTAAATCACAAATATATGATAGTTGTAGTAGACAGTTGTACTAGATACATAATTGCAGATTCCCTTCCTGATGTTACAGCAAGTACTTTGGCTTCATTTCTTTATCATAAAGTAATTTTAAAGTTTGGAATTTTTTATGAGATTGTCTTAGACAAAGGCAGTGCATTCACTAGTGGACTATTTAAAGAATTATGTGCTATGATTGGTGCTAACATGCGTTTTGTAAATGTACATGGGCATTATAGTAATGGTGTTTGTGAAATTAGTATTAGAAACATAGAACAACGATTGAAATCAGCTTTATGTGACAAGGATTTAGGAGAATGGATTGACTTATTACAGCCCATAGTTTTTTCGCTTAACGTCACCAAGAACTTATCGTCTCAAATGTCACCATTTGAATGTCTTTTTGGCTTCAAACCTAGGTTACTTCATCAGGCAATTTTAAATACCCCGTGTCAATACGAGGATAATGCCATTCGTTTACAGCAATTACAAGAGATTAGAGACAAAGCGCAAGAAAATCTTTACAAACGTCATAAAACGGCGACAAAATTTTTTGACAAGAGACATACGAAACCTGCTTTTAAAGAAGGAGAAAAAGTTTGGATATTAGACACCACAAGAAAAAAAGGTCACGCCAAAGCATTCAGCGGAAAGTTTATTGGTCCAGGCATAATTGAACGTGTGGAAAATCCAAATTCGTATTTTGTTAAGTATAAGACCGCCCGAGGATCTTACAAGATAGACAGCATAGCAGTCCAGAGATTGAAGAAGTTTTATGAGAAGGAAAACCCGGAAGAGGAAGACCACCTTGAAGACTCTGACGAAGAGATGCCTATCAACGTCTGCACGGAAGACCATACGATGAAAAAGAAGAAGACGAGACGCGAAGACCATCAAGGACCACCAACTGAAGAGATTTTCAACCCCAGGAAACAATGTTTGGAAGAAGAAGTTTTCATCCCTTCTCTTCATATTAAGGATGTTGTAATTGCCGAAAATCTACCAACGTGGGCAACTATAGGGAAGAATTCTACAGAAGAAAAACCGAAATTTGCCTGTAATACTGCCATCAATCAGAAGATTAGTATTTATAAAGGTAACATAGTGGATATAAAAGCAGATGCCTTAGTAAATCCAACGAATGAAACCTTAACTCCTTTAGGTGGTGCAGATAAAGCCATTCAAGACGCAGCTGGATCTGAATTTTTAGAAGAATGTTTGACCATATCATCATTGAAGCCAGGAGAAGCGAAAATTGCCAATGGTTATCGTCTACCAGCTAATTATGTAATTATGACATGTGGACCACGGAATTCAGACAAGAAGATTTTACGAGAGACGTACAAAAATTGTTTTAAAGTGATGTTGGAGAATGATCTATCTACAATTGTATTACCTAACATTTCCACTGGAGCATTTAAATTTCCGAAGTTAGAAGCTGCCAAAATTGCCTTGGCTACAACAAGAATATTTTTAGAGGAACATCTTGATGACGTAAACCGTGTCGTATTTTGTGTTTATGATAGAGAGAATTGGGACATTTATCAGCGATTACTCCCCATATATTTTCACATTGATGAAGAATCTGTTAGTCCGTCTGTCCGTACGTAACTTGTATGTGGATTACTTTTCTTGAAGATTGGATTGTGCATAGGAACACCTTGTAGATGGATGATGAACTTTCTTTTAGCACTGGCCACGCTTAGAAGTTAGTTTATCTTGGTTTTGATTTGTGCATCCAAATCTACCGGTAGAACACTTCGAAAATTTAGAACATTTTGAAACTTGGAATACTTCGAATTTTGGAACACGTTGGTATCTTCAAGAATTGTACCATTTTGTTTGATTGGACAGCGTATCACTACAGAACTTTCTTTTATTTATTTATTTTTTTTTTCAAATGTGAGTATGTGAAGAATGAAGAAAATCAACGACACGCGTATGGATAGATATTTCGATGGATATATTAAGAAGATGTAAGAAGATTGAAGTCAAGATCGCAAAAACCATGCTCCATCCCTTCAGATGTCTAAGATTCGATGCCATGATTGATGTTCAGCATTCGATGCCAGAAGAGGACAATATTTAAGAAGAAAGAAGATGAAGATAAGAAGAATTTATATGTTAGTTAGGGTTGTAGGTTATATGTGGTGAATAGTTCTGTCGTGCTGATTTCATATAGTTTGATTACAGCCAGTATATGGGGCTATAACCATATCTTGGAATTCTTTTCCAGTCTACGGACGCTTTAAGCCTAAATAACTTAAAGCTCATTTTTCTCAAACTGAAATCAGTACCCTTCTTGTGCAGTCTAACTTTACTATCTTTGGTTAGCTAGATAGTATTACACCGTTTTTTCTTTTCGCGTATTAGTCACGTTTGATATTGAAGTTATTTTTTTCTGCATTAGAGGAACATATATATATATATATAGAGGTCTACATTGGATTATGAAATATTTATTTATTTGATTATGATTTTTTATTATACGCATCTAAGTTTTGATAATCTGTGTAAGTGATAATTAAATTTAGTATTATTCCTACCTTTCATTTCCCTTCCCTGAGCACTTAACGGAACTCCAAACTAACACATGTCACTCACAATGATATTATGCAAGCACTAATGTTTATTTTTCTTTTTCTTATTTTCCATTTTCCCAGAGACGCTGTCGTCATATCTTCAGGTTACCTAGTAAACTATATGAACTGTCTTAGGAACGCACACTCAGCATTTTGCAGTTTGTGGTCAAGGATTAATTCAAAACAAACAATATGTTACACAAAGAACTCTCTTACCTTTAACGAACAATTTTTTTTTTTTGACTTTCTTCAATATTTTTATTTTTTCTTTTTCTACTACGGAAAATTAAAATTTTCGTGTATTTTGATTTCGAGGAGGGGGTGTGAAGTATCTGTCTATTGGAAATGAAGTGACTGTGTATTTGATATAAAGAAGCATGAACTTTTGGAAACTTATTAAAGAAAACTTTGACTAGAAGTGTACATTCTCAGACACCTGTTGTAAATGCATATTTGTTAAATAAACTCGACTAGCTTCCTTCTTTCCTTTCCGCATACCTTCGAGCACAGCCTGATACTTCCCGATTAAGTCATCATTCTTGAGTTGGACAAAACTAGGAGGAACAGAACAACAAGGGGTATTCGACACGCGATCTAGAGAGGTGCAGGATCATCGGAGAGAAACGGATCCCACCATTGGAGGACCACCAACTCCAAGTCAAAGAGTACCATTCTGACGGTTCATCGCCGCAGACACCTTCAAGTTTGTCATCAGAGTAGTAGAATGAAGAAGTAGAAGGACATTATCGTAAGACGCTTATCGACGCCCCTTGCAGTTCAACAGGATTAAGATCCAGATGTTGACTGTCACCAGCTAATCCAGACTTCTCCAGATATTCATCCCAGATGACCAGGACGACGCCAGCTTCATTGGATACATCAGGCTAGTGCTCATTCCTATTCTTTAATTACAACCTTTCTCTTTCTCTCACCCTTTTCCCCCAACTAGTCATTTTCTAAATTAAAACATTTGAATTTTATTTAAATTCAACCACAATTTTACAGTTAAGTACCGTGTTGTGCATCAGTTCCATCCCCATTTGGTTACATTTATTTATTTCGTATTCTGAGCTATAACTGATGACACAGCACCGGCACATCTCTAACACTGAACTAAACTGTCATTTGGTTGGTATGTATGCGAGCATATTCATGGCCGTTGACCAGAGCCATTTTAGATCATCAAGTAAATTCCGTTACAAAAATACAAGCACCAAATCGTTTGTAGAATTCTGCATATATGATGGCTGCATATAGCGGAATATTATGGCAAACTGCCTAGAGTACATTCCTTGCGCAGTCCAGCTAAGAGCCGTTAACATTGGCAAGAAGTAAGATGAAACACAGAGATATGTGCTTTGATCTATACTTCAGACTGTTTTCAGAGAACATTACATTACCAAGTTACAGAAACATTCAGATATTTTACAAAGACCGTAGTGAGATTAGGATTTATCAATTGCAACTTACACATTGTACACTTTAAAATTTGTTGAAAAATTATTTACATTTGCCAAAAGATTTAAGATTTATCTACAAGGCTGCCGACTGTGTTTTTCTGCAGAAATAATGGTATTACTAATTGTAGATATCAGGATGCTTTTAGATAAAAAGACAATAACAGTAGATGTCGAGATCCGTATTAGAACGAGTTGAATCAGCTTGCACGCAGTACATCCGACGAGAGCGTGCGGCTTGAAATGGAAAAAATGCGGCAGCTCATATTGTTTTTAGGACTAGGAAATTCGAAATATTCGAGTTTAAACCCTGTGTCGTGCGGAACAAGAAGTCTTTAGCTGAGAAAGAATGAATATCACAGTGAGCTCATAAAGTATAGGAAAGAGAAAGCGCGTTAAAATGATGGACAACTTGATGGGTCCCTTGCGATAAGACAACCATCCACGAGCTAGTGAAACTTTCTGCAAAATGCATGCAGTACGTTAGAAATCGCCTTAAAATAGCAGTTATATTAAAGTAACAGCTTAAGTAACAGTTATATTAGACTTACGGTCGTAATCCCTTAAACGATTCACATTCAGGTTATTGACCGGAAAATCTATTAGGAGATCCTTAGATAATTAGGTACGTGTATGCCTTGTAGAACCAGGCCTGCTTCTCTTGGCCTCACACTGGTTCAATTGCCACATCTAGCTTAACAAAATTCGTAACCAAAGAAAACACGGCAGAGCACATACACAGAGCGACACGAAAATGTAAGCAATCTCATATCCTCACTGGAAGAACTATTGTTGTGTTCAGTAGTATAATCAGCTGAAATGTATGCTTGATACGTGGGAGGAACTTGTAACAATAGTAGTATTTCTCCGGGAAGATGTCACTGTGTTTGAGTGTGAATTTTCTAAGGTTTGTTATGCAGGGATCCGATGTGATTAACAACATGTGCATTAAATTTTCTATGTTGTTGTGACGAGAACTTTTCCTGGCATAATGTTCGGGGAACTTTCGACAATCTTTATTCCAAGCTTCTTGTGCCTCTTCGGAAAGCTGTCCAATAGGATCGAGCGGAGATTCGACGATGTCCCATGTATCAATAATATATGCCCGGATGCCGGCATGTAATACCAGTTATACAGGTCCACATATAATCGGGCAGTTTGCAGAGAATACATACCAAATGCCTCACAGTTAATTACATAACCACTAGAAATGGTACGTAAGAGAATTGCAAATCGTTTAATCAACTCTTCATTGATGACAGTAATGGACGCTGATAATGATGGATTCGAGAAAAACCTGCGGGCAAAATTACCTCATTGCTTGTTCTGTAGCCTGGTTTCGGCACATTCTTCACGAAATCGCTTCTGTAGTAATGTTTTTCTTTGATCAACATTTGGTTGATCTTTCTTTCTCACTTGTCAAGTATGATGTCCAGTCTATATGCAATGTGCAACAAACACTCAAATCACCTTATCCAGGAATGCAGAATTGACAACCCGAATTCAAACGTTGTTGTGTCAGGCGGTAGTGCTGTAGTTTTGTGTGGATCGTTCATTTGCATTGAAGATGCACAGCAGAGGTAACATCGTTAATATGATTGTTTGTGATATCACTACAGACCTTCACATCTACCCTTGTCAGCATTAATCTGTGTTTCAATACTATTTGATGATCATTGTAAGTAATAGTTGTTGGTGAGGCAACTTGTAGTTGCTGCTGTATCTTAGTAACTTTTGAACATGTTAATTCTGTTGTTTCTTTCATGAACAGTAGCTTGATTGGCCGAGAATAGCGTATTGGCAATCGCCGTGGATTATGACAGAGTGTCTCTTAACCATATTCTAATTTTAGAGACACTAACGAAATAACAAACAAATATGTATCGTCATGTATAACGTCTTCTGTATCTGAACTATACCATTGTTTGTATGCGCCCTGACCTGACGCGCCATCACAAACACCATTTGAAGAACATGGTCATTTCAACTTCCTGATTGATCTCTCGGAGTATAGTACTGTTTCTGGTGATCACCCGCTCGATAGTATGATCAAGTAACGCTTGCAGCTGCACTTCCGCATATACGTTTGTGATAAGATCGGCTGGGTAGCACGCTTTCTTTGCCTCTAACTGTTTATAGATAGCAGAAAAGATATTTGCATTGTCAACTTTTGCCTGGTTACGAACTAACTGGTATTGTTTCTTTGTCAATTTCGCGTCAACAAATAATGCTAACGCCTCATCGTTTGTAATCTTAATTGGTACTGTCGAGAGTTGTACCACACACTCTTGTACGCCTTTTTGATTCGCGATCCCTCCTGGGTGACACATCAATCTCTTTCACAATATCAGGAGCATCACGATTTTCTTTTGCACGTAAACCCATGTGCGCTGCATACACTAACTCTTCATTTGTCGATGTTGTACTAACGACAACACTCTTTGCTTTCTCACTTGCTTCCTCAAACACTTCTCTTGGACGCCCTAGAGGTTTTCTCGGTGTCACACCTATACTAAAATTATCCTGGTCGTCGTAATGTCGCTGCATTCCATACGTTTGCAGAAAACTCCACTGTACTGTCGAGCCACTTACCATATTTGATTACAAAGTTATTCATTGCACGATGACATTTTGCCATTTCTCTTTGACATGTATACAAAAACTATCTGTAACCTTTCTGACACACTCTGCTACATCCTCATCACAGTTTTGTAACCTTAATTTGTCTATTACACAGGTGTAAACACTATTGGTTCTCTTGCAGCTATTGGTATCACCTCTCCTGGCGTCGAAGATGACTCGTTGTGTCAGCGTACACTCCATTTTTGAAAGTACAAGAAGAAAAAATTATGCAAACAAATGCACGTCATAGTTATTATGCACACACTACAATCATTACTCTACACTTCTATAGTCATTAGAACCTGGAGACTGGTAGAGAATTGTTTTTACCCGTCAATTCATTATACCTATTCTTAAGTACAGTATACGTTCTTATTCGGTAATGTTTCCCATCACGCCATAGCTCAACCAATAAACCCACGGCACTCCTCATTCATGTCACACGCACGTCATACCTTCATCTATAGTTGTCACACTATATTCCTGCCATTGACCAACAGCTGTCTGTGTTATATGCTGCAGACGTAAGGTCTAGCACGGAAACTGTCGATCAGCTGATTCTACATTGCATACAATTAATCTTGTTTGTCGGATCCCACATACTTCCCCATGTGTAATTTGGCACCTTAGTGGTCCTTTCCCACCATTTGGGACCTTGCCCCTAGAATTCCCATCGTTTTCTCACTATTTCTCAGTTTTTTACATTTTGTCCAGCTAGATGTGGCAATTGAACCACTCCGGGTCTGTGAGACAAGTCCCGCCGATGAATTACTAAAGCTAGCGGTGTAAAGCACTGATTCGCGATACAAAGATGTTATACAAGTCTGGTAGAACAGAGACAGCAACAAAGTAATCAATTAAATGTTTTTTTTTTACTTAGGTTAAATTGGGTGATTTTTACTTAAGTACACCTGAAAGATATAAAACTTCCTAGGCACACTTCCCACATTTTGGGCCAGAAGCCATAAAATTTCCCTTTTGGGAATAGTCCGAGAATTTGATCGTCTCGCTGCCAAAAGAAAGTAATAGATACTGCTATTAACTTTCGCTTAGCCTGAAAGTTAAACTTAAGTCTATAGAAAATTTCGAGGCGTCTTTTGCAACCTTGGCTCACTTCATCAAGATGGTATATTGATAACGCAACGTATTTATAGACCTATAGAGGCTATAGAACCTTAAAGTCTTTCTGGCTCGAACAGTTCATCTTGCACTACAGACTGATTTCACACTCTTATTAAGCTTATTGGAGGATATGAATTTCCCGATCTTCTAAACGATTTCTCACCGGTGAGCAAAGATCTGGTAAACTTCCCCTCTGTAGCAAATTAGTGCAACATTTTTATTCGCTTTTTGACACCTTTCATTCCTGAGACAGAATGATCAACAAGATGTATTTCTGCTTACGTGCACAGACCTTGCGTGTCCTCTCCATCGACTCAAGGGTTTCTTCTCAAGAGCAGAAAGTTACTCCACAAAATCTACCAGATTAAACGCCAACAGTTAAGGCTTAGGAAGTGTACTTATCTCTAACACTGTACCAGACTGTCTTTTGCGCTGGTATGTATGCGACCATATTCATGGCCGTTCACCAGAGCCATTCTAGATCACCAAGTAATTCCTTTACTAAAATAGAAGCACCAGATCGTCTGCAGAATTCTGCATAGATGATCGCGTCATATAGCGGAATATCATGGCAAAGTACCTTGAGTACATTCCCTGCATAGTCCAGTCCAGAACATTGGCTAAAAGAAAGTCGAAAGACACAGATGTGTGCTTAGAACTATACTTTAGACTTTTTTTAGTCAGACATACATATAGAAACATTCAGATATTTTACTAAGAAGAGATGTCGAGATACATGTTGTTCTCTTATGAAAACGAATGCAAGCAGTTAGCATGCAATACAACCAACCAGACATAGTAATATTTTATAAGAGGCGTAGTCAGATTAGGATTTTTCAATTACAACTTACAAGATGTAATAGACTAAAATCTGTTGAAAAATTACTTTCATATAGCATATCTACAAGGCTGCCAACTGTGGCCCTCTGCACAAATTTGGTATTACTAATTGTAGATATCAGCATGCATTTAGATAATAAGATAATATCAGTAGATGTCGAGATCCGCAATGATACCTGCATTAGAACGAGTGGAATCAGTTTGCATGCAGTACAACCGACGAAAGCAGGCGGCTTGAAATGGGAAAAGTGCGGCAGCTCATATTGTATTTGGGTTTTGCAAATTCGAAATATTCGAGTTTAAACCTGTGACGTGCGGAACAAGAAGTCTTTAGCTTAGGAAGAATAAATATCATGGTGAGCTCATAAGGTATAATAATGATAAAGCGCGTTAAAATGACGGACAAGTTGCTGGGTCACTTGAGATAGGAGGAGCACCCCGAGCTTGTGAAGCTTTCCGTAAAATACATCCACTACGTAAGAAATCCCCTTAAAATGAGAATATTAGAAGAGATGTCACTAGACTTCATTGTAATAGGATTCTTCAATTACTGAAAAGAGATATTAATAAGAGATTAAATCGATCTCTAAGTCACGCGGTGATAAAAGTAATAATTTTGAGGATGGTCGGGGATGTTCGATTTTTAATTAGTAGTTTAGAGTGCAACACGGGCGCCAATAGTTCGAGGGTAACATTTCAAGGTGTGCGGTAAGGCTAAACTGCTTATGCCGGCTTATGTTCTTCTTACAATGCTGTGAAATTTAGAAGTCAGCAGTGGACATCGGCGTCTATTACTTGATTCCTATTGGCTTACAGCTAGTAAAGAAATTCAACAATGAATCCGTAGCCGTGGGATAATGTCTTGTGTACCTAGGTCTTAAAAACGAAGCAGTAGTTCTTTAAGAGCTCCTTAACTCACATTATACAATGGCGTACCATTTAAAAAGCCGTGGATTTACTTCTCCCTTTAATAAGACAAGGGTATATCGGACGTATAGCCTTGGAAACGAACAGCGGCTTGTTTTAGGTGGGCCCTTGGGATTGAAATATTTTGGGATACCAAATGTAAAATAATTAATAATCAATGATAATCAAGCAATTGCTATATTTCCCGTTTATATGAAACTACAATACTTTTTGAGAATGCTTCCTGCTGAAGAAATCTACCTGGCACCCATAACGCTCTCGCCTTGTTCTTGATCGTTAGCGTGATAGAGACTGTTTTGTCCAAAGAATTTTGTTCTTACGGATATATTATTTAAAGAAAGACTCCAGTGTGTTAACACTCGAGGCAACCAAATATGCATTTAATTAGCGTCGTTGCTGATCACTAGGGCTTACATACAGAGTTGTACAGGATTCACTATGTTCCGGTCTATCATTAATAATATTTTCCCGATTCTTTGCTGTAAAACTTGCTATAGAACCAATTTTAATCTAACCTCCAAAGCAGCTTTACTTTAGGCCTGAGACCGGTGATCTGATCGACGAACCAAGTAAAGAATCGTTTTTAAGTTTATTTGAGATCTACTCTTACACGGTTAGGTGGAAAATATTTACAGTATAGTAAGTCCGGTGTTCGCTATCGCCTTATTAACTCTGGTCTTCACAAAGCAACCAAACCTTTGGCTAATCAAATATGCTTTTCATATAAGTTCACTGTATGCTTTGATTAGTAACTAAGTGATACACATTTCCTAAAGCAAGAAAAGTAATTAATTTCAAACGTTTGTTGCTGAAAATTGTCCATATCCAAGTTCTAGGATAATATCACGGTAGCATTGTCTTGACAAGAATATCGTATCTCATTTCCTCATTCTGACATTCTCTTCCCCTCTAATGCTATACACTAATGTTTAGATATCCTATACTCAAACAACCTTTAGATAGCTATTCATCTTGTGAAAGCTTCGTCACAACGATTGTGTAATGGTGAGATACACACCTTTTCTTTTGATATAAGCAGTGTAGTACTTCTGTATTTCTTCAATTTTTGAACATCAAGTATTGATACTATATATTCTACACTTCTGCATACAGTAAATGACTGGAAGAAAAGTGAACAAAGCACATGCGTTATGACATTACATCAGCCACTATACTGGAAAGGTATTCAAATCGTAACTCAGCTGAAGAAATTTCTGACCGGTCCAACGTTGTACCTCTTTAGCAGGTTTGAAGTTAAGTAATTTTAGGCACGACTGGATACATTATGTCAGGAAATGGTATAGAAGATCTTTGGTGTATCGTGTACACTATGACTACTTTAGTGAAAATGCTGAATGACCATGCCTACTCAAGATCATTGAGAACTCACTTCTAGACTTTGCAACATTTACAAGAAAATGAAAGTGCAAGACAAAAACCATACTAGGAAATCTCAAAATAAAGACGCTGACATTTTCCTAACCGTTAACTTTGGCTGCAGTATATAGACAAGGTCATAATCGTATTGCAATTCATCCCCAGGGACTAGATTGAACAGGGGACTACAACCTTCATTTGAAGGCAATTAAATTAATGCTTCCGTTTTCTCACGCAGCTGGTCATCTTTTCTATAGAAAATTTGCACATCACTATATTCAACAGATGGAAGACCTGCGGGCAAATACGGTATCAGAGTATACAAGAAATTAACAACACAAGGAACATTCACAATTCGCAGGAATAGAGGCCTTTTTGAGCGAAGTTCCAAGAGATATGGTTATCGAATGAGCTTAATTAAGGGCACGAAATTTTCTCGGGGTTAACTCAACGCCAGACACAACGCTAGCAGGATTAATCTTTCTTTCCCAAATACTGTTACGATAACAGAAGTTCTACATGACTTTTGTGCTCATCTCTTTATCAGTTCATAGCTTTATAAATTCATCGGCCGGACTTGTCCCCCAGGCCAAGAGAAGCGGCCCTGGGTCTACAATTTCATCACATTCCAAATTACCTAAAAAACTTCTATTAGAGTTTCAGGCCAATAACCTGCATGTGAATCCTTTAGAAGCTTACGACCACAGGTGTAATATAACTTTTACGGAATATTGTTAAGCTTCGTGACCTTCTGTCTCAAAAGCAGCTTGGTACTGTCGCAAAGGATCAAGGTGCTGAGAAGTATCCATTGATTGACTTATAGTGTATAAAACCTAGGGAAAAAAGTATAAACCAACTGGGATCAACGTGTTGTAGAGGCTTCATTCTTACGCCTCCTCTTGAATGAAAGTGTACATGAGGTCTTTGCATGTACCGCATACCGAAACATCGTTATTTATTAAGAGAGTTAAACTTTGCTTCTTTTTAAGAGATTCGAAAACTAAACGTTAGTTATAAATATAGAATCTTGATGATATGAGTCAAAGTTGCAAAAGTCGCCTCGATATTTTTTTATAAACTCCAGTTTAACTTTCTGGCTAATAGAAAAATTATCGCAGGCTCTTTTACTTTCCTTGGGCAGCGGGAAGAAAAAGTTATCGGACACAATTCCCAAGAGGGGAATTTTAGGGCTTCTGGTGGAAGATGTGGGAAGTGAGCCTGGGAAGTTTTTTATCTTTCAGGTGACTTAACTGAAAATCCAATGTAACCTAAGTTTAAAAAAAAATTCTTTCAATTGATTACTTTCTTGCTGTCTCTGTTATACATCTGTTCTACCAGACCAGTATAACATCTTTGTATCGCGAATCTGTGATTTACACCGCTACTTTTAGTAATTCATCGGCCGGACTTGTTTCACAGGGCAAGAGAAGCGGGTCTGGTTCTACAAGGTAATCACGTACCTAATTACCTAAGGATCTCCTATTAGATTTTCCGGCCAATAACCTGCAAGATCCGATATTTTTAGTACTTCTGCCGTTCAGGACTCTGTCGTTTAGGACTTCTGGATGTCACTCACAATTAAACCTAGTGTAATCGTTAGTGCATCGTTAGTGCTTCCAGAAAACACTAATAGTTTCGTTAGTGCTTCATTATTAGTGTGCTTATGGCCAATTACATATCATAAAAAGCACATAAGTAATACATGGAGAAGTTTTCATTGTCTAAAATTCCCGACAAATTCAAATACGCTAATAATAGCTTTTAGTGCAATCACTAGGGCTTTCTTAGTGCTTCTTAGAACACCAACTCCCAACATTAGTGCTTCAATAGTTTGGACGCTAGAAGCAAAACACTTTGGGTGGGGTAACTTCACGTTAGCCACCCAAGAAAGCACTAACGATTAAACCTAGTGCAATCTTTAGTGCATACAGAAAACGCTAATAGTTTCGTTAGTGCTTCAATATTAGTGTAGATATGGCAAATTACATGTCACGAAAAGCCCATAAGAAATACATGGGGAATTTTTCATTGGGTCAACGACAAATTGAAAAGCGCTAATGATTTTGAGGCTGAGTAGACTTGTTCATCGTTAATTACCAACATATATTACGAATAAAATAAAAAAAAATCGGGCTTAAGTTCATAGTCAGATGTTTACAGTTGTAAAGTGAGTCTGAAGGAATGTCTGACAGCTGAAAGGAATGCTTGCGAAATAAAGCAACTCTCGCTTTATTTATTTATATTTACTCATATAATTGCTATTGAAAAGCTGGTCTCTTCAGTAGGGGAAAATTTCTTTGAAGCTGGGGCAGACACTTGTTGATCCCTTGAAGAAGACATGTTTAACAACAAAATGAAAGAACGCAATTCTTAAAATTTTCAGATATTTAAGATAGAAAAGTGAGTTCACGCAACAGGGCGAGAGGAGTGTTACATTTATAAGAGTCCACATCGGATTGAAAACCCTCCGTTGGCCCTTCCGAGTAGACGCACATATCAATTGCAAAGGCCTGAGATATATTAAAAAAACGACAATATTTTTAATTTATACTATCCTAAATTCTCCATTTGCTTTACAAAATAGACTCATATGATTTGAAATACATGAAAATTTACGACAATTGCCTTCCTCATGTAGTTTTTATTACGTCAGTAACTAACGACCAACTAAAGGTTCTTATATCGTAGAAAATTTCCTTTCTTATCACTCAATGGACAATTACGTACATTCACTATTTACTAAAATAAGTTAGCAACTAGCGTTCAGCAAGAGTCTGCTTCACTTTCCACGCAATTCTCCCCCTTTCGAATGCACTAACTATTTAACTGTAAATATCTCACAATTTAAGGCAATTGTCTTCTATCATTTAATTCTTAAATATGTTAAGAATTAATCATCACTAAAACTCTGCTTAGTACACGAAGAACTCCTTTCGCCGAACTGCCCTCATTTCAATTGTATGTATCTGACAATTTTAGACAATTTCATTTTCCAATTTATTCGTATAAATGTCAGTAACAAGGAACGTCAAGAGGAACGAGAATGGGGAATCGCGGAAGCTTCATAACGAGGAACTACATAGTTTATACGGTTTACCCAATATTGTTAGGGTCGTCAAGTCTAGGAGGCTTAGGTGGGCAAGTCATGTAGCTAGAATGGAAGAAAGTAGAAACGCTTTCAAAGTCTTGACTGGTAGACCCATAGGAAAACGATCATTAGGAAGACCTAGGCGCAGATGGGAGGACAATATTAAGATGGATCTTGCAGAGATAGGAATACAAAGTAGAAACTGGATGCAATTAGCTAAGGATAGAAGTCAGTGGAGAGCTTTTGTGAACGCGGCACTGAACCTCCGGGTTCCATAAGCCATGGAGTTAGTAGTTAGTCAGTAACACACGATCAGCAAGAGTCTACCTTCACTTATATTCTCTTTCGCGCTGCTAACTGGACTCCCTTTTTAATTCCAAATATTTCACAATTTACGAAAACTGCATTCTATCATTTTACTTTTAATTATGTCACTTACACAATTAACCGTAGTTTGTTATCCCTTTAAAACACTCCATTTCAATTATAAATAATTGAAAATTATAGTACTCGTTCTTTTTAGATTAACAGTAAGTAATGATCTGCAAGACTGTGCTTCATATTTTAAACTCGCTTTAGTCCGTACTGAATATATTAATTTTCAATTGTAAATATCTGACAATTCGCGACTACCCCGTTCTTTGATTTTGTTTTAAATACGTCACTAAGTAATGTTCAGTGAGAGTATGCTTCATATTCGAAACCCTTCATCGTTGTACGCAAGGGACTTACGTTTCAATTGTAAATTACAGATAAATTAAGAACATTTCTTTTTATAACTTGAACACGAATAAGTCAATAACTAATGATAGTGATAAAATATTTCATCCGGCCATCTCTTCTTTTCCCGTACTGAATATCCGATTATTTACGTCTGCTGCCTTGCATAATTTATACTTAAATATAGCAGGAACTAATGATCAGAATGAGTTTGCTTAATCTTTGAAATATTCCTTTCGTTCTTACTGAGAAGATTCACTTTTGAATTGAAAATATTTGTCCGACTACAGTTCTTTTTCATTTTTCTTCGATATTTCGGTAAGTGACCATTAGCAGCATTCTGCTCTATCAATGAAATAGTCCATTCGCCATAATAATTGACATCAATCTTCAATAGTAAATATCTGACAATTTGCGACAATTTTGTTCTTTCATTTCCTTCTTAAATATGTCGGCAACTACCGATCAGCAAGAGTCTACTTCAGCTTCAAAACACTCCATTTGCCAAAAACAATAGACAAATATTTCAATAGGAAATATCAAAGGCATTACGACAATTCCGTAATTTCATTCAATTCTTAAATTTATTAGTAACTAACAATCAACATGGGTCAGCTTTATCTTCCAAGCACTCGATTCAACTTACTCAATGGAAACAAATAGCAATACTAAATATATGCCAAAGTAGCCTTTTGCTGATCACTAGCTACCAAAATACTTTAGAATGAATTGAAAGAACGGAATTGTCGTAAGTTAAAGCTTATTTACATCAGAAATGTGAGTCAATTTAATAGGACGAAAGAAGTGCCAGCAAGCTGATGCGGATTGATTTCGATTCCTACAAGAAAGAATAACTAAGAAGAAACTGAAAGAAAGAAATTGTCGGATATTATGAAAAATTTACAATTGAAAATTGGGTCCAACAGTCCAAAATTGGGCGTAGGAATGCTTTGAATATGAAGCAACCAGTTGCTGATCATTAGTTAAAGACATATTTAAAATTAAAATGGAAGACCGTAATTGTCGTAAATAGCCTAATATTAACAATTGAAAGGGAATGTATTCAATAGGTCGAAAAGAGATTTTAGAAGGCGAAGCAGACTGCCTGATTGTCCATTTACTTATTTGTTATCGCAAATAAACTCTTCCTGCTCCTTAGTAACTGACATATTTATGGATAAAATGAAAGACGAGAATTTTAACATTTGAGATATTTTCAAGTGAAAAATTAGACAATTAAAGACCATTATGTTCTTTAATTTTATTCTTAAATATGTGAGAAACACAATCAGCAACAGACAGCAATACCTCTTCCGCCCAAGTGATTGGCCTCACTTCTTAATTGTTGCTAACTGAGAATTGACGGCAATTCCGCTCTTTGGGTTATTCCTAACAATATCACTAACTAACGATCAGCAAGAGTCGGCTTCCTATTCAAACATTTGTCTTCGTCGTACTGAATAGTTATACTTTACAATTTTACATACTTGACCATTTAAGACAATTAAGTACTTTCATTTTATTCAAAATATGCCATTAACTAGCGATCAGCAACTGTGTAAATACGTCAACTACCAAACACACCTTCGCGATATTTACTCGAATAACTCTTTAACTGTAAATATATGACAAATTACGACAATACGGTTGTTTCATTTTATTCTTGAATATTTCTGTAACTAACGATCAGCAAGAGTCTACTTCAGCTTAGCTTCAAAGTAAGGCTGCTTTGAGATTAGAATATAATTGGTTCCAGAGGACGTTTTACAGCATACAATAGATAAAATATTATTAACGATAGACCGGAACTTACTGAATTCAACACAACTCTTTATGTAAGCCCTAGTTAGCAGCAAGGACGCTAATTAAATGCATATTTGATAGCCTCGAGTGCTAACACACAGGAGACTTTCTTTAAATAATATATCCGTAAGAGCACAATTCTTTGGATCAAACAGTTACTATCAGGTTAACAATCAAGAACCAGATGAGAGCGTTATGGGTGCTAAATAGATTTCATCAGCAGGGAGCACTCTAGAATAGTATTGTAGTTGCATATGAACGGGAAGTATAGCAATTACTTGATTATCATTGATAATTTAATACTAATTTTTTTTTTTTTTACATTTGGTATCCAAACATTTTTCAATCCCAAGGGCCGAACTAAAACAAACCGCTCTTCGTTCCCAAAATTATACGTCTGTCATACCCTCGTCTTATTAAAGGGAGAAGTAAATCCACGGTTTTTAAAATAGTACGCCAGTGTATAATGTGAGTCAAGGAGTTCTAAAAACACTACTGATTCGTTTTTAAAACCTAGGTACACAACACAAAATCCTACGGCTTTGGATTCATTGTTGGATTCCTTTACTAGCTGTAAACTAATAGGAATCAAGTAATAGATGACGATGTCCACTGCTGACTTCTAAATTTCACAACATTGTAAGAAGAACATAATCCGGCATAAGCCGTTTGGCCTTACCGGACACCTCGAAATGGACCCCTCGATTTATTGGCGCGTGTTGCACTCTAAACAACTAATTAAAAATCGAACATTCCCGTCCACCTCAAAATTATTTATTTAATCACCGCATCACTTAGAGATCTATTTAATCTCTGATTAATATCTCTTTTCAGAAATTGTAGAATATTATCGCAATGAAGTCAAGTGACATCTCTGCTAATGTTCTAATTTTCAGTCGATATCTGACGTGGTGAATGCATTTTACAAAAAGGTTTACAAGCTCGGGGATGCTTGTTCTACACAAGTGAGCCACCAACTTGTCCATCATTTTAACGCGCTTTCTCTTTACTACACCTTATGAGCTCACCGTGATATTCATTCTTTCTCAGCTAAAGACTTCTTTTTGCGCACGTCACAGGGTTTAAACTCGAATATTCCAAATTTGCAAGTCCTAAGAACAATATGAGCTGCCGAACTTTTCCCTATCTAAATCCGCCCGCTCTCGTCGATTGTACTGCATGCAAACTGATTCCACTCGTTCTAATGCAAGTATCATTGTGGATCTCGACATCTACTGTTATTATCTTTTTATCTAAATGCTTGCTGATATCTACAATATGTTATTTCTGCAGAAAACCATAGTCGGCAGCCGTGTAGATAAATCTTAAATCTTTTGGCAAATGATTTTTCAACAAATTTTAAAATTTGCGCGTAAGTTGCAACTATAAAATCCTAATCTCAAGACGCTCTTAGTAAAATTTCTGAATGTTACTGTAACTTCGTAATACAATGTTCTCTGAAAACAGTCTGAAGTATAGATCTAAGCACACAGGGGAAACCATACATTTATTGGGACTTTAAGGATTTGTTTTCATTCATATCTTTATAACACATAATTTATAACATATACTGGTGATTTTTTAATATATACTTTTTGGGAGTCTCTAATTGAATAATATGTTGAGAAATTACAATACAAATTTAAAGTTTGGCAATAAAAATATATTTTGTAATGCGACAATGATCTTACAGTTATTGGCACTCAAAAACCAGTTATTGGCACCCAATAAGGACAGTTATTGTCACCATTATAAAACATACAGTAGAAGATACGATTGACAGAAATAAGGCTTTTATTCCTGACTGGAAGTAATATCAATTTTTATATTTATTAATACAGCAGAAATAGACATTTTAGACCTTGAACATTATGAAGTAAAAACAAATTGACCGGGGAATGAACAAAATATTTTTAAAATTTAAAAAGACGGGAAATACACAAACAAAATTGTATGTTTCAATGATTTATTTCAATCCGTTTCATTAATATCGTCCTCATCTGTTACCACATAAACTGTCATCCTGTAGAACGTAGCACCCATGACACACAAATCCATCTTCTATATCTTCTGGTATTTTTTCCTTATGGTACTTTGGAATGCAACAACTGTGACATTTGCTGTGGCACAACTCGCATTCAAGATCCATCCTTCCCGAAAAGCAGGGCTGAAAACAGTGTTTGCAGAATATTACGTTGCTTCGCGTAGCTGATGACGAATCGAAGTTCTGCCTCCTTGTGAGCGTTCCATTTAGTAATGATTCAGTTAGTCCTTTGTCTTGTTCAAGGTTAGAAGTTGAAGGACCGCTTACCTCCGTTGAACAATCGAGATAGACGTCATGCTTTGATTTCTTTGCAGATGCTTATCCTCTGCATTTAACTCTTGTTCCCTTCTCTCAGACATCTTCCTTGTTTGCATTCTGATCTTTTCTTGTTCAGCTAATTGCTTTCTTCTTTTTTTCGTGTAAAATAGCTTGATATCTATGAAATGTTATTACGAACGGCAGTCTTCCTACATTCGTTTCCCCTTTCTCTTAGGAGTTTCTGGCCATACTAAAACATCTTGCAGCAACGGGTTAACTTTTTTGGAGTTGAGCCAGAACCTTTTTGTAAAGCATTTGCATCTGTAGTACTGCCATTGGTGGGTGTACTAGGGTTTACTTCACAAAGAGTAAGAGCATCACTAGTAGTATCTGAGTGGTTGAAATCATTAAGTTGGATACATGCAGAGGATACAGGTGAACCTTGCTGATTGTTCGCCTGCCCCGACTGAAGATTAACACGTCTCTCTATCGAAGACTTAGGCCTACTATTATCTATAAAATGTTGAAATAAGCGATAGAGTACATGGAATTCTTCGTTCTTATTTACAAGGACTTGTTCATTGTCAACTTCCTGAAGTCTCATTACACCAGCTCCTATTATACTTTCAAACTCGGTTCTGGTTAATACTACATCCTTAGTTTGCTCATCACCGCCTCGCATTTCTTGTACTGTTTGTATTGGTTTTGCAACGCATTTAGTGTAATCTATGTTGTTGGGATCAAATGGGTGTAAACCGCATGCCCTAAATCCATTTTGTATAATAGATGGCGAAATGTAAGTGTCACTGCTTGTTTCAACAGAGGAGCAAATTTAGCTTTCGTCAGAGACTGCAATTGACTATAAAGTTGCCAATCTCGTGCCACTTGCTTCCACCCATCCTTCAATGGTTTAAATACGGCAACGTCAGCAGGTTGCAAAATTCTTGTAGAATTGGGGTACAGAGCAATGAGTTCAATTTGAAGCTTGCAGCAAAGTTCGCTAAGTTGATAAGTAAGATGAGTTTTATGACCGTCCAGAAAATATATAATCGGGAACTTGACATTTTTCCATTTTAAATAGGGATACAACACATTACCTATATATCCATAAAATACTTCGGCTTTCATCCACCCGTTCTCACTGCGACCGATACCCTATCCTGTAGGCACAGATAGAGCCACATCATTAGGCACACGAACATAAGGGAAAACTATCATTGGGGTGTTACGTCACCTGCAGCACTGAAAGTAAACATAACAGTTCAAGACTTCTTTGCATTTCCGCGTGTCTACATCGTACACGTTACTTACTTCTTTTTCCGCTAACGCCTTTCCAGTTTTCGGGCAAAGCAAAAAGTTTCATCACCGTTGTAAACACGTGTTGCATCCTGCAGAACATCTGTATATTATGAAACCATGATCTTATGTCGTTTTCTCTTACACAAACACTCGCACTTGTAACAGATTCGCACGTTCTTTCCGCAACCGTACGATTTCTTTGAAAGAACGATTTATACCATCCATCTCCCGGCATGTTATTTGGATACGGATTAGGACGATGATGTTTCACGAGAAAGTCCTGGACACTTTTAGGAATATATTGTTTCTTTCTGGGAAAACCCTTTTCAGCAAATTTTATTAACAATTCCTACAACAATGGTTCTTCCTCTTGTAAAATGGGTCGTGGTCCGGAAGATGATTTCACATCTTGATTTCCCAGATGGAACTGTAAGGTAGACCGAGGAACGCCATACTGCTTCGATGCTGTCTTTATTCCTACACCTTTTGATATTGCTTCAAGGGAAGCAGTTCTCTGTTCTAGTGCGTATCTTTTTCTTCCAATATTTGGCATTGTGTACCAATTTCTGCAATTATAAGAAAACGTTTTGTAATTTATTTTATATGAAATAATTAAGTTTGACATTGATCTAGGCCCTACCATTTTAAAAAAAGTAGAAACTAAATGCCCATGTCGCTAACATCAAGAACGTCCATAACCGTCCAAACGTTTGGGACTAACGTATTGAATCTCACAGCAGACTTCTTTACCGGAGTTTCTTTACTCCGTTATTCACACTGACTTAGGCTAGCACGCCATTGACCATGCGCCATTCACATTGACCACGCGAACTTCATGGCGGACTAGCTAAGTTTTGAAAAATACTTTCTTGCTGTAACTCGAAGTTCAAACTATTATAAAAAATTTTGATGGTGGGCTAACTCTGTAATTCAGCTAGGTGGGCCAAACTTTGCCAGTCCGCCCCCGAATTAGACTACATGAACAAATAATTTCAATAGACATATTAGACATATTTCATTACCAGAACCTATTCTGCTGCAAACCCTACAGTCATTGGCATGGTTGTTTATACAGTTCTTGGCACTGTGCCAATAACTGTTACTTATTAGAGTAGGAAACCAAAATCTTGATCAAGAATAGATGTAGAGATGAAAAGCATTATCGAACAGTTTTCAAGCTATTTTATTTTTCAGCATCAGAGACAGTGGTGGCACTCTAGTGCCAATAACTGATATTTTATATTTTGATTCGTACAGTTATTGGCACCCCATGCATTCACTCAAAGGACAAACAAATCGGTTGAAAGTGTACATTGGAATAGTCAGTAGGCCCAATAGCTCTCTTGCAAAAAATACTAAAACATTATAAACAATAGCAAACTAATTACATTTCTCTTAAGCAGATAGATATCCTTAACAAAAAGTATAAGAAATACCAGCAAAATTGAAAAATTCAATTAGCTTCCACTGTTGAATAGAGCTTGCCTCCAACTGAAAGGTTCCCGGCAAAACAAAAAAAGGGAACACGGGCAGGAAGGATCAAAGCTGCCAGCTGCAGGAAATTTTTACCAACACGTATTCATTTTTCCTTAGTGAAGAGAAAAAATTAAGGAAAGTGCCAATAACTGTCAGAGTGCCAACAACTATATGGCTTCTCTATCTCTGTGTCTCATCTAACTTCTTGCCAATGTTAACGGCTCTTAGCTGGACTCTGCAAGGAATGTACTCTAGGCTGTTTGCCATAATATTCCGCTATATGCAGCGATAATCTATGCAGAATTCTACAGACGAGTTGGTGCTTGTATTTTTGTAAAGGAATTTACTTGGTGATCTAGGATGGCTCTGGTCAATGGCCATGGATATGCTCGCATACATACCAGGCCAAATGAGAGTCTATGGACAGGACACGCAAGCTCTGTTCACGACAGCAAGATGAGGTAGTGTTGAATTTAATAAATGAGATTACAGAAATTTTACTTATTGATCATTCCGTCACAGATATGAAAGGTGTCATAAAGCTAATACAGTTGGTGCACTAATCTACTGCAGAGGGGAAGCTTACCAGTACTTTACTCACCGGTGAGAAAATGATTAGAAGATCGAGAAATTCAAATCCTCCAATAAGCTTAATAAAAGTGTGCGATATAGCAGTCTGTAGGGCAAGATGAATCGTGCGAGTCAGAAAGACTTTAAAGTTATATAGCTGATGATTAGTGTGATAGAAACGTAGCGTTATCAATATAGCATCTTGATGAAGTGAGTCAAGGTTGCAAAACGCTTCGAAATTTTTTATACATTCAAGTTTAACTTTCAGGCTGATCGAAAGTTAATAGCAGTATATATTACTTTCTTTGAGCACCGAGACGAGCAATCACTCGACACTATTACTAAGGGAAAAAAATTCAGGGTTTCTGCTCCAAGATGTGGAAAGTAAGCCTAAGAAGTTTTATATCTTTCAGGTGTTCTTAACTGATAATCTCCGAATGTAACCAAAGTAAAAAAAAAAAAAAAGAAACAGAAAAAAAATTCTGTCAATTTATGATTTTGTTGATGTCTGTGTTCTACTTCTGATCTACAACGCTTGTATAAATACTTTGTATCGCGAATCAGTGCATTAAACCGCTAGCTTGATAAATTCATTGGCCGGACTTTTCTCACAGGCTAAGAGAAGCGGGCCTTGGTGTACAAGGTAACCACGTTCCTAAATACCTAAAAATCTCCTATTAGGGTTTCAGGCCAATAACCTGCATGTGAATCCTTTACAAGCTTACGACAATAAGTGTAATATAACTGTTACGGAATATTGATAAGGTTCGTGTCCTTCTGTCTGAAAAGCAGCTTGGCACAGTCGCAAAGGATCAAGGTGCTGAGCAGTAAACATTGATTGTCCTTATAGTGCATAAAACCTAGAGAATAAGTCGAAATTAACTGCGATGGGCGTGTAGTAGTGCTGTCAATTTTACTACCCGGTGTTGGTTAAAAATGTACATGGAGTCTTTGCATTTATGGAATATCAAAAAATCGTTCTTCATTAAGAATGTTAAACTTTTATTCCTTGTAGGAAAGTCGAAAACTAAACGGCAGTTACGCAATTTTATTTGTCCTTGCAGATGGAAGAATCCTCGGATTCAATCATCTGCTGTTGAACATCTTAACATATAAACAATCAAACAATAATCAATTGTTATAAACGTACAATGAATGATACTTTAGTATGCGAAAGTGATGTCTAAATGAATTGGTTTCTGCTCGTTTACTTGTGTGTGTCCTGCTACGGTTTCGTTTTCTCTTCGGCAGCTCGTGTTTAAGGATTCCAAAATATGTAAACAGAACAATAAACCACCTTCATGTTTTATAGCACTTCCTTACACCTTTATTGAAAGTTTCATCATGATCGTCTTCATGTCCATTTTTATAGGTCTATAAGGCTGGGACGATATCACAAAAAAATCATAATAACTGATTGGATCAACAATTAAGCCGTTGTCAATGCCATATTGCTTTCTACAACTGTTGTTCGTTACCATCTATATCAGATTATCTTCCGATCTGCAATTTCTACATGAATTCCGTTGGCAGAATGCACAAAACCTTGAATACTTCATATCGGCTGTTTTACACGAGCATGTGCCTCGTTCACAATCCTATCTTGCAGTCTCTTTTTATCTACAGATAAGTAAGATTATCCGGCTGGAGCTGATGGTAGGTGTATGGGTCCACACACCAACCTCTCGATTGGGTTCATGCTTAGACCATTTTGCTCCTGGAGTTGGAGTTACTTCGGAATTGAATGCGTCACAGCTGCCGTGTTTGTAGTGGATAAAGCGGCCATATTGAAGCTTTGTAAGTCTCCCTTGTTATACCTGATATGGCTTATACCAGGGACGACATGTTTCCTTCACGTACCTAAGGATCAACTGTTACTTTTTCCGGCCAATAACCTGCATGCGAAACCTTTACAAGCTTACGACCATAAGTATAATATAACTGTTACGAAATATTGTTAAGGTTCGTGGCCTTTTGTCTGAAAAGCAGCTTGGTACTGTCGCAAAGGATCAAGGTGCTGAGCAGTAAGCATTGATTGTCCTTATAGCGTATAAAACCTAGGGAAATAAGTTGAAACCAACTGAGATCGACGTGTATTAGAGGTTTCATTCATTCGCCTCCTTTTGGATAAAAGTGTATATGGAGTCTTTTAATGTACCGCATATCGAAACATCCTCTTTATTAAGAGAGTTAAACTTTGCTTCGTTTTAAGAGATATGGAAACTAAACGGTAGTTATAGAATCTAGATATAATGTGTCAAGCATGCAAAAGACGACTCGATATTTTTTATAAACTCTAGTATAATTTTTGGCTAATCAAAAAATTATCGCAGTCACTTTTACATTCCTTGGGCAGCGGGACGAGCAAGTTACCGGACAGAATTCCCGAGAGGGGTATTTCAGGGCTTCTGGTACAAGATGTGGGAAGTGAGCCTAGGCAGTTTTATTTTTCAGTTGACAACTGAAAATCTCCTAATGCAACCTAACCAAAAAAAAATCTGTCAATTGATTACTTTCTTACGGTCTCTGTTATACACCTGTTCTACCATACCTGTATAACATCATTGTATCGCGATTCAGCGATTTGCACCGCTAGCTTTAGTAATTCATCAGCCGGACTTGTCTCACAGGCCAAGAGAAGTGGGCCTGGTTCTACAAGGTAATCACCTTCCTAATTACCTAAAAAAAACTCCTATTAGAGTTTTAGGCCAATAACCTGCATGTGAATCCTTTACACGCTTACGACCATAAGTGTAATATAACTGTTACAGAATATTGTTAAGGTTCGTGGCCTTCTATATGAAAACTAGCTTGTGACTGTTGAGAAGCAGCTTGGGACTGTCATGAACTATTCGGCGACTTTTCAATCGAGCGTGGTACAGAGCGCGGGTACCGAGACGAAAACCATTCATTATTAAGCAAAACAGGAAATGGCGCTTAGCGTTACCACAGGACCATGTAAGTAAAAGTACAGGTTTTTGGGATAAGGTATTGTTTACAGATGAAAGTAAATTTAATATTTTCCACAATGATGGCAGAATGTTAGTGTGGAGAAGACCCAATACTGAGCTTGAGGTTCAGAATATAGAAGCGACAGTTAAGCATGGTGGCGGAAGGGTGATAGTCTGGGGCTGTATGTCTATCGCGGGCATTGGAAAGCTTGTATTTATTGACGGTACGATGGATAAATATGTATATTTAGACATCCTAAAACGAAATTTGCTGAAGAGTCTTGGGCAAGGTTATTACTTCCAACAGGACAACGACCCAAAATATACTGCCGAGCTTGTGCGTATGTGGTTACTATACCACACGCCTTATACCCCGAAAACCCCAGCGCAGTCCCCAGACCTAAACCCCATTGAACATTTGTCTAGTGAATTGGAAGCGCGCATACGAAAACATGAAATAACTAATAAAACTAGACTGAAAGAGATACTTTTGCAAGAGTGGCAGAATATTACACGTGAAACCACTACGTCTCTTGTTCATTCAATGCCCAGCAGATTGAGGGAGGTTTCGAGGCATGCATACGAAGTATGAAAACAAGATATTTACGGTTTGTCATTCATAACCAGAGAACTTTTCGTTTGCTGTACGAATACTTATGTCCAGCACACAGTGCATATTGTTTGTTTCTTTTCATTGTTGTAGCAAATCATCTATGTCTTTTTTTCTATGTTTTATTTGTGCATAATCTTTGCTGAATGAAGCATATGTCTCGCACAACACATGCGTCTAATTATTTACCTAATGGCAGAAATATGTGTCTTTTCTTCAACGTTTGCACTGTACGAATACTTATGACCATGACTGTATATTAGAGAGAAAGTGGTTTTTCGAACACTAAGCAGACTTTAAATAATCGTTAGAAAATTAAATAATTAGAAAAAAGAAAGAACGTAATTGTCGTAAATTTTCAGATATTCACAATTGGTGAGGGTGTCCATTGAATAAAGCGAAAGGAGAGTTTGGCATACAATGAATTTACGGAGTCGTAATTTGCTAGATATTTATTATTCAAGTGCAACTCTTTTCAGTAGGGGAAGTATGTTTGGAAGCTGAAGTAAACTCTTGGTAATCGGTAGTTGGAGAAAATTTTGAGAATGCAAATGATATAATGGAATCGTCGTAATTTGCCGAAAATTCACAATTGGTAAGGGAGTCTATTCAGTAAACGAAAGGAGTGGTTCGAATATTAAACAAGCTCTTGTTGATTGTTAGTTGTTGATATATTTAGGAATAAAATTAATGGACGGGAAAATTGTAAATTGATAAATGAACCCACTACGCAGTGCGCAGTGATATTTGGAAGTAGAAGGAGGCTCTCAATGTTCGTTAGTTCAAGACTTATTTATGAATAAATGAAATAACGGAAATCTCGTAATCATATATTTTCAATTGAAAAATGTATTCATTCCGAAGGACGAAACTATTGTTTCGAAGATTAACTGACAAATTTATGAGTAAAAAGAAATAACGAAATGGTCGAAAATACGGGCTAATTACAAATGAATAGTGACACCATTGAGTAGGGCGAAGACAGTTTTAGTAGACAAACCAGACTGTTGCTCATTGTCTGTTAATGATATATTTGTGAATTCAAAAGAGATACAAAATTGTTAGATATTAGCAATTGAAAAGAGAGTACATTCAGTAGGCCGGAAAGGATAGTTGGAAGCTGAAAGAGACTCGTAGTGCCTTGGTTGAAGATATATATATTAATAAAGTGAAAGAACGGATTGGTCGTTAATTTCTGTCATTCACTATTTAAAAGTGATTCCTTTCATTTGATCAGAACGAGAGTTTGGAAGATAAACCAGACTGTTGCTGATCTTTAATTACTGGCAGATTTAAGAATAAAATGAGAGAACGTGAAGACGAAAATTGTCAGATATCAAAAGTTGATAAGTTAGTCCATTGTGTAGGATGAAAGAAGTATTTTTCGTAAATAAGGTAGTAAATGTTCGTAAATGTTCGTAAGTCCTGCCATATTTAGGAACAAAACCAAAGAACGAAATTGTAAATTCTCTCTTATTTCAATCGAAAAGTGAATCCATTTAATGAAACGAAGGGTTGTTTGGAAGATAAGTCACACTCTTGCTGATGGTTACTAAATGATCTATTTAAAGTGAAAGAATAGAACACACTTAAAATATTTATAACTTAAAAGGTAGGCCATTGAGTAGGGCGGAAGGTGCTTTTTTGGTGTATAAAGCAAACTCTTGATAATTGTTAGTTACTGAACTATTTTAAGATAATAAGAGAATTTAAGTGTCGCAATTGGTCAAATTATTAGAATTAAAATATGAGCTAATTTAATAAGGCCAAATAGGTGTTTGGAAGCTGAAGTAAACACTTGGTGCATCGTAGCTGTCGACGTAGTTAAGAATGAGATGAAAGATCAGAATTGAATTAAATTGTTGGATATTTAAGATAAAAGTAAGTCTTCATTCAATATTGCGTAAGGAGTGATTAGAAACTGATTCAAACTTTTGGCGATCGCTACTTGTGTGCATACTTAAGAATAAAATGTAATAACGAAATAATCGAAAATTATCAGATATTTACAGTTAATATGTCAGTAAACTAAGCAGGGTGGGGAAAAGTTTGCAGCCTGTAGAATGGTCTTGTTATTTGGTAGCTACTTACATATTCAAGTTTAAAGTGAAATAATTTAATTATCGTACATTGTCAGATATTTATATTTGAAAAGTGAGTCTAACTATCAGGGCGTTTTCAGTCTTTCAAACATTAAGTAGACTCTCGATGATCGTTACAGAATTACAGATTCTTTTTTTAAAAAGGATGTAATTATTGTATATTCTCAGATATTTACAATTGGTGAGTGAATCCATTCTGTAAGGCAAATGGAGCGTTTCTAATATAATCGTTAGTTACTGACATTTAGGAATAAAATGAATGCACGGGACAATCGTGAATTGTCATATGTTTACATTTGAAAAGATATCCCATTCAGCTGGACAAAATTGTATTTTGGAAGTTGAACCAGAGTATAGATTATCCTTAGTTCAAGCTTTATTGAAGAAAAAATGAAAGAAATGAATAGAGGAAATCAGATTTTTTTCAAATAACAGCGTACCCATTCAGTAGAACAAAGGGAAATTGGTACTTGTCGAAACATTGTAGAATGAAATAAAAGAAGTGAATTATCGTAACCTGGCAGATATTTACAAATGGAAAATAAGGAGAGTAAGTGGGGCGAAAGGAGTGTTTGGAAGCTGAAGTAAACTTTTGCTAATTGGCACTTGTCGAAAAATTTGGGACTGAAATAAAATAATGAAATCGTTGTAATTTGTCGAATATTCACAATTGGTAACTGAGTCCATTCAGTTAGATGAAAGGAGATTTTCGTTTATGAAGAAGCCTCTTGTTGAGCACTGATTACAAACATATCTAGCAATAAAATGAATGACTGGGACAATCATAAATATTGCCATACATTTACAATTCAATAGTGATCCTATTCAGCAGAACGAAATTAGTGTTAAAAAGGTGAAGCAGACTGTTTATGGTCGTTAGTTCAAGACATATATCAATGAGTGAAAGAACGGAATAGTCGTAATCAGATTGTTTCAATTGATAAGTGAATACCTTCACTAGACAAAAGGAGTAATTGGAAGATAAAGCTAACTCTTGCTGATCGTTTATTACTGACATATCTAAGAATAAAATGAGAGGGTGGAGCAAAAATAAATTGTAAAATATTTTAAAAATTGACAAGTTAATCCATTGACCAGGGCGAAAGCTATGTTTATGTATATGAACCAGACCTTTCGTAACAGTAGTCACTGAAATATTTTGGATTAAATGAAATCATGGAATTGCCGTAAATTGTTAGATATTTAAATTTTTAAAATTGATCCCATTTAGTATGGTAAGGAGGGCTTTTAAGACGAAGTACACCCATGCTAATCGCTAGTTACTGACATATTTAAGAAAAAATGGAAATTCCCAATAATAAAATGACATTTTGAAATGAGAAATCATTAATTCTACCAGGGCGAAGGTATTGTTTGTTACCTGATTGTAAGATCTTCCTGATCTTTAGTAGCTAACATATTTAAGTTTAAATTCGAACAACCTGGAAGCTTGTGCATTGTCGGATATTTACTTCTGAAACTTGTGTCTTTTTTGCAGGTGGGAAAGTACTGTTTGGAATTTCAAGGAGACTTTTGCAGATCGTTAGTTTGTATATTGAAGAAAAAAATAAGGATAATTGTTGAAAATTGTCAGATATTCACATTTTCAAAGTAGTCTACCCAGTAGTTAAAACGAGTGTTTTCAAGCTACGTAGACTTTTCTGATTGTCAGTTGTCGATGTATATCAGAATAAATTAAAGAAGTGAAAATTGATCGTAAGATATTTTGAACTGAAAAGTGATAATTCAGTAAAAGAAAAAGGGTGTTTGGAAAATTAACCAGACACTTGCCGATGGTTAGTTACTAAAATATTTAAGACTAAAATGAAAGAATATAACACGTAAAATGTCAGATATTTACAATTGAAGAGTTAGAACCTTGAATAGGGCGAAGATGATTTTTTGGCTCTTGATCGTCGTTAGTTATTTAACTATTTTAGAAAAATATGAAATAATGGAATTGTAGTAAATTGTCAGATAATTACAATAGAAGGGGGTGTCTATTCAGTAGAGTAAAATTAGTGTTTACAAGGTAGAGGAAACTCTTATTGATCGGTAGTCTCAACACATTTAAGAAAGAAATTAAAGAACTTGATATTAGTATATTATTAAAAATTTTGGAATGTAAAAGTGAGTGCATTCACTAAGGAGAATGGAGTGTTTCGAAACTGGGGTAGAACCTTGCTGATGGCTACTTACCGAGATGAATAAGAGTTAATTAAAAGAACGGAACGGTTCATTCTCTGTTCATAATTACAATTGAAAGTGAGTCTACTTATTATGGCGCAAAAGACTGTTTGGAAAATGAAGTACACTTCTGAACATTATTACTTACTCATGTATGTTAGAATAAAATTGAAAGAATCAAATAGTCGTTAATTATTAAATAGTTACAAATGTAAAGGGGCGAGTGGGGCGAAATGTGTGTATGATATATAACACCAAATCTTTCTTATCGTTATTTTCTAACAAAATTTAGATTAAAAAGATAGATCGCAATTGTTGTAAATGTAGTGTATTTATAACTGAAAAACTAGACTATTCAGTAGTGCGGAAAAAGTGATCAGAATATGAAATGTATTTTGCTGATCGCTAGTTGCTGGGATACTTAAAAATAAAACGAAACAACGAAGCACTCGTAAATTGTCTTATATTTACATTATAAAAGAGAGTCGTTTGCATAGGGAAAAGGTGCGTTTTGGTATATAAGGCAGAGTCTTGATGATCCTGCATTAAATGGACTGTTTTAGAATAAAAAAATAATGGAATTGTAAATTACCGGATATGTAGTATTAAAAATTAGTTCATTCTCTAAGGCGAAGGGTGTGTTTGGATTCTGATACAGAAATTTGGCGATCGCTAGCTGAGGGCATAATTAAAAATAAAATAAAAAGAACACAATACTCATATACTTACAATTGAAAAGTGAGTTCATACAATAGCGGCAAACGAGTATTTGAAGTTGAACTAGTCTTGCTGATCGTTTAGTTACTGACATATTTAAAAATAAAATGAGAGATCGGATAAGAGATAAATTGACAAAATTTAAAATAGAAAAGTTTGTTCCTTGAGTTGTGTTTTGGCATATATAACAGACTGTTCATGATAGTCACTATAATATTTTAGATTAAATGAAATAATATAACTGTCGTGGATTCTCAGATATTTACAATTGAGCACCAATTCTATGTAGTATGGTAAAGGTGTGTTTTTAAGCTGAAGGAGGCTCCTGCTAATCGTTAGTTACTGACATATATAGTAGAAAATGAAAGATCGGGATAGTCGTAAATAGTAAGACACTATCGATTGAAAAGTGATACCATTCTGTAGGATGAAAGTATTTTTTCCAAGCTGAATTAACTCTTGCTGATCGTTAGTTACTGACATATTTCAAAATAAAATGAAAGAACGGAAATGTCGTATATTTCTAATATATTTACAGTTGAAAGTTTCTATTTGTCAGAGCGAAAGGTGTGTTTGGATGATAAAGCAGACTCTAGGTGATCATTACTTACTGACTTATTTTAGGATAAAATGAAAGAATGGAATAATCGTGAATTGCCAGAGACAATTGGAAAGAGGAAAAAGAATGGTATTGTCGTTATTTCACCGATATGTAATATTGTAAGGGGAGTCCATTTAGTAGACCGAAAAAAGAGTTTAGAGCACGAAGCAGACCCTTGCTGATCGTTTGTTAATAACATATTTATGAACAAATTGGAGATAGGTATTGTAAAATTTCAGATATAAGCAATTGGTAAGTGAATCGATATTGTAGGCCGAAAGGCGTTTTTGCAAAATGAAGCACACGCTTGGTGATCCCTTTTAGAAACGTATTTAAGAATAAAAGGACACAATGCAAATATCGTATTTTGTCACTCATTGACAATACTAATGCAGTATTGTCAATACTAATGCAATACTAATACAGTATTCGGTAGGACGAAAAGGTTGTTTACGACCTAAAGATGATTCTTGATGATTGTTAGTTTCCGACACATATAAGAAAAAATGAAATAATGGAAATATCGTTAGAAAACGGAATTATCATAATGTTTCTACCACTTGCAATTCAAAAGAGCTCATTCAGTAGTACCAAAGAGTTTTTCGAAGATGAAACAGACTCTTCATATCATCAATTAGTGGCGTGCTTAAGTATAAAATGTAAGAACGGAATTGTATCAAAAAGTCAGATTATTACAATTGAAAAGTGAGGTTATTCAATAAGGGCAACGGAGTCTTTGGAATATGTAGCACACTCTTCCTAATCGTTAGTTCCTGACATCCTTAAAATTGAAAGAAAGTAGCGTTTGTAAATTACAAATCGACTAGCCGAACCTGCGAACTCTTCATTGCGCATCATTCACATACGACCATAAATATCCTACTCATTTCTCACTTCTGCACCTGCCCCTTTACAGACACTACAGAAAGAAGTCTTGGGAAAATAATCGGCAATGGGTATCATAAAGGGTGTAATATTTAACGATTTAACGATTATTCTTTTTCTCAAAATGTCGCACCGTTCCCAAGATTTAAGCCTTTTCCAGTTGCGGTTTCTAGTCATTCACTAGTACTGGTTTCTTCCTTCCTGCATTTTCTTGCTAATCAGTAATTGCCTTCATATTTAAGAATGAAATGAAACAATGGGATTCTCGTAATTGGCTATATATTTGCAATTGGTCAGTGAGTCCATCCTTTAAGGTGAAAGGAGTGTTTGGAAAATGGAAATTAGTGTTTGGACGTTGAAATTTAATTACTTACATATGTAGGAATAAAATGAAAGAAAGCAGCAGTCTTCAAATGTTACATGTTACAAACGAAAAGTGAGTGCATTGAGTAGGGTGAAATGTGTCATTCGTACATAAATCAGACTCTTGCTGATTCTTAGTGACAAAAGTATTTTAGAATAAAATCATAGAATGGATATTAACGTTAATTATCACATATGCTACATATGCTACAGTGTATTCACTAAAGCCTAAATTGTGCGCTTTTTAGCTAATGCGTTTTATTGGCGATCGCTAGTTGAAGGTATAATTAAGAATAAAGTAAAAAACAATATTTTTCAGATAATTATTGTTAAAAATTGAAACCACACACTAGGGGGAAAGGGGCTTTTTCCAGCTCAAACAGAGTCTTGCTGGTCGTTAGTTACTGATATATTTAAGAATAATATGACTGAACGAAATTCTCATTATTAGTCAGGTACTTAAAATTAAAAAGTCAGTTTATTCAGTAGAGCCAAGAGAATGATTGTAAGCATAAGTAGACTCTTGTGTGTCGAAGGTGTGTTGGGTAGTTGATGTGTTTTCACAGTTGCTGATCGCTAGATAATGGCATATTTTGAATATAATGAAAGAACTTAATTGTCTTAAATGGTCAAGTATGTACAATTGTAAAGTATATCTATTCAGTACGTAGATGACAAATGTTTGAATAGGAAGCCGACTCCTGCCGATCGTTAGTTAGCGATATTATTATGAATAAACGAAAGAGCGGAATTAGCGTCAATTCTCAGTTAGCAACAATTAAGAAGTGAGACCAATCAGTTGGGCGAAAGAGGTATTGCTGTCTGTTGCTAATTGTGTTTCTCACATATTTAAGAATAAAATTAAAGAACATAATGGTCTTTAATTGTCTAATTTTTCACTTGAAAATATCTCAAATGTAAAAATTCTCGTTTTCATTCCATCCATAAATATGTCAGTTACTAAGGAGCAGGAAGAGTTTATTTCAGAAATAAGTAAATGAACAATCAGGCAGTCTGCTTCGCCTTCTAAAAACTCTTTTCGACCTATTGAATACATTCCTTTTCAATTGTTAATATTAGGCTATTTACGACAAATACGGTCTTCCATTTTAATTTTAAATATGTCTTTAACTAATGATCAGCAACTGGTTGCTTCATATTCCAAGCATTCCTTTACCCAATTTTGGACTGTTGGACTCAATTTTCAATTGTAAATTTCTCATAATTTCCGACAATTTCTTTCTTTCAGTTTCTTCTTAGGTATTCTTTCTTGTAGGAACCGAAATCAATCCGCATCAGCTTGCTGGCACTTCTTTCTCCCTATTAAATTGACTCACATTTCTGATGTAAATAAGCTTTAACTTACGACAATTCCGTTCTTAGAATTTATTCTAAAGTATTTTGGCAACTAGTGATCAATAAAAGGCCACTTTGGCATATACTTAGTATTGCTATTTGTTTCCATTGAGTAAGTTGAATCGAGTGCTTGGAAGATACCTTGTTGATATCAGATCCTTGTTGATTGTTAGTTACTAATAAATTTAAGAATTGAATAAAATTACGGAATTGTCGTAATGTCTTTGATATTTGCTATTAAAATATGGGTCTATTGTTCTTGGCAAATGGAGTGTTTGGAAGCTGAAGTAGACTCTTGCTGATCGGTTGTTGGCAACATATTTAAGAAGGAAATGAAAGAACAAAAGTGTCGCAAATTGTCAGATATTTAGTATTGAAGATTGATGTAAATTATTATGGCGAATGGACTATTTCATTGATAAAGCAGAATCTTGCTAATGGTCACTTACCGAAATATCAAAGAAAAATGAAAAAGAAACTGAAATCGGACAGATATTTTCAATTCAAAAGTAAATCTTCTTAGTAAGAATAAAAGGAATATTTGAAAGATTAAGCAAATTCATTCTGATCATTAGTTCCTGCCATATTTAAGTATAAATTATGCAATACAGCAGACGTAAATAATTGGATATTCAGTACGGGAAAAGAAGAGATGGCCGGATGAAATATTTTATCACTATCATTAGTTATTGACTTATTCGTGTTCAAGTTATAAAAAGAAATTTTCTTAAATTTATCTGTAATTTACAATTGAAACGTAAGTCCATCGCGTACAACGATGAAGGGTTTCGAATATGAAGCATACTCTCACTGAACATTACTCAGTGAAGTATTTAAAAAAATCAAAGAACGGGATAGTCTCGAATTGTCAGATATTTACAATTGAAAATTAATATATTCAGTACGGAGTAAAGCGAGTTTAAAATATGAAGAACAGTCTTGCAGATCATTACTTACTGATAAAAAAAAAGAATACTAAAATTTTTAATTATTTATAAATGAAATGGAGAGTTTTAAAGGTATAACAAACTCTTGTTAATTGTGTAAAAGACGTTTAAAATTAAAATGATAGAATGCAGTTTTCGCAAATTGTGAAATATTTGGAATTAAAAAGGGAGTCCAGTTAGCAGCGCGAAGGAGAATGTAAGTTAAGGTAGACTCTTGCTGATCGTGTTTTACTGACATTTATACGAATAAATTGGAAAATGAAATTGTCTAAGTGTCAGATACATACAATTGAAATGAGGGCAATTCGGCGAAAGGAGTTCTTCGTGTACTAAGCAGACTTTTAGTGATAATTAATTCTTAACATATTTAAGAATTCAATGATAGAAGACAATTGCCTTAAATTGTCAGATATTTACAGTTAAATAGTTCGTGCATTCGAAAGGGGGAGAATTGCGTGGAAAGTGAAGCAGACTCTTGCTGAACGCTAGTTGCTAACTTATTTTAGTAAATAGTGAATGTACGTAATTGTCCACTGAGTGATAAGAAAGGAAATTTTCTATGATAGAAGAACCTTTAGTTTATCGTTAGTTACTGACGTAATTAAAACTAAATGAGGAAAGCAATTGTCGTAAATTTTCATATATTTGAAATTATATGTCTATATTGTAAAGGAAATGGAGAATTTAGGCTAGTATAAATTAATATTATTGTCGTTATTTCTCAGGCCTTTGCAATTGATATCTGCGTCTACTCGGAAGGGCCAACGGAGTGTTTTCAATCCGATGTGAATTATTATAAATGTAACACTCCTCTCGCCGTGTTGCGTGAGCTCACATTTCTATCTTAAATATCTGAAAATTTTAAGAATTGCGTTCTTTCATTTTGTTGTTAAACTTGTCTTCATCAAGGGATCAACAAGTGTCTGCTCCAGCTTCAAAGAAATTTTCCCCTACTGAAGTGACAAGTTTTTCAATTATAAGTATAAGCGTAAATATAAATAAATAAAGCGAGAGTTGCTTTATCTCCCAAGCATTCCTTTCAGCTGGCCAAACATTCCTTCAGACTCACTTTTCAACTGTAAACATCTAACAACGAACTTAAGCCCTATTTTTTTTATTTTATTCGTAATATGTGTTGGTAATTAACGATCAACAAGTCTACTCAGCCTCAAAATCATTAGCTTTGAAAGTACCTCCAACTCCAGGAGCGAAATGGTCTAAGCATGAACCCAATCGAATGAGGTTTGTGTGTCAAAGAGGATATGCGAATTCCAGGACCCACACAGCTATCATCAGCTCCAGCCGACTAATGTTAATAACCTGCACATACCAAGTCACTGCAAGATAGGATTGTGAACGAGGCACATGTTAGTGTAAAAGAGCGGTTATCCATTATTTAATTTTTTCTCCATTCTGCCAGAGACTTCATGTACAAATGGCAGACGGAAGACAATTTCATATAGATGATGACGAACAAGAGCCGTAAAAAACAATATGTATTTCACAACTGTTGATCCAAACAGTTATGATTAATACCTTGTAATAACCTCCTCGCCTTACAGACCTAAAAATGGTCGTGAAGACGATCGTGATGTAACGAAAAAGAAGGTGTAAGGACAAGGTATAAAACATGAAGGTGCTTTATTGTTCTGTTTACATATTTTGGAATCCCTTAACACGAGCGGCTTTGGTACCCCAAAAAGATAACAAAATCGTAGCAGTACATATCTTATTTAACGAGCTAAATCAATTCATTTAGATATCACATTCGCGTACTAAAGTACAATTCAATTGTACGTTTATAACAATTGTTTATTGATTGATTATTTATATGTTAAGTTGTTCAACAGTAGATGATTGATTCCAAGGATTCTGACATCTGCAAGGACACTAAAAATTGTGTAACTAACGTTTAGTTTTCGAATCTCCTAAGAAGCAAAGATGTTTCGTTATGCGGTACATGCAAAGACTCCATGTACATTTTTATCCAAGAGGGGGCGAAAGAATGAAAGCTCTCCTACACGTGGATCTCAGTTGCTTTCAACTTATTGCCCTAGGTTTTATACGACGTAAGGACAATCAATGCTTACTGCTCAGCACCTTGTTACTTTGCGATTGTCAAAGCTGCTTTTCAGACAGAAGGCCACGAAGCATAACAATTATCCGTAACACTTATATTACACTTACGGTCGTAAGCTTGTAAAGGATTCACATGCATATTATTGGCCTCAAACTCTATAGGAGATTTTTAGGTAATTAGGTACGTGATTACCTTCTAGACCCAGGCCCGCTTCTCTTGGCCTGTTAGACAATCCGGCCGATGAATTTATAAAGCTAGCGGTTTAATGCACTGACTCGCGATACAAAGTAGCTATACAGGCCTGGTAGAACAGGTGTACAACACAGACATCAACTAAATTTTCAATTGACAGATTTTTTTTTTTTTTTTGGTACTTTGGTTACTTTCGGAGATTTTCAGTTAAGAACACCTGACAGATGTAAAATTTCTTGGGCTTACTTTCCACATCTTGGAGCAGAAGCCCTGAATTTTCTTTTTTAGTAATAGAGTTCGAGTACTTGCTCGTCTCGGTGAACAAAGAAAGTAATAGACACTGCTATTAATTTTCGATTAGCCTCAAAGTTAAACTTGCGTCTATAAAAAATTTCGAGGCGTCTTTTGCAACTTTGACTCACTTCATCAAGATGCTATATTGAAGACGCTACGTATCTATCACACTAGTCTTCAGGTTATAAAATATTTAATTTATTCTGATTCGCACGGTTCATCTTGCACTACAGACTGCCATTTCGCACACTCTTATTAAGCTTATTCGAGGATTGTATTTCTCGATCTTCTAAACGTTTTCTCACCGGTGAGTGAAGATCTGGTAAGCTCCCCTCTATAGCAGATTAGTGCACCAACTGTATTAGCTTTTCGACACCTTTCATATTTGAGACGGAATGATCAATAAGAAAAATTTATGTAATCTTACTTATTAAATTATTCACTACAACATCTCGCTTACGTGAATAGAGCTTGCGTGTCCTGTCCATAGACTCAAAGGTATCTTGTCAAGAGCAGAAAGCTACTCAACAAAATATACCCGATTAATCGCCAGCAGTTGAGGTTTACGAAGTTTACTCATCTCTAACACTAAACTAAACTGTCATTTGGCTGGTATTTATGCGAGCATATTCACGGCCGTTGACCAGAGCCATCCTAGATCACCAAGTAAATTCCGTTACAAAAATAGAAGCACCAAATCATCTGTAGAATTCTGCGTAGATAATGGCTGCATACAGCGGAATATTATGGCAAACTGCCAATAGTACATTCCTTGCGCAGTCAAGCTAAGAGCCGTTAACATTGGCAAGAAGATGAAACACAGAGATATGTGCTTATATCTATACTTCAGACTGTTTTCGGAGAACATTGTATTACCAAGTTGGAGAAACATTCAGATATTTTACAAAGACCGTAGTGAGATTAGGATTTATCAATTGCAACTTACACGCTGTAAACTTTAAAATTTGTTGAAAAATTATTTACATTTGCCAAAAGATTTAAGATTTATCTACAAGGCTGCCGACTGTGATTTTCTGCAGAAATAATGGTATTACTAATTGTAGATATCAGGATGCTTTTAGATAAAAAGATAATAGCAGTAGATGTCGAGATCCTCCATGATACATAGATTAGAACGAGTTGAATCAATTTCCAGGCAGTACATCCGACGAGAGCGTGCGGCTTGAAATGGAAAAAGTGCGGCAGCTCATATTGTTTTTTGGACTAGCAAATTCAAAATATTCGAGTTTAAACCCTATGTCGTGCAGAACAAGAAGTCTTTAGCTGAGAAAGAATGAATATAACGGTGAGTTCATAAGGTATAGTAAAGAGAAAGCGCGGTAAAATGATGGACAAGTTGCTGGGTCACTTGCGATAGGACGAGCACCCCGAGCTTGTGATGCTTTCTGTAAAATGCATCCACTACGTAAGAAATCGCCTTAAAATGAGAACATTAGAAGAGATGTCACTAGACTTCATTGTAATAGTATTCTACAATTACTGAAAAGATATATTAAAAAGAAATGAAATCGATCTCTAAGTCACGCGGTGATAAAAGTAATAATTTTGGGAATGGTCGGGGATGTTCGATTTTTAATTACTAGTTTAGAGTCCAACACAGGCGCCAATAGTTCGAGGGTCACATTTGGAGGTGTGCGGTAAGACTAAACTGCTTATGCCGGCTTATATTCTTCTTACAATGCTGTGAAATTTAGAAGTCAGCAGTGGACATCGGCGTCTATTACTTGATTCCAATTGGCTTACAGTTAGTAAAGAAATTCAACAATGAATCCGAAGCCGTGCGATCTTGTGTTGTGTACCTAGGTCTTAAAAACGAAGCAGTAGTTCTTTAAGAGCTCCTTAACTCACATTATACAATGGCGTACCATTTAAAAAGCCGTGGATTTACTTCTTCCTTTAATAAGACGAGGGTATATCAGACGTATAGCCTTGGAAACGAACAGCGGCTTGTTTTAGGTGGGCCCTTGGGATTGAAATATGTTGGGATACCAAATGTAAAATAATTAATAATCAATGATAATCAAGCAATTGCTATATTTCCCGTTTATATGAAACTACAATACCTTTTGAGAAAGCTTCTTGCTGAAGAAATCTACCTGGCAGACATAACGCTCTCGCCTGGTTCTGGTTCGTTAACGTAATAGAGACTGTTTTATCCAAAGAATTTTGTTCTTACGGATATATTATTTAAAGAAAGTCTCCAGTGTGTTAACACTCCAGGCTATCAAATATGCATTTAATTAGCGTCCTTGCTGTTCACTAGGGCTTACATACAGAATTGTACAGGATTCACTATGTTCCGGTCTATCATTAATAATATTTTCCCGATTCTTTGCTGTAAAACTTGCTATAGAACCAATTATATTCTAACCTCCAAAGCAGGCTTACTTTGGGCCTGAGACCGGTAATCTGATCGACGAGCAAAGTTAAGAATCGTTTTTAAGTTGTTTTGAGATCTACTCTTATACGGTTAGGTGGAAAATATTTACAGTATAGTAAATCCTGTGTTCGCTATCATCTTATTAACACTGGTCTTCACAAAGCAACCAAACTGCTGGCTAATCAAATAAGCTTTTCATATAAGTTCACTGTATGCTTTGATTAGTAACTAAGTCATACACATTTCGTAAAGCAAAAAAAGTAATTAATTTCAAACGTTTGTTGGTGAAAATTGTCCATATCCAAGTTCTAGAATAATATCACGGTAGCATTGTCTTGACAAGAATATCGTATCTCATTTCCTCATTCTGACATTCTCTTCCCCTCTAATGCTATACACTAAAGTTCTTGGTGTGTCAATTCTGTTTTACTCGGAAGATTTAGATGTCCCATTCTCAAACAACCTTTAGATAGCTGTTCATCTTGTGAAAGCTTCCTCACTGCGATTGTGTAATGGTGAGGTACACACCTTTTCTTTTGATATAAGCAGTGTAGTACCTCTGTATTTCTTCAATATTTGAACATCAAGTACTGATACTATATATTCTACACTTCTGCATACAGTAAATGACTGGAAGAAAAGACATTAGATAAGTCATTATACTGGAAAGGTATTCAAATAGTAACTCAGCTGAAGAAATTTCTGACCGGTCCAAAGTTGTACTCCTTTAGGAGGTTTGAAGTTAAGTAACTTTAGGCACGACTGGATATATTATGTCAGGAAATGGTATAGAAGATCTTTGGTGTATCGTGTACACTATGACTACTTTAGTGAAAATGCTGAATGACCATGGCTACTCAAGATCATTGAGAACTCCCTTCTAGACTTTGCTCGGGAACCTCTACATTTGTTTATGTAGACATTTACAACCGTCGGAGGAGATGACAAAATCTAGGATCTGCGATCTTATTAACAACCTTGAATGACGAAATCAACATGCAACATTTACAAGAAAATGAAAGTGCAAGACAAAAACCATACTAGGAAATCTCAAAATTACGACGGTTACATTTTCCGAACCGTTAACTCTGGCTGCAGTATATAGAAAAGGTCATAATCGTATTGCAATTCATCCACAGGGACTAGATTGAACAGGGGACTACAACCTTCATTTGAAGGCAATTAATTTTGCTATAGAAAATTTCCACATCACTATACTCAAAAGATGGAAGCCATGGTGGCAAATACGAAATCAGAGTATACAAGAAATTAACAACACAAGGAACATTCACAATTTGCAGGAATAGAGGCCTTCTTGAGCGAAGTTCCAAGAGATATGATTATCGAACAGTGCTTAATTAAGGGCACGAAATTTTCTCGGGGATTAACTCGGGGATTAGCAGGATTAATCCTTCTTTCCCAAATACTGTTACGATAACAGAAGTTCTACATGACTTTTGTGCTCATCTCTTTATCAGTTCATCAGCTTAAAAATTGATCGGCCGGACTTGTCCCCCAGGCCAAGAGAAGCGGCCCTGGGTCTACACTTTCATCACGTTCCTATTTACCTAAAAAATTTCTATTAGAGTTTCAGGCCAATAACCTGCCTGTGAATCCTTTACAAGCTTACGACCACAGGTGTAATATAACTGTTACGGAATATTGTTAAGCTTCGTGACCTTCTGTCTCAAAAGCAGCTTGGTGCAGTCGCAAAGGATCAAGGTGCTGAGAAGTATCCATTGATTGACTTATAGCTTATAAAACCTAGGTAAATAAGTATAAACCAACTGGGATCGACGTGTTGTAGAGGCTTCATCCTTACGCCTCCTCTTGAATGAAAGTGTACATGAGGTCTTTGCATGTACCGCATACCGAAACATCTTTCTTTATTAAGAGAGTTAAACTTTGCTTCGTTTTAAGACATTCGAAAACTAAACGTTACTTATAAATGTAGAATCTTGTTGATATGAGTCAAGGTTGCAAAAGACGCCTCGATATTATTTTTAAACTCCAGTTTAACTTTCTGGCTAATAGAAAGATTATCGCAGTCTCTTTTACTTTGGCAGCGGGAAGAACAAGTTATCGGACACAATTCCCAAGAGGGCTTCTGGTGCAAGATGTGGGAAGTGAGTCTAGGAAGTTTTATATCTTTCAGGTGACTTAACTGAAAATCTTCCAATGTAACCTAAGTAAAAAAAAAAAATCTTTCAATTGATTACTTTCTTGCTGTCTCTGTTATACACCTGTTGTACCAGACCTGTATAACATCTTTGTATCGCAAATCTGTGATTTACACCGCTAGCTTTAGTAATTCATCGGCCGGACTTGTTTCACAGGCCAAGAGAAGCGGGTCTGGTTCTACAAGGTAATCACGTATCTAATTACCTAAGGATCTCCTATTAGATTTTCCGGCCAATAACCTGCAAGATCCGATATTTTTAGCACTTCTGCCGTTCAGGACTCTGCCGTTTAGAACTTCTGGATGTCACTCACAATTAAACCTAGTGTAATCGTTAGTGCATCGTTAGTGCTTCCAGAAAACACTAATAGTTTCGTTAGTGCTTCACTATTAGTGTGCCTATGGCCAATTACATATAACAAAAGGCCCATAAGAAATACATGGGGAAGTTTTCATTGGCTCAAATACCCAACAAATTCAAAAACGCTAACAATAGCTTTTAGTGCAATCGCTAGGGCTTCCTTAGTGCTTCTTAGAACACCAACTCCCAACATTAGTGCTTCAATAGTTTGGACGCTAGAAGCAAAACACTTTGGGTGGGGTAACTTCACGTTAGCGCCCATAAAAAGCACTAACGATTAAACCTAGTGCAATCTTTAGTGCTACAGAAAACACTAATAGTATCGTTAGTGCTTCAATATTAGTGTAGATATGGCAAATTACATGTCACGAAAAGCCCATAAGAAATACATGGGAAATTGTTCATTGGGTCAACGACAAATTGAAAAGCTCTAATGATTTTGAGGCTGAGTAGATTTGTTGATCGTTAATTACCAACATATATTACGAATAAAATAAAAAAAATAGGTCTTAAGTTCGTTGTCAGATGTTTACAGTTGTAAAGTGAGTCTGAAGGAATGTCTGAACAGCTGAAAGGAATGCTTGGGAAATAAAGCAACTCTCGCTTTATTTATTTATATTTACTCATATAATTACTATTGAAAAGCTGGTCTCTTCAGTAGGGGAAAATTTCTTTGAAGCTGGGGCAGACACTTGTTGATCACTTGAAGAAGACAAGTTTAACAACAAAATGAAAGAACGCAATTCTTAAAATTTTCAGATATTTAAGATAGAAATGTGAGTTCACGCAACAGGGCGAGAGGAGTGTTACATTTATAAGAGTCCACATCGGATTGAAAACCCTCCGTTGGCCCTTCCGAGTAGACGCACATATCAATTGCAAAAACCTGAGAAATAACGACAATATTATTAATTTATACTAGCCTAAATTCTCCATTTGCTTTACAAAATAGACTCATATAATTTGAAATAAATGAAAATTTACGACAATTGCTTTCCTCATTTAGTTTTTATTACGTCAGTAACTCACGACCAACTAAAGGTACTTATGTCATAGAAAATTTCCTTTCTTATCACTCAATGGACAATTACGTACATTCACTATTTACTAAAATAAGTTAGCAACTAGCGTTCAGCAAGAGTCTGCTTCACTTTCCACGCAATTCTCCCCCTTTCGAATGCACTAACTATTTAACTGTAAATATCTGACAATTTAAGGCAATTGGCTTCTATCTATTTTACATTAACTATCTTCCATTTTGTTCGTAAATATGCTATTAACAAAAGATCAGCAAGACTCTGCTTCGTCCTGTAAACTCTTCTTTCGGTCTACTAAATGGACTCCCCTTACAATATTACATATCGGTGAAATAACGACAACACCATTCTTTTTCCACTTTCTAATGTACCTGGCAATTCACGATAATTCAATTCTTTCATTTTATCCTAAAATAAGTCAGTAAGTAATGATCACCTAGAGTCTGCTTTATTATCCAAACACACCTTTCGCTCTGACAAATAGAAACTTTCAACTGTAAATATATTAGAAATATACGACATTTCCGTTCTTTCATTTTATTTTGAAATATGTCAGTAACTAACGATCAGCAAGAGTTAATTCAGATTGGAAAAAATACTTTCATCCTACAGAATGCTATCACTTATCACTCGATAGTGTCTTACTATTTACGACTATTGCGATCTTTCACTTTCTACTATATATGTCAGTAACTAACGATTAGCAGGAGCCTCCTTCAGCTTTAAAACACACCTTTACCATACTACATAGAATTGGTGCTCAATTGTAAATATCTGAAAATCCACGACAGTTATATTATTTCATTTAATCTAAAATAATTCAGTGACTATCATCAACAGTCTGTTATATATGTAAAAACACAGCTCAAGGAACAAACTTTTCTATTTTAAATTTTGTCAATTTATCTCTTATCCGTTCTCTCATTTTATTTTTAAATATGTCAGTAACTAAACGATCAGCAAGAGCCTAGCTCAACTTCAGATACTCGTTTGCCGCTATTCTATGGACTCACTTTTCAATTGTAAGTATATGAGTATTGTGTTCTTTTTACTTTATTCTTAATTATGCCCTCAGCTAGCGATCGCCAAATTTCTGTATCAGAATCCAAAAACACCCTTCGCCTTAGAGAATGAACTAATTTTTAATACTACATATCCGGTAATTTACAATTCCATTATTTTTTTATTCTAAAACAGTCCATTTAATGAAGGATCATCAAGAGTCTGCTTTATATACCAATACGCACCTTTTCCCTATGCAAACGACTCTCTTTTATAATGTAAATATATGACAATTTACGAGTGCTTCGTTGTTTCGTTGTTACTAGCGATCAGCAAAATACATTTCATAGTCTGATCACTTGTTTTGCACTACTGAAAAGTCTAGTTTTTTAATTATAAATACACTACAGTTTACGATAATTGCGATCTATCGTTTTAATCTAAATTTTGTTAGAAAATGACCATAAGCAAGATTTGGTGTTATATAACATACACACATTTCGCCCCACTCGCCCCTTTACATTTATAACTATCTAATAATTAACGACTATTTGATTCTTTCAATTTTATTCTAACATACATGAGTAAGTAATGATGTTAAGAAGTGTACTTCATCTTCCAAACAGTCTTTTGCGCTATAATAAGTAGGCTCACTTTCAATTGTAATTATGAACACAGAATGAACCGTTCCGTTCTTTTAATTAACTCTTATTCATCTCGGTAAGTAGCCATCAGCAAGGTTCTACCCCAGTTTCGAAACACTCCATTCTCCTTAGTGAATGCACTCACTTTTAAATTCCAAAATTTTTAATAATATACTATCATGTTCTTTAATTTCTTTCTTAAGTGTGTTGAGACTACCGATCAATAAGAGTTTCCTCAAATTTCTATACACTCCTTTTACTCTACTGAATAGACACCCCCTTCTATTGTAATTATCTGACAATTTACTACAATTCCATTATTTCATATTTTTCTAAAATAGTTAAATAACTAACGATGATCAAGAGCCAAAAAATCATCTTCGCCCTATTCAAGGTTCTAACTTTTCAATTGCGAATATCTGACATTTTACGAATTATATTCTCGCATTTTAGTCTTAAATATTTCAGTAACTAACCATCGGCAAGTGTCTGGTTAATTTTCCAAACGCTCTTTTTCCTTTACTGAATTATCACTTTTCAGTTCAAAATATCTTACGATCAATTTTCACTTCTTTAATTTATTCTGATATACATCGGCAACTAACAATCAGTAAAGTCTACGTAGCTTGAAAACACTCGTTTCTTACTACTGTGCAGACTACTTTGAAAATGTCAATATCTGACAATAAACGATCAGCAAGAGTCAGCTTTATCTTCCAATTACTCCTTTCGTCGAGTGAAAATATTCACTTATCTATTGAAACAATCTGATTACGACTATTCCGTTCTTTCACTCATTGATATATGTCTTGAACTAACGATCATAAACAGTCTGCTTCACCTTTTTAACACTAATTTCGTTCTGCTGAATAGGATCACTATTGTATTGTAAATATATGGCAATATTTACGATTGTCCCGGTCATTCATTTTATTGCTAGATATGTTAGTAATCAATGCTCAACGAGAGGCTTCTTCATAAACGAAAATCTCCTTTCGTCTAACTGAATGGACTCAGTAACCAGTTGTGAATATTCGACAAATTACGACGATTTCATTATTTCATTTCACTCTCAAATTTTTCGACAAGTGCCAATTAGCAAAACTTTACTTCAGCTTCCAAACACTCCCTTCACCCCACTTACTCTCCTTATTTTCCAATTGTAAATATCTGCCAGGTTACGATAATTCACTTCTTTTATTTCATTCTACAATGTTTCGACAAGTACCAAATTCCCTTTGTTCTACTGAATGGGTGGCGCTGTTATTTGAAAAAAAGTCTGATTTCCTCTATTCCTTTCTTACATTTTTTCTTATATAAAGCTTGAACTAAGGATAATCTATACTCTGGTTCAACTTCCAAAATACAATTTTGCCCAGCTAAATGAGATATCTTATCAAATGTAAACATATGACAATTCACGATTGTCCCGTGCATTCATTTTATTCCTAAATGTCAGTAACTAACGATTAACAAGAGCCTGCTTTATATTGGAGACGCTCCGTTTGCCTTACAGAATGGACTCACTCACCAATTGTAAATATCTGAGAATATACAATAATTACATCCTTTATTAAAAAAAGAATGTAATTCTATAACGATCATCGAGAGTCTACTTAATGTTTGAAAGACTGAAAACGCCCTGATAGTTAGACTCACTTTTCAAATATAAATATCTGACAATGTACGATAAATAAATTATTTCACTTTAAACTTGAATATGTAAGTAGCTACCAAATAGCAAGACCATTCTACAGGCTGCAAACTTTCCCCCACCCTGCTTAGTTTACTGACATATTAATTGTAAATATCTGACAATGTAGGCAGACAGCCGTTCGTAATAACATCTCATAAATATCATGCTATTTTACACGAAAAAAAAAAGAAGAAAGCAATTAGCTGAACAAGAAAAGATCAGAAAGCAAACAAGGAAGATGTCTGAGAGAAAGGAACAAGAGTTAAAGCGCAGAGAAAAAGCATCTCCAAAGAAATCAAAGCATGAGGTCTATCTCGATTGTTCAACGGAGATAAGCGGTCCTTCAACTTCTAACCTTGAACAAGACAAAGGACTAACTGAATCATTACTAAATGGAACGCTCACAAGGAGGCTGAACTTCGATTCGTCATCAGCTGCGCGAAGTAACGTAATATCCTGCAAACACTGTTTTCAGCCCTTTTCGGGAAGGATGAATCTTATTCTTAAGTATGCATACAAGTAGCGATCGCCAAAAGTCCGAATCAGCTTCTAATCACTCCTTACGCAGTATTGAATGAAGACACTTTTATTTTAAATAACCAACAATTTAATTCAATTCCGATCTTTCATCTCATTCTTAACTACATAGACAGCTACGATGCACCAAGTGTCTACTTCAGCTTCCAAACACCTATTTGGCCTTATTAAATAAGCTCATATTTTAATTCTAATAATTTGACCAATTGCGACACTTAAATTCTCTTATTATCTTAAAATAGTTCAGTAACTAACAATTATCAAGAGTTTGCTTTATACACCAAAAATGCACCTTCCGCCCTACTCAATGCCCTACCTTTTAAGTTATAAATATTTGAAAGTATGTGTGTTCCGTTCTTTCACTTTAAATAGATCATTTAGTAACCATCAACAAGAGTGTGACTTATCTTCCAAACAACCCTTCGTTTCATTAAATGTATTCACTTTTCGATTGAAATAAGAGAGAATTTACAATTTCGTTCTTTGGTTTTGTTCCTAAATATGCCAGGACTTACGAACATTTACGAACATTTACTACCTTATTTACAAAAAGACTTCTTTCATCCTACACAATGGACTAACTTATCAACTTTTGATATCTGACAATTTTCGTCTTCACGTTCTCTCATTTCTTAAATCTGCCAGTAATTAAAGATCAGCAACAGTCTGGTTTACTTCCAAACTCTCGTTTTGATCAAATGAACGGAATCACTTTAAAATATTGAATGACAGAAATTAACGACCAATCCGTTCTTACACTTTATTTATATATATATCTTCAACCAAGGCACTACGAGTCTCTTTCAGCTTCCAACTATCCTTTCGGGCCTACTGAATGTACTCTCTTTTCAACTGCCAATATCTAACAATTTTGTATCTCTTTTGAATTCACAAATATATCATTAACAGACAATGAGCAACAGTCTGGTTTGTCTACTAAAACTGTGTTCGCCCTACTCAATGGTGTCACTATTCATTTGTAATTAGCCCGTATTTTCCGACGATTCCGTTATTTCTTTTTATTCATAAATCTGTTAGTTAATCTTCGAAACAATCGTTTCGCCCTTCGGAATGATTACATTTTTCAATTGAAAATATATGATTAAGAGAATTCCGTTATTTCATTTATTCATAAATAAGTCTTGAACTAACGAACATTGAGAGCCTCCTTCTACTTCCAAATATCACTGCGCACTGCGTAGTGGGATCATTTATCAATTTACAATTTTCCCGTCCATTAATTTTATTCCTAAATATATCAACAACTAACAATCAACAAGAGCTTGTTTAATATTCGAATCACTCCTTTCGTTTACTGAATAGACTCCCTTACCAATTGTGAATTTTCGGCAAATTACGGCGATTCCATTATATCATTTCCATTGTCAAAATTTTCGCCACCTACCGACTACCAAGAGTTTATTTCAGCTTCCAAACATCCTTTCCCCTACTGAAAAGACTTGCTCTTGAATAATAAATATCTAACAAATTACGACTCCGTAAGTTCATTCTATTCCAAACACTCCTTTCGCTTTATTCAATGGACACCCTTACCAATTGTGAATATCTGAAAATTTACCACAATTACGTTCTTTCTTTTTTCTAATTATTTAATTTTCTGATGATTATTTAAAGTCTCCTTAGTGTTCGAAAAACCACTTTCTCCCTGATATACAGTCATGGTCAAAAGTATTCGTACAGTACACAGGTTGAAGAAAAGACATATTTCTGCCATTAGGTAAATAATTAGACGCATGTGTTGTGCGAGACATATGCTTCCTTCAGCAAAGAATATGCAGAAATAAAACATAGAAAACAAAACATAGATGATTTGCTACAACAAGGAAAAGAAACAAACAATATGCACTGTGTGCTAGACATAAGTATTCATACAGCAAACTAAAAGTTCTCTGGTTATGAATGAGAAAACATTAATATCTTGTTCTAATACTTCTTATGCATGCCTCGCTTTTGAATAACCTCCCTCAATCTGCTGGGCATTGAATGAACAAGAGACGTAGTGGTTTCACGTTTAATATTCTGCCACTCTTGCAAAAGTAACTCTTTCAGTCTAGTTTTATTACTTATTTCATGTTTTCGTATGCGCGTTTACAATTCACTCCACAAATGTTCAATGGGGTTTAGGTCTGGGGACTTCGCTGGGGTTTTCAGAGTATAAGGCGTGAGGTATAGTAACCACATACGCACAAGCTCGGCGGTATGTTTTGGGTCGTTGCCCTGTTGGAAGTAATAATCTTGTCCAAGACCCAATTTATCCACACTCTTCGGAAAGTTTCATTTTAGGATGTCTAAATATACATATTTATCCATCGTTCCGTCAATAAATACACGCTTTCCAACGCCCGCGACAGACATACAGCCCCAGACTATCACCCCTCCGCCACCATGCTTAACTGTCGCTTCTATATTCTCAACCCCAAGCTCAGTATTGGGTCTTCTCCACACTAACATTCTGCCATCATTGTGGAAAATATTAAATTTAATTTCATCTTTAAACAATACCTTATCCCAAAAGCCTTTACTTTTACTTACATGCTCCTGTGTAAACGTTAAGCGCCATTTCCTGTTTTTCTTATTGATGAATGGTTTTCGTCTCGGTACCCGCGCTCTGTTCAACGCTCGATTTAAAAGTCGCCGAATAGTTCGTGACAGTCCCAAGCTGCTTTTCGACAGTCCCAAGCTAGTTTTCAGATAGAAGGCCACGAACCTTAAAAATATTCTGTAACAGTAATATTACACTTATGGTCGTAAGTGTGTAAAGGATTCACATGCAGGTTATCGGCCTGAAACTCTAATAGGAGTTTTTTAGGTAATTAGGAACGTGATTACCTTGTAAAATAGAACCAGGCCCACTTCTCTTGGCTTGTGAGACAAGTCCGGCTGATGAATTACTAAAGCTAGCGGGGTAAATCGATGATTCGCTATACAATGATGTTATACATGTCTGGTAGAACAGGTGTATAACAGAGACCGTAAGAAAGTAATCAATTGACAGATTTTTTTTTTACTTAGGATACATTAGGAGAATTTCAGTTAAGTCACTTCATAAATAAAACTTCCTAGGCTCACTTCCCACATCTTGTACGAGAAGGCCTGAATTACCCCTCTCGGAAATTCTGTCCGATAACTTGCTCGTCCCGCTGCCCAAGAAAAGTAAAAGTGACTGCGATAATTTTTTGATTAGCCAAAAATTAAACTAGATTTAAAAAAATATCGAGGCGTCTTTTGCAACCTTGACTCATTATATCTAGATTCTATATTTAAAATTACCGTTTAGTTTACAAATCTCCTAAATAGTAAAAAGTTTAACTCTCTTAATAAAGAACGATGTTTCGATATGCGGTACATGCAAAGACTACATGTACACTTTCATCCAGCAGGGGGCGTATGAATGAAACCTCTAAAACACGTTGATCCCAGTTGCTTTCAACTTATTTTCCTAAGTTTTAACGTTATAAGGACAATTAATGCTTACTGCTCAGCACCTTGATTCTTTGCGACAGTATCAAGCTGTTTTTCAGACAAAAGACCACGAACCTTAACAATATTCCATAACAGTTAATTTATACTTATGGTCGGAAGGTTGTAAATGATTTACATGCAAGTTATTGGCCGGAAAAAATAACAGTTGATAATTAGGAACGTGAAGGAAACATGTCGTCCCTGGTTTAAGCCATATCACGTATAACAAGGGAGACTTACAAAGCTTCAATATGGCCAGTTTTCCCACTACACTACATTCAATTCGGATGTAACTCCAAACCCAGAAGCGAAATGGTCTAATCATGAACCCAATCGAGAGGTTGGTGTGTGGACCCACACAGCTACCATCAGTTCCAGCCGGATAATCTTACTTACCTCTAGATAAAAAAGTGACTGCAAGATAGGATTGTGAACGAAACACATGCTCGTGTAGAACAGCCGATGTGAAGTATTCAAGGTTTTGTGCATTCTGCCAAGGGAATTCATGTAGAAATGGCAGATCGGATGATAATCTGATATAGATGGTAACGAACAACACCTGTTGAAAATCAACATGTCATTGACAACGGCTTAATCCTTGACCCAATCAGTTATGATTATTTTTTTTTGATAACGTAACCGCCTTATGGACCTAACAAGATGGACATGAAGATGATCTTGATGTAACGTTAAATGAAGGTATAATGACAAAATAGAAAACATGGTAGTTTATTGTTCTGTTTACATTTTATGGAATTCCTTATCACGAGCAGCTTATATGCCGGCTTACTCACTTTCAACATCTTGGAGCAGAAGTCCCGAATTTTCTCCCTTAGTAATAATCTTCGAGTACTTGCTGGTCTCGGTGCCCAAAGAAAGTTATAGATCCTGGTATTAACTTTCGATTAACCTGAAAGTTAAACTTGCGTCTATAAAAAATTTCGAGGCGTCCTTTGCAACCTTGACTCACTTCATCAAGATTCCATATTGATAACGCTACGTATCTATCCCAATAATCTTCAGGCTATAGAACGTTAAAGTCATTCTGACTCGCACGGTTCACCTTCACTACAGAGTGCCATATCACACACTCTTATTATGCTTATTGGAGGATTTGAAATTCTCGACCTTCTAAACGTTTTCTCACCGATGAGTAAAGTTCTGGTAAGCTTCCCCTCTGTAGCAGATTAGTGCACCAACTGTATTAGCTTTTTGACACCTATCATATCTGAAACGGAATGATCAACAAGAAGTATTTCTGTAATCTTATTTATTAAATTCAACAAAACCTCAGCTCGCTGACGTGAATAGAGCTTGCGTGTTGTCCATCGACTCAAAGGTATCTTCGCGTTAAAATGATGGAGAAGTTGATGGTTCACTTGCGATAGAACAAGCATCTCCGACCTTGTGAAGCTTATTGTAATATGCACCCCCTACGTCAGAAATCGCCTTAAAATGTGAACATTAGCAGAGATGTCACTTGATTTCATTGTAATAGTATTCCACAATGTATGAAAAAACATAATAATAAGAGATTAAATCGATCTCTAAGTGATGCGGTGATTAAAGAAATAATTTTGAGGTGGACGGGGATATTCGAGTTTTAATTAGTGGTTTAGGGTGCAACAGGCGTGCCAATAATCGATGGTTCTATTTCGAGGTGTCCGGTAAGGCTAAAGTGCTTATGGCGGCTTATGTCTTTCTAAAAATGATGTCAAATTTAGAAATCATCAGTGGATGTCGCCATGTATTCCTTAATTCCAATTTTCTTAGAGGTAGTAAAGAAATTCCACAATGAATCAGAGGCCGCACTATCTTGTGTTGTGTAGTTATTTCTTAAAAATGAAGCAGTAGTTCTTTTAGAGCTACTTAACTCACATTATACAATGTCGTACTATTTTAAAAACCGTGGATTTACTTCTCCCTTTAATAAGACGAGGGTATCAGAGTCATAAAGCTTTGGAAACGTACAGCGGTTTGTTTTAGGTGGGCCATTGGGATTGAAAAATGTTGTGATACCAAATGTAAAATCATAAGTATTAATTTAACAATGATAATTAAGCAATTGCTATACTTCCCGTTTATATGCAACTACAATGCTATTTGAGAGTGCTTCCTGCTGAAGAAATCTACTTAGCACCCATAACGCTCTCACCTTGTTCTTGATCGTTAGCCTGATATTAGTAATATTTGATAAGAAGCGTACTCAGATTAGGATTTTTAATAGCAACTTACACGCTGTAATGCACTAAAAGCTTTTAAAAAATTATTCTCATTTGGCATATCTACAAGGCTGCCGACTGTGGCTATCTGCAGAAATAATGGTATTACTAATTGTAGATATCAGGATGCATTCAGAAAAAAAGATAATAACAGTAGATGTCGAGATCCGCCATAATACTTGCATTAGAACGAGTGGAATCAGTTTGAATGCAATACAACCTACGAGAGCGGGCGGGTTAAAATGGGAAAAGTACGGCAGATCATGTTGTTCTTAGTACTTGCAAATTCGAAATATTCGAGTTTAAACCCAGTGACGTGCTGAACAAGAAGTCTTTAGCTGAGAAAGAATGAATATCACGGTGATCTCATAAGGTATAGTAAAGAGAAAGCGCTTTAAAATGATGGACAAGTTGATGGGTCTTTTACGATAAGACAAGCCCGAGCTTGTGAAGCTTTTTGTAATATGCATCCACTACGTCTGAAATTGCCTTAAAATGAGAACATTAGCAGAGATGTGTTTTGACTTCATAGTAATAGTGTTCTACAATGTCTGCAAAGAGATATTAATAGGTAATTAAGTCGATCTCTAAGTGATGCGGTGATTAAAGAAATAATTTTGAGGAAGCACAGGGATGTTCGATTTGTAATTAGTGGTTTAGAGTGCAAGAAGCGCGCCAATAATTCGAGGGTTCCCTATGGAGGTTAGCGGTAAGGCTAAACGGATTGTGCCGGGTTACATCCTTCTTACAATGCTGTGAAATTTAGAAGTCGGCAGAGGACATCGGCATCTATTCCTTAATTCCTAATGACACTGCTCTAGAAAGCATAACGAAGCACTAACGATAGTATTAAAGATATCATTAGCTGTTTTGAATTTGTCGGGATTTTGTCCCAGTGATATATTCTCCATATATTTATGGGAGTTTCGTAACCAGAGGTGACACTTCGACTTAACCTCACTCAACCTCACTCTCAAAAACTAACTTCGACCTGAACTCACGAACTCATTTCGACTTCACGCACACACAACCTCACGCTCACATCACCAGTCTGACCTCACGCTCAAATAACCAGCCTGACCTCACGCTCACTCGACCTCACGATCGCATCACCAGTCTGACCTAACGATCACTCAACCTCACGCTTACATCACCAGTCTGACCTCACGCTCAAATAACCATCCTGAACTCACGCTCACTCAACCTCACGTTCGCATCAATAGTCTGACCTCACTCTCACTCAACCACACGCTCACATCACCAGCCTTAACTCACGCTCACTTCGTGAAGCTGAGGTCGAGTGAGCGTACGTTTCGAACTCGTGAGCGACGATCTCGTGAGTTTGGTCACCTGTGTGACACATACGTGCGAACATCTACAATAATAGTAAAGCAAAACCAAACCGTTAGTGTTTCCTGGAAGCACTAACGATGCACTAACGATTCCACCAGGTTTTAACGTTAGTGTTTCCTGGGGGTCTAACGTGAAATTGCACTCCAAAAGTTTTTTGCTTCTAGCGTCCAAACTATTGCAGCAATAATGTTTCGACTTGGTATTCTAAGAAGCACTAACAATGCACTAACGATTGCACTATAATTTTAAAAACCGTGGATTTACTTCTGCCTTTTTAAGACGAGGGTATCACAGACGTAAAGCTTTGGGAACGAACAGCGGTTTGTTTTAGGTGGGCCCTTGGAATTGAAAAATGTTGGGATACCAAATGTAAAAAACATGTATTAATTTATCAATGATAATCAAGCAATTGTTATACTTCCCGTTTATATGCAACTTCATTACTATATGAGAGTGCTTCTGCTGAAGAAATCTACTTAGGACTCATATCGCTCTCACATATTTCTTAATTGTTATTCTGATAGAAACGGTTTAATCCATAGAAATGTGTTCTTACGGATATATTAATATAGAAAGTCTCCCGTGTGTTAACACTCGAGGCTATTAAATATGTATTTAATTAGCGTCCTTGACGCTTACTAGAGTTTACATACAAATTTGTCTAGAATTCACTAGGTTCCGGTCTATCATTAATGATATTTTCCCGATTGTATCCTGTAAAACTTGCTATGGAACCCATTATATTTTAATTTCAAGGGAGCAGCCTTACTTTGGGCCTGAGACCGGTTATCTGATCGTTGAGCGAAAAGAAGAATCTATTTTAGGTCGTTTTGACATGTCTTACACGGTTAGGTAGAAAATATTTACGGTATAGTCAGTCCTGTGTTCGCTACCAACTTAGTAACACTGGTCATCACAAAGCAACCTTTTCATATAAACTCACTGTATGCTTTGATTAGTAACTAAGTGCCATACATATCATAGAGCAGAAAAAGTCATTAAATTCAAAAGTCTCTTGATGAAAATTGTCCATATCCAAGTTCTTGAATGATATCACTGTAGCATTGTCTTGATAAGAATAAAGTATCACATTTCGTCATTCTGACATTTTCTATCCCTCTAACGATATACACTCATGTTCTTGTTGTGTCAATGCTGTCTTAATAGGAAGATTTAATCAAATCTTCACTCGCATCTCGCGTCTCGATTTCCTATTCTCAAACAACCTTTGGATAGGTATTCATCTTGTGAAAGCTTCGCCACAACGATTGTGTAATGTTGATACACACACCTCCCCTATTCATATAAGCAATGTAGTGCCTCTTTATTTCTTCAATATTTGAACATCAAGTACTAATTCTATATATTCTACTCTTTTGCATACAGTAAATATGCGCAAAAAAGTGAACAAAGCACTTGTGTAATCACATTAGGTCAGCCATTATACTGGAAAGGTCTCAAATCGTACCTGCAGCTGAAGAAATTTCTGAACTGTTTAAAGTTGTACCACCTTAGGAGCTTTCCACCTAAGTAATTTCTATACATGATTGGATACATTATGTCAGGAAATGGCATAGAATAACTTTCGGGTATCCTGTACACTATGAAAACATTACTGAAAATTCTGAACGTCTATGCCTACTCAACATCATTGAGAACTCATTTCTAGACTTAGCTCGGCTACCCTTACCAGTGTTTATGAAAACATTTACAACCCTCGGAGGAGATGACTAAATCTAGGATATTGGATCTTATTCAACAATCTCTGGATGAGGAAATCAATATGCAACATTTAAAAGAAAATGAAACTGCATGACAAAAACCATATTAGGGAACCTCAAAATTAAGACGGTGACCTTATCCGAACCGGGAAACTTTGGCTGCAGTATATAGAGAAGGTCATAATCGTATTGCAATTTATCCGAAAGGACTAGATTGAACACGGGAATAGAAACTTTATTTGAAGGCTATTAAATTAATGCTTCCGTTTTTTCAAGAAGCTGGTCATCTTTCCTCTGAAAAATTTGCACATCACTATACTCAACAGATGGTAGCCCTGGAGGCAAATACAGTATCTGAAGATTACAAAGAAATAACAACTCAAGGAACCTTCACAATTCGCAGAAAAAGATGTTTTTTTGAGCGAAGTTCCAAATTATATGATAATGGAACAGTGCTTAATGAAGGCCACGAAATTTTCTGGAGGATTATCTCAACGTCAGACAGCGTTAGCAAGAGCTAATGCCACCTTCCATGTGTGATAATATCTCTTTGCAGAAGAATGTCAATTCGACTGCGCTCAATATAACAGAGTCTTTGTTGTACTGAGAATTAAAACCCACACGTAGAAGGAAGAGTTCTTCTACACGCAATGGTGTAGACGAAAAGTGGCAAGTAAAATCTGCTTTAAGTACAGTACGTATATAAATTATGATAAGCTCTATTTTCAAATTATATTTTAAGGATATATATTACAAATAGACACGGAAAGGGACGAAATATTAAAAAAACATTGGGGAAGTATTTCAACGATCGAATTTAAGTCTGCCATTGAAGCAACGTCAATTTAATCACGGTTGTTGAGAAACTTGGAGATCAATAACAGACGGCTTCAAATGATGCAAGATGTTCTCGAAGGGTAAAGGTAGCTGTATATGGATAAGAATAATGGAAGAAATTAATGACGGGATATAAATCATTAATATGATATGGAAAGTTTATTTGATTAACCCACAGTTTTGTCTGAACAGTGGCCTTGTGATGAACAGTGTTATTAAGTTGGTAGCGAACACAGGACTGACTATACCGTAAATATTTTCCAACTAACCGTCCAACGGAAGTCTCAAAAGAACTTAAAATAGATTCTTTATTTGTCTCAACGATCAGATCACCAGTCTCAGACCAAGAGTAACGTTCCTTCGGAGGTTAGAATGTAATGGGTTCCATAACAAGTTATTTCAGTATTCAATCGTGAAAATATTATTAATGATAGGCCGGAACCTAGTAAATACTACACAACTCTGTATTTACACCTTAGTGAGCAGGAAGGACGCTAATTAAATGCTTTCTTTAAACACACAGGAGACTTTCTTTAAATAATATATCCGTAAGAACACATCTCCTTTTAGTATACAGTAACTATCAAGCTAACAATCAACAACAAACTGTGGCGTTATGGGCGCTAAGTAGATTTTTCAGCAGGAAGCACTCTCAAATAGTATTGTAGTTGCATATAAAAGGGAAGTATAGCAATAGCTTGAATATCATTGATTAATACGTATGTTTTTTACATTTGGAATCACAACATATTTCAGTCCCAAGGGCCCACCTAAAACAAACCGCTGTACGTTCCCAAAACTATATGACATTGATATCCTCGTCTTATTAAAGGGAGAAGTAAGTCCAAACTTTTTCAAATGGTACACCATTGTATAATGTGAGTACCTGTAAGAGCATTATAGGTATACAACACAAGATACTGCGGTTACAAATTCATTGTCGAATTTACTTACTAGCTGTAAGCCAATAGGAATAAAGGAATACATGGCGACGTCCACTGCTGATTTCTAAATTTCAAAAATTTTTTACAGACATAAGCCGCCGTAAGCCGTTTAGCCTTACCGAACAGCTCGAAATAGAACCCTCGAATTATTGGCACACCCGTTGCACCCTAAACCGCTAATCAAAAATCAAACAACCCCCCCCCCCCACATCATCAAAATTAATTCTTTAACCACCGCATCACTTAGAGATCGATTTAATCTCTGATTACTATCTTTTTTCATACATTGTGGAATACTATTACAATGAAGTCAAGTGACATCACTGCTAATGTTATATTTTTGAGGCGATTTCTGACGTAGAGGATGCATATTACAAAAAGCTTCACAAGCTCTATCGCAAGTGACCCATCAACTTGTCCATCGTTTTAACGCGCTTTCTCTTTACTATAACTTATGAGCTCAACCGTGATATACAGTCTTTCTCATTTAAAGACTTCTTGTTCAGCACGTCACTGGTTCTAAACTCGAATATTTTGAATTTGCAAGTCTTAAGGACAATGTGTGCTGTCGTACCTTCCCCACTTCAACCCACACTCTCTCGTTCGTTGTACTGCATGCAAACTAATATCTACGATTAGTAATACCAATATTTCTGCAGAAAGCCACAGTCGCCATCCTTGTAGATATGACATATGAAAGTAATTTTTCAACAGATTTTAGTCTATTACAGGGTGTAAGTTGCAATTGAAATATCCTAATCGGAGTAGGCTTCTTTTCAAATATTACAATGTCTGGTTAGTTGTAGTGCATGCTACTGCCTGCATTCGATTTGAAAAGAGTACAACACGTATCTCGACATATCCTCATAGTAAAATATCTGAATGTTTCTGTATCTTGGTAATACAATACTCTCTGAAAATAGTCTGAAGTATAGATCAAAGCTAATATCTGAGTGTTTCGATTTTCTTCAGGCCAATATTAACGGCACTTAGCTGGACTGTGCAAGGAATGTACTCTAAGCAGTTTGCCATGATATTCCGCTATATGCAGCGATCATCAATGCAGAATTCTAGAGACGATTTGGTGCCTCTATTTTTGTAAAGGAATTTACTTGTTGTTCTAGTATGGCTCTTGTCAACGGCCATAGATAAGCTCCCATATATACCCGGCCAATGGACAGTCTGGTTCAGTGTTAAAGATCAGTATACTTCGTAAGCCTGAACTGCTGGCGATTAATCGGGTACATTTTGTGGAGTAGCTTTCTGCTCTTGACAAGATACCTTTGAGTCGATGGACAGGATGCGCAGGTTCTATTCAAGTCAGCGAGATAATTAGTGTTAATTTAATAAATAAGACTACAGAAATACTTCTTGTTGATCATTCCGTCTCAGATATGAAAGGTGTCAAAAAGATAATACAGTTGGTGCACTAATCTGCTACAGACGGGAACTTAGCAGAACTTTACTCATCGGTGAGAAAACGTATTGAAGATCGAGAATTTCAAATCCCCCAATAAGCTTAATAAGATTGTGCGATATGCCCTCTGTAGTGCAAGATAAACCGTGCGAGTCAGAAAGACTTTAAGGTTCTATAGCCTGAAGATTAGTGTGATAGATACGTAGTGTTATTAATATAGCATCTTCATGAAGTGAGTTAAGGTTGCAATAGACGCCTTGAAACTTTTTATAGACGCAACTTTAACTTTCAGGCTAATCGAAAGTTAATAGAAATATCTATTAGTTTCTTTGGGCACAGATACTAGCAAGTACTCGAACACTATTACTAAGGAGTAAAATTTAGGGCTTCTGCTCCAAGATGTGGGAAGTGAGCCTAAGAAGATTTATATATATTTTAGTTGCACTTAACTGAAAATCCGCTAACACAACCTGAGTACAAAAAATTCTGTGAATTGATAATTTTTTAATGTCTCTGTTCTACACCTGCTCTACCCGGCCTCTTTAACTACTTAGTATCACGAAACAGGTCTTTAAACCACTAGCATTATAAATTCTTCGCCCGGACTTGTCTCACAGGCCAAGAAAAGCGGGCCTGGGTCTACAAAGTAAACACGTTACTAATTACGTAAAAAACATCAGAGTTTCAGGCCAATAACCTGCATGTGAATCCTTTACTAGTTTAGGACTATATGTGTAACGGATTATTGTTAAGCTTCGTGGCCTTTTGACTGGAAAGCAGCTTGGTACAATCGCAAAAGAACAAGTTGCTTAGCAGTAAGCATTGATTGTCCTTATGTCGTATAAAACCTAGAGCAATTAGTTGAAACCGACAGGGATCGACGTGTAGTAGAGCTTTCATTCTTACGCCCCCTCGGATAAAAGTCTACAAGGAGTCTTTCCATGTACCGCATATCGAAATATCGATATCATATCGTTCGATTATCATAACACTTTCTTTTTGCCAATGTTAACGGCTCTAAGCTGGACTGTGCAACGAATGTACTCCAGGCATTTTGACATGATATTCCGCTATATGCAGCGATCATCTATGCAGAATTCTACAGACGATTTAGTGGTTCTATTTTTATAAAGGAATTTAATTGGTGATCTAGGATGGCTCTGGCCAACGGCCATGGATATGCTCGCATAAATACCAGGCCGAATGACAGTCTAGTTCAGTGTTAGAGATGAGTTCACTTCGTAAACCTCAACTGCGGTCGATTAATCGGATACATTTTTTGGAGTAGCTTTCTACTCTTGAGAAGATACCTTTGATTCTATGGATATGACACGCAAGCTCTATTCACGTCAGCGAGATGAGGTAGTGTTGAATTCAATAAATAAGATTATAGAAATTCTTCTTATTGAACATTTCGTCTCAGATATGAAAGGTGTCAAAAAGCTAATACAGTTGGTGCAATAATCTGCTACAGAGGCGAAGCTTACCAGAACTTTACTCACCGGTGAGGAAACGTTTAGAAAATCGAGAAATTCAAATCCTCCATTAAGGTTAATAAGAGTGTGCGATATGGCAGTCTGTACTGCAAAATAAACCGTGCTAGCCAGAAGGACTTTAAGGTTGTATAGCCTGAAGATTAGTGTGATTGATACATTACGTTATCCAAATAGCATCTTGATTAGGTGAGTCAAAGTTGCAAAAGACGCCTCGGAATTTTTTATACACGCAAGTTTATCTTTCAGGCTAATCAAAAGTTAATAGCCGTTTGTATTACTTTCTTTAGGCACCGAGACGAGCAGGTACTCGAACACTATTACTAAGGAAGGAAATTCAATGATTCAGCTGCAAGATGTGGAAAGTGAGCCGAGGAAGTTTTATATCTTTCAGTTGTTGGTTTCAACACATTGCTCTAGGGTTTTACGACATAAGGACAATCAATGCTTACTGTTCAGCACCTTGTTCCTTTGCGACTGTACCAATCTGCTTTTCAGTCAGAAGGCCTCGAAGCTTAAGCATTTTCCATAACAGTAATATTACACTTATGGTCATAAGCTTGTAAAGGATTAACATGTATGTTATTGGCCTGACACTCTAATAGGATGTTTATAGGCAATTTGGTACGTGATTACCTTACCGTGATTACAACCGCCGGACGAGATGACAAAATCTAGGATTTGCGATCTTATTCAACAACGTCTGGATGAGGAAATCTATATGCAACCTTTACAACAAACTGAAACTGCATGACAGAAACCATATTAGGAAATCTCAAAATTAAGACGGTGACATTTTCCGAACCGTTAACTTTGGCTGCAGTATACGGTATGAGAAGATTACAAGAAATTAACAACACAAGGAACATTCACATTTAGCTGAGAAAGAGGGGTTTTGAGCGAAGTTCTAAGTGATTTGATAATCGAACAGTGCTTAACGAAAGCCACAAATTTTTCTGGAGGATTAACTCAATATGAGACACAACGTTAGCAAAATTAATCCTTCATTCCCAAAACAGAAGTTCTACAGTACTTTTGTGGACAGCAGCTTATCATCAGAGCGACAGGTCGAGATAATGCCACCTTCCATGTGTGATAATGTCTCAATGCGCAAGAATGTCAATTCGACTGGGTGAATATTGTAGTCTCTCTCTTGTCTTGTGTTTTAAAACCCACACGTAGAAGCTAGAGTCCTTCTACACGCAATGGTGTGGACTAAAAATGGCCAGTCAAATCTGCGTTAAGTACGTATATAAATTATGTTAAGCGCTATTTACACGTAATATTTTATGGGCATAAATTACAACTAGACACGAAAAGTGCCGAAAGACAAAAATAGCTTTCGGGGAATACCTGAGCGATGGAAATTAATTCTGCCTTTGAAGCTATGACAATTCAATCACGGTCCTTGAGAATCTTGGAGCTCAATACTAGACTGCTTCAATGAAACAAAGAGGTTTCGTAGGAGCAAAGGTAGCTGTAGATGGAGAACAGTAATAGAAGAAACTAGAAACGGGGAATCTGTAGCTGTTGAGGGGTGTGATTCAGATTTTTAAGAATCTTGGTGGAAGACTTCACGAGCAGTTGCTGATTTTTTTAATGCCACATACAAGCAGAACCGAAAGGAAATGCTACGAAATCATTAACTTTCAAGAAACTTTAGCGTCATTAAAAGATTACTTTCAGTTTTTTTTATGATGCAGCAGGCTATGACACGACCTCAGCTATACTCACGAGAGAATAGTTGCAAGCATTCAAGATTCTTCAAAAAGAAAAAGAATTGTGCATGTTAGTCAAAGTCTTCAACGGAGTTAGGTCAAATCTCAATCCTAACAAAATGTACACATTTCTTATTTCCCTGTATGGAGATGGAAAAATGTCTTTCCTGGTATAAGCCTATCAGGTTTAACAAGGAAGTAGTTACAAAGCTTCAAAATGGCAATTTTTCCCATACTTACACGGCAGGTGTGCACCATTCAATTCGGAAGTAGCTCCAAGTCCAGGTGGGAAATGGTCTAAGCATGAACCCAATTGATGGAGGTTGGTGTGTGAAAGAGGATATGCGAAATCCAGCATCCACACAGCTACCATTGGCTCCAGCCGGATAAGCTTACTTATCTGTAGATAAAAAGTGATTCCAAGGTAGGATTGTGAACGAGACACATGTAAGTGTAAGAGAGCCGATATGACGTATTCAAGGTAGTTTGCATACTGCCAAGAGAGTTCATTTACAAATTGCAGAACAGAAGACAATCTGATTTAGATGATGACGTACTACAGCTGTAGAAAACCAATATGTCTTTCACAACGGCTTAAGTGATGATCCAATGTCTTATGATTATTATTTTGTAATACCTCATGAAGGTGTAAGAACAATGTATAAAACATGAAGGTGGTTTATTGTTCGGTTTACATATTTTGGAATCCTTTATCACGAGCTGCTTTGTTACCCGAAGAAAAAATGAAACCGTAGCAGGACACATTTAAGTTAACGATCATAAAACCAATTCATTTAGTTATCACATTCGCGTACTACAGTATCATTTAATTGTACGTTTACAACAGTTGTTTATTGATTGATTGTGTATATGTTAAGATGTTAAACAGCAGATGATAGACTCAATGGATTCTGCCATCTGCAAGGACACTAAACATTGTGTAACTACCGTTTAGTTTACGAATCTCCTAAAAAGAAGCGAAGTTTAACAATCTTCATATAGAACGAGGTTTCGATATGCGGTACATGGAAAGACTCCTTGTACACTTTTATCCGAGGGGGCGTAAGAATGAAAGCTCAACTACACGTCGATCCCTGTCGGTTTCAACTAATTGCTCTAGGTTTTATACGACATAAGGACAATCAATGCTTACTGGTACCTTGTTCTTTTGCCATTTCACCAAGCTGCTTTCCAGTCAGAAGGCCACGAAGCTTAACAATAATCCGTTACACATATAGTCCTAAACTAGTAAAGGATTCACATGCAGGTTATTGGCCTGAAACTCTGATGTTTTTTAGGTAATTAGTAACGTGTTTACTTTGTAGACCCAGGCCAGCTTCTCTTGGCCTGTGAGACAAGTCCGGCCGAAGAATTTATAAAGCTAGCGGTTTAAAGACCTGTTTCGTGATACTAAGTAGTTAAAGAGGCCGGGTAGAACAGGTGTAGAACAGAGACATCAAAAAATTATCAATTCACAGAATTTTTTGTACTCAGGTTATGTTAGCAAATTTTCAGTTAAGTGCACCTAAAATATATAAATCTTCCTAGGCTCACTTCCCACATCTTGGAGCAGAAGCCCTAAATTTTCTCCCTTAATAATAGTGTTCGAGTACTTGCTAGTGTCGGTGTCCCAAGAAAGTAATAGATACTTCTATTAACTTTCGATTAGCCTGAAAGTTAAAGTTGCGTCTATAAAAAGTTTCAAGGCGTCTATTGCAACCTTAACTCACTTCATCAAGATGCTATATTGATAACGCTACGTATCTATCACAATAATCTTCAGGCTATAGAACCTTAAAGTCTTTCTGACTCGCACGGTTTATCTTGCACTACAGAGGGCATATCGCACAATCTTATTAAGCTTATTGGAGGATTTGAAATTCTCGATCTTCTATACGTTTTCTCACCGATGAGTAAAGTTCTGCCAAATTCCCCTCTGTAGCAGATTAGTGCACTAACTGTATTATCTTTTTGACACCTTTCATATCTGAGACGGAATGATCAACAAGAAGTATTTGTGTAATCTTATTTATTAAATTAACACTAATTATCTCGCTGACTTGAATAGAACTTGCGTGTCCTGTCCATCGACTCAAAGGTATCTTGTCAAGAGCAGAAAGCTACTCCACAAAATGTACCCGATTAATCGCCAGCAGTTCAGGCTAACGAAGTGTACTGATCTTTTACACTGATCCAGACTGTCCATTGACCGGGTCTGTATGCGAGCTTATCTATGGCCGTTGATAAGAGCCATACTAGAACAACAAGTAAATTCCTTTACAAAAATAGAGGCACCAAATCGTCTGGAGAATTCTGCATAGATGATTGCATCATATAGCGGAATATCATGGCAAACTGCTTAGAGTACATTTCTTGCACAGTCCAGCTAAGGGCCGTCAATAATGGCCTGAAGAAAATCGAAACACACAGATATCAGCTTAGATCTATATTTCAGACTGTTTTCAGAGAATATTGTATTACCAAGATAAAGAAACATTCAGATATTTTACTATGAGGATATGTCGAGATACGTGTTGTTCTCTTTTCAAATTTAATGCAGGAAGTTAGCATGCACTACAACTAACCAGACATTGTAATATTTGAAAAGAAGCCTACTCCGATTAGGATTTTTCAATTGCAACTTACACCCTGTAATAGACTAAAATCTGTTGAAAAATTACTTTCATATGTCATATCTACAAGGATGGCGACTGTGGCTTTCTGCAGAAATATTGGTATTACTAATCGTAGATATTAGTTTGCATGCAGTATAACCGACGAGAGAGTGTGGTTTGAAGTGAGAAAAGTACGACAGCACATATTGTCCTTAAGACTTGCAAATTCAAAATATTCGAGTTTAAAACCAATGACGTGCTGAACAGGAAGTCTTTAACTGAGAAAGACTGTATATCACGGTGAGCTCATAAGTTATAGTAAAGAGAAAGCCCGTTAAAATGATGGGCAAGTTGATGGGTCACTTGCGATAGAACAAGCAACCCCGAGCTTGTGAAGCTTTTTGTAATATGAATTAGCAGAGATGTCAGATGAATTAGCAGAGACAACATTAGCAGAGATGTCACTTGACTTCATTGTAATAGTATTCCACAATGTATGAAAAAAGATAGTAATAAGAGATTAAATCGATCTCTAAGTGACGCGGTGGTTAAAGAATTATTTTTGACGATGGGGGGGTATGTTTGATTTTTGATTAGCTGTTTAGGGTGCAACGGGTGTGCCAATATTTCGCGGGTTCTATTTCGGGGTGTTCGGTAAGGCTAAACGGCTTACGGCGGCTTATGTCTGTAAAAAATTTTTGAAATTTAGAAATCAGCAATGGACGTCGCCATGTATTCCTTAATTCCTACTGGCTTACAGCTAGTAAGTAAATTCAACAATGAATCGGAAGCCGCAGTATCTTGTGTTGTATACCTAGGTCTTAAAAACGAAGCAGTAATGCTCTTAGAGGTACTTAACTCACATTATACAATGTCGTACCATTTGAAAAAGTTTGGACTTACTTGTCCCTTTAATAAGACGAGGATATCAATGTCATATAGTTTTGGGAACGTACAGCGATTTGTTTTACATGGGCCCTTGGGACTGAAATATTTTGTGATTTCAAATGTAAAAAACATAGATTTTAATTTATCAAAGATATTCAAGCAATTGCTATACTTCCCTTTTATATGCAAGTACAATACTATTTGAGAGTGCTTCCTGCTGAAAAATCTACTTAACACCCATAACGCCACTGCTTGTTGTTGATTGTTAACTTGATAGTTACTGTTTACTCCAAGAAGATGTGTTCTTACGGATATATTATTTAAAGAAAGTCTCCAGTGTGTTTAAAGAAAGAATTTAATTAGCGTCCTTGCTGCTCACTAAGGCGTACATACAGAGTTGTGTAGTATTTGCTAGGTTCCGGTCTATCATTAATAATATTTTCACGATTGAATACTGAAATAACTTGTTATGGAACCCATTACATTCTAACCTCCGAAGGAACGTTACTCTTGGTCTGAGACTGGTGATCTGATCGTTGAGAAAAATAAAGAATCGATTTTAAGTTCTTTTGTGATTTTCCCTTATTCGGTTAGTTGGAAAATATTTACGGTATATTCAGTCGCTACCAACTTAATAACACTGTTCATCACAAGGCAACAAAACTGTGGGTTAATCAAATAATCTTTCCACACCATATTAATGATCTATATCCCTTCATTAATTTCTTCCATTATTCTTATCCATATACAGCTACCTTTACCCTTCGAGAACTTCTTGCATCATTAGAAGCCGCCTGTTATTGATCTCCAAGTTTCTCAACAACCGTGATTAAATTGACGTTCTTCAATGGCAGACTTAAATTCGATCGTTGAAATTCTTCCCCAATGTTTTTTTTAATCTTTCGAAACTTTCCGTGCTTATTTGCAAAATATATCCTTAACATATAATTTGAAAATAGAGCTTAACATAATTTAAATACGTACTGTACTTAAAGCAGATTTTACTTGCCATTTTTCTTCTACACCATTGCGTGTAGAAGAACTCTTCCTTCTACGTGTGGGTTTTAATTCTCAGTACAACACAGACTCTGTTATATTGAGCGCAGTCGGAATTGACATTCTTCTGCAATGAGATACTATCACACATGGAAGGTGGCATTAGTTGAACGAGCCGTTGAGATGACAAAGTGTCTCCTTAAAAGTACTTTAGAACTTTTGTTATCGTAACAGTATTTTGGAATGATTTATTAATCTTGCTAACGTTGTCTGACGTTGAGATAATCCTCCAGAAAATTTCGTGGCCTTCATTAAGCACTGTTCCATTATCATATCGTTTGGAACTTCGCTCAAAAAACATATTTTTCTGCGAATTGTGAAGGTTCCTCGAGTTGTTATTTTTTTGTAATCTTCAGATACCGTATTTGCCTCCAGGGCTACCATCTGTTGAGTATAGTGATGTGCAAATTTTTCAGAGAAAAGATGACCAGATTCTTGAGAGAACGGAAGCATTAATTTAATAGCCTTCAAATAAAGTTCCTATTCCCCTGTTCAATCTAGTTCTTTCGGATAAATTGCAATACGATTATGACCTTTTCAATATACTGCAGCCAAAGTTTCCCGGTTCGGATAAAGTCACCGTCTTAATTTTGAGGTTCCCTAATATGGTTTTTTGTCATCCAGTTTCATTTTCTTTTAAATGTTGCATATTGATTTCCTCATCCAGATATTGTTGAATAAGATCCAATATCCTAGATTTAGTCATCTCCTCCGAGGGTTGTAAATGTGTTTATGAAAACATTAACACATGTAAGGGTAGCCGAGCTAAGTCTAGAAGTGAGTTCTGAATGATGTTGAGTAGGCATGGACATTCAGAATTTTCACTAATGTTTTCATAGTGTACAGGATACCCGAAAGTTATTCTATGGCACATCCTGGCATAATGAATCCAATCATGTATAGAAATTACTTAGGTGGAAACCTCCTAACAGTTTAAGCAGTTCAGAAATTTCTTCAGCTGCAGGTACGATTTGAGACCTTTCCAGTATAATGGCTGACCTAATGTGATTACACAAGTGCTTTGTTCACTTTCTTTGCACATATTAACTGTATGCGAAAGAGTAGAATAAATAGTATTAGTACTTGATGTTCAACTATTGAAGAAATAAAGAAGCACTACACTGCTTATATGAATAGGAGAGGTGTGTATCTCAACATTACACAATCGTTGTGGCGAAGCTTTCACAAGATGAATACCTATCCAAAGGTTGTTTGAGAATAGGAAATCGAGACGCGAGATGCGAGTGAAGATTTGATTAAATCTTCCTAGAAAGACAGCATTGACACAACAAGAACATGTGTATATCGTTAGAGGGATAAAGGATGTCAGAATGACGTAATGTGATACTTTATTCTTATCAAGACAATGCTACAGTGATATCATTTAAGAACTTGGATATGGACAATTTTCATCAAGAGACTTTTGAAATTAATGACTTTTTCTGCTCTATGATATGTATGGCACTTAGTTACTAATCAAAGCATACAGTGAGCTTATATGAAAAGGTTGCTTTGTGATGACCAGTGTTACTAAGTTGGTAGCGAACACAGGACTGACTATACCGTAAATATTTTCTACCTAACCGTGTAAGAGATCTCAAAACGACCTAAAATAGATTCTTTTTTTTGCTCAACGATCAGATAACCGGTCTCAGGCCCAAAGTAAGGCTGCTCCCTTGAAATTAAAATATAATGGGTTCCATAGCAAGTTTTACAGGATACAATCGGGAAAATATCATTAATGATAGACCGGAACCTAGTGAATCCTACACAAATTTGTATGTAAACACTAGTGAGCATCAAGGACGCTAATTAAATACATATATAATAGACTCGAGTGTTAATACACGGGGGACTTTTTATATTAATAATCCGTAAGAACACATTTCTTTGGATTAAACCGTTTCTATCAGAATAACAATTAAGAAATAGGTGAGAGCGATATGAGTCCTAAGTAGATTTCTTCAGCAGAAGCACTCTCATATAGTAATGAAGTTGCATATAAACGGGAAGTATAACAATTGCTTGATTATCATTGATAAATTAATACCTGTTTTTTACATTTGGTATCCCAACATTTTTCAATTCCAAGGGCCCACCTAAAACAAACCGCTGTTCGTTCCCAAAGCTATACGTCTGTGATACCCTCGTCTTAAAAAGGCAGAAGTAAGTCCACGGTTTTAAAAAAATTTAGTGCAATCGTTAGTGCATTGTTAGTGCTTCTTAGAATACCAAGTCGAAACATTATTGCTGCAATAGTTTGGACGCTAGAAGCAAAAAACTTTTGGAGTGCAACTTCACGTTAGACCCCCAGGAAACACTAACGTTAAAAATTGGTGGAATCGTTAGTGCATCGTTAATACTTCCAGGAAACACTAATGGTTTGGTTTTGCTTTACTATTATTGTAGATGTGCGCAATTATGTGTCACACAGATGACCAAACTCACGAGATCGTCGCTCACGAGTTCGAAACGTACGCTCACTCGACCTCAACTTCACGAAGTGAGCGTGAGTTAGGCTGGTGATGTGAGCGTGAGGTTGAGCGAGCGTGAGGTCAGACTAGTGATGCGAACGTGAGGTTGAGTGAGCGTGAGTTCAGGATGGTTATTTGAGTGTGAGGTCAGACTGGTGATGTGAGCGTGAGGTTGTGTGAGCGTGAAGTCGAAATGAGTTCGTGAGTTCAGGTCGAAGTTAGTTTTTGAGAATGAGGTTGAGTGAGGTTAAATCGAAGTGTCACCTCTGGTTACGAAACTCCCATAAATATATGGAGAATATATCACTGGGACAAAATCCCGACAAATTCAAAACAGCTAATGATATCTTAATACTATCGTTAGTGTTTCGTTATGCTTCCTAGAACAGTGTCATTAGGAATTAAGGAATAGATGCCGATGTCCACTGCTGACTTCTAAATTTCACAGCATTGTAAGAAGGACGTAACCCGGCACAATCCGTTTAGCCTTACCGCTAACCTCCATACGGAACCCTCGAATTATTGGCGCGCTTCTTGCACTCTAAACCACTAATTACAAATCGAACATCCCTGTGCGTCCTCAAAATTATTTCTTTAATCACCGTATCACTTAGAGATCGTTTAATCACCCATTAATATCTCTTTGCAGACATTGTAGAACACTATTACAATGAAGTCAAAACACATCTCTGCTAACGTTCTCATTTTAAGGCAATTTCAGACGTAGTGGATGCATATTACAAAAAGCTTCACAAGCTCGGGCTTGTCGTATCGTAAGTGACCCATCAACTTGTCCATCATTTTAAAGCGCTTTCTCTTTACTATACCTTATGAGATCACCGTGATATTCATTCTTTCTCAGCTAAAGACTTCTTGTTCAGCACGTCACTGGGTTTAAACTCGAATATTTCGAATTTGCAAGTACTAAGAACAACATGATCTGCCGTACTTTTCCCATTTCAAGCCGCCCGCTCCTCGTCGGTTGTACTGCATGCAAACTGATTCCACTCGTTCTAATGCAGGTATCATTGCGGATCTCGACATCTACTGATATTATCTTTTTTTTCTGACTGCATCCTGATATCTACAATTAGTGATACCATTATTTCTGCAGAAAACCACAGTCGGCAGCCTTGTAGATATGCCAAATGAGAATATTTTTTTAAAAGCTTTTAGTGCATTACAGCGTGTAAGTTGCAATTAAAAATTCTAACCTGACTACGCTTCTTTTCAAATATTACTAATATCAGGCTAAGAACAAGGTGAGAGCATTATGGGTGCTAAGTATATTTCTTCAGCAGGAAGCACTCTCAAATAGCATTGTAGTTGCATATAAATGGCAAGTATAGCAATTGCTTAATTACCATTGTTAAATTAATACTTATGTTTTTTACATTTGGTATCACAATATTTTTCAATCCCAAGGGCTCACCTAAAACAAACCGCTGTACGTTCCCAAAGCTATATGACTCTGATACCCTCGTCTTATTAAACGGAGAAGGAAATCCGCGGTTTTTAAAATAGTACGACATTGTATAATGTGAGTTAAGTAGTTGTAAAAGAACTACTGCTTCATTCTTAAGAAATAACTACACAACACAAGATACTGAGGAATCCGATTCATTGTGGAATTTCTTTACTATCTCTAAGAAAATTGGAATTATCGATTTAATCTCTTATTTTTATGTTTTTTCGTACATTGTGGAATACTATTACAATGGAATCAAGTGACATCTCTGCTAATGTTCTCATTTTAAGGCGATTTCTGACGTAGGGGATGCATATTACAATAAGCTTTACAAGGTCGGAGATGCTTGTTCTATCGCAAGTGAACCATCAACTTCTCCATCATTTTAACGCGAAAATACCTTTCAGTCGATGGACAGGACACGCAAGCTCTATTCACGTCAGCGAGCAGAGTTATTGTTGAATTTAATAAATAAGATTACAGAAATACTTCTGGTTGATCATTCCGTTTCAGATATGATAGGTGTCAAAAAGCTAATACAGTTGGTGCACTAATCTGCTACAGAGGGGAAGCTTACCAGAACTTTACTCATCGCTGAGAAAACGTTTAGAAGATTAAGAATTTCAAATCCTCCAATAAGCATAATAAGAGTGTATGTATGGCACTCTGTAGTGCAAGATGAACCGTGCGAGTCAGAATGACTTTACCGTTCTATAGCCTGAAGATTATTGGGATAGATACGTAGCGTTATCAATATAGAATATTGATGAAGTGAGTCAAAGTTGCAAAGGATGCCTCAAAATTTTTTATAGACGCAAGTTTAACTTTCAGGTTAATCCAAAGTTAATACCAGGATCTATAACTTTCTTTGGGCACCGAGACGAGCAAGTACTCGAAGATTATTACTAAGGGAGAAAATTCGGGACTTCTGCTCCAAGATGTTGAAAGTGAGTAAGCCGGCATATAAGCTGCTCGTGATAAGGAATTCCAAAAAATGTAAACAGAACAATAAACTACCATGTTTTCTATTTTGTCATTATACCTTCATTTAACGTTACATCAAGATCATCTTCATGTCCATTTAGTTACGTCTATAAGGCGGTTACGTTATCACAAAATAATAATCATAACTGATTGGGTCAAGGATTAAGCCGTTGTGAATGACATGTTGATTTCTACAGCTGTTGTTCGTTACCATCTATATCAGATTATCTTCCGATCTCCCATTTCCACATGAATTCCTTTGGCAGAATGCACAAAACCTTGAATACTTCACATCGGCTGTTCTACACGAGCATGTGGCTCGTTCACAATGCTATCTTGCAGTCACTTTTTATCTAGAGGTAAGTAAGATTATCCGACTGGAACTGATGGTAGCTGTGTGGGTCCACACACCAACCTCTCGATTGGGTTCATGATTAGACCATTTCGCTTCTGGGTTTGGAGTTACATCCGAACTGAATGCGTCACAGCTGCCGTGTTTGTAGTGGGAAAAGTGGCCATATTGAAGCTTTGTAAGTCTCCCTTGTTATACCTGATATGGCTTAAACCAGGGACGACATGTTTCCTTAACGTTCCTAATTATCAACCCCTTATTTTTTCCGGCCAATAACTTGCATGTAAATCATTTACAAGCTTACGACCATAAGTATAAATTAACTGTTACGGAATATTGTTAAGGTTCGTGGCCTTTTGTCTGAAAAACAGCTTGGTGCTGTCGCAAAGAATCAAGGTGCTGAGCAGTAAGCATTAATTGTCCTTATAGCGTATACTACCTAGGGAAATAAGTTGGAACCAGCTGGGATCAACGTGTTTTAGAGGTTTCATTCATACGCCCCCTCCTGGATGAAAGTGTACATGTAGTCTTTGCATGTACCGCATATCGAAACATCGTTCTTTATTAAGAGAGTTAAACTTTGCTTCGTTTTAGGAGATTTGTAAACTAAACGGTAGTTTTAAATATAGAATCTAGATATAATGAGTCAAGGTTGCAAAAGACGCCCCGATATTTTTTTAAACTCCAGTTTAATTTTTGGCTAATCAAAAAACTATCGCAGTCACTTTTACTTTTCTTTGGCAGCGGGACGAGCAAGTTATCGGACAGAATTCCCGAGAGGGGTAATTCAGGGCTTCTGGTACAAGATGTGGGAAGTAGGCTTAGGAAGTTTTATTTTTCAAGTGACTTAACTGAAAATCTCCTAATGTATCCTAAGTAAAAAAAAAAATCTGTCAATTGATTACTTTCTTACGGTCTCTGTTATACACTTGTTCTACCAGACCTGTATAACATCATTGTATAGCGAATCACCGATTTACACCGCTAGCTTTAGTAATTCATCAGCCGGACTTGTCTAACAAGCCAAGAGAAGTGGGCCTGGTTCTACAATGTTATCACGTTCCTAGTTACCTAAAAAACTCCTTTTAGGGTTTCAGGCCAATAACCTGCATGTGTATCCTTTACACGCTTACGACCATAAGTGTAATATTACTGTTACAGAATATTTTTAAGGTTCGTGGACTTCTATCTGAAAACTAGCTTGGGACTGTCGACAAGCAGCTTCGGACTGTCAGGAACTATTCGGCGACTTTTAAATCGAGCGTGGTACAGAGCGCGGGTACCGAGACGAAAACCATTCATCAATAAGAGAAACAGGAAATGGCGCTTAACGTTTACACAGGAGCATGTAAGTAAAAGTAAAGGCTTTTGGGATAAGGTATTGTTTACACATGAAATTAAATTTAATATTTTCCACAATTATGGCAGAATGTTAATGTGGAGAAGACCCAATACTGAGCTTGAGGTTCAGAATATACAAGCGACAGTTAAGCATGGTGGCGGAGGGGTGATAGTCTGGGGCTGTGTGTCTATCACGGGCATTGGAAAGCTTGTATTTATTGACGGAACGATGGATAAATATGTATATTTAGACATCCTAAAACGAAACTTGCCGAAGAGTGTGGATAAATTGGGTCTTGGACAAGATTATTACTTCCAACAGGACAACGACCCAAAACATACCGCCGAGCTTGTGCGTATGTGGTTACTATACCACACGCCTTATACCCTGAAAACCCCAGCGCAGTCCCCAGACCTAAACCCCATTGAACATTTGTGGAGTGAATTGGAAACGCGCATATGAAAACATGAAATAACTAATAAAACTAGACTGACAGAGATACTTTTGAAAGAATGGCAAAAAATTACACGTGAAACCACTACGTCTCTTGTCCATTCAATCCCCAGCAGATTGAGGGAGGTTATTCAAAAGCGAGGCATGCATAAGAAGTATTAAGGCAATATATTTATGGTTTCTCATTCATAACCAGAGAACTTTTTGTTTGCTATACAAATATTATGTCCAGCACACAGTGCATATTGTTTTTTCTTTTCATTGTTGTAGCAAATCATCTATGTCTTGTTTTCTATGTTTTATTTGTGCATATTTTTTGCTGAATGAAGCATATGTCTCGCACAACATATGCGTCTAATTATTTACCTAATGGCAGAAATATGTGCCTTTTCTTCAACGTGTGTACTGTACGAATACTTATGACCATGACTGTATATCAGGGAGAAAGTTGTTTTTCGAACACAAAAGAGACATTCACTGATCGTTAGAAAATTAAATAATTAGAAAAAAGAAAGAACGTAATTGTGGTAAATTTTCAGATATTCACAATTGGTAAGGGTGTCCATTGAATAAAGCGAAAGGAGTGTTTGGAATACAATGAATTTACGGAGTCGTAATTTGTTAGATATTTATTATTCAAGAGCAAGTCTTTTCAGTAGGGGAAAGGAGGTTTGGAAGCTGAAATAAACTCTTGGTAATCGGTAGTTGGCGAAAATTTTGAGCATGGAAATGATATAATGGACTCGTCGTAATTTGCCGAAAATTCACAATTGGTAAGGGAGTCTATTCAGTAAACGAAAGGAGTGGTTGGATTATTAAACAAGCTCTTGTTTATTGTTAGTTGTTGATATATTTAGGAATAAAATTAATGAACGGGAAAATTGTAAATTGATAAATGATCCCACTACGCAGTGCGCAGTGATATTTGGAAGTAGAAGGAGGCTCTCAATGTTCGTTAGTTCAAGACTTATTTATGAATAAATGAAATAACGGAATTCTCTTAATCATATATTTTCAATTGAAAAATGTATTCATTCCGACGGGCGAAACGATTGTTTCGAAGATTAACTGACAGATTTATGAATAAAAAGAAATAACGGAATTGTCGGAAAATACGGGCTAATTACAAATGAATAGTGACACCATTGAATAGGGCGAACACAGTTTTAGTAGACAAACCAGACTCTTGCTCATTCTCTGTTAATGATATATTTGTGAATTCAAAAGAGATACAAAATTGTTAGATATTAGCATTTGAAAAGAGAGTACATTCAGTAGGCCCGAAAGGATAGTTGGAAGCTGAAAGAAACTCGTAGTTCCTTGGTTGAATATATATTTATAAATAAAGTGAAAGAACGGATTGGTCGTTAAATTCTGACATTCACTATTTAAAAGTGATTCCGTTCATTTGATCAAAACGAGAGTTTGGAAGATAAACCAAACTGTTGCTGATCTTTAATTACTGGCAGATTTAAGAATAAAATGAGAGAACGCGAAGACGAAAATTGTCAGATATCAAAAGTTGATAAGTTAGTCCATTGTGTAGGATGAAAGAAGTGTTTTTCGTAAATAAGGTAGTAAATGTTCGTAAATGTTCGTAAGTCCTGCCATATTTAGGAACAAAACCAAAGATCGAAATTGTAAATTCTCTCTTATTTCAATCGAAAAGTGAATCCATTTAATGAAACGAAGGGTTGTTTGGAAGATAAGTCACACTCTTGCTGACGGTTACTAAATGATCTATTTAAAGTGTAAGAACGGAACACACATACTGTCAAATATTTATAACTTAAAAGGTAGGCCATTGAATAGGGCGGAAGGTGGATTTTTGGTGTATAAAGAAAACTCTTGATAATTGTTAGTTACTGAACTATTTTAAGATAATAAGAGAATTTAAGTGTCGAAATTGGTCAAATTATTAGAATTAAAATATGAGCTTATTTAACAAAGCCAAATAGGTGTTTGGAAGCTGAAGTAGACACTTGGTGCAGCGTAGCTGTTGATGTAGTTAAGAATGAGATTAAAGATCGGAATTGAATTAAATTGTTCAATATTTAAAATAAAAGTGTCTTCATTCAATATTGCGTAAGGAGTGATTAGAAGCTGATTCAGACTTTTGGCGATCGCTACTTGTATGCATACTTAAGAATAAGATTCATCCTTCCCGAAAAGGGCTGAAAACAGTGTTTGCAGGATATTACGTTGCTTCGCGCAGCTGATGACGAATCGAAGTTCAGCCTCCTTGTGAGTGTTCCATTTAGTAATGATTCAGTTAGTCCTTTGTCTTGTTCAAGGTTAGAAGTTGAAGGACCGCTTATCTCCGTTGAACAATCGAGATAGACCTCATGCTTTGATTTCTTTGCAGATACTTTTCCTCTGCGTTTTAACTCTTGTTCTTTTCTCTCAGACATCTTCCTTGTTTGCTTTCTGATCTTTTCTTGTTCAGCTAATTGATTTCTTCTTTTTTTCGTGTAAAATAGCTTGATATTTATGAGATGTTATTACGAACGGCAGTCTGCCTACATTGTCAGATATTTACAATTAATATGTCAGTAAACTAAGCAGGGTGGGGGAAAGTTTGCAGCCTGTAGAATGGTCTTGCTATTTGGTAGCTACTTACATATTCAAGTTTAAAGTGAAATAATTTATTTATCGTACATTGTCAGATATTTATATTTGAAAAGTGAGTCTAACTATCAGGGCGTTTTCAGTCTTTCAAACATTAAGTAGACTCTCGATGATCGTTATAGAATTACATTCTTTTTTTAATAAAGGATGTAATTATTGTATATTCTCAGATATTTACAATTGGTGAGTGAGTCCATTCTGTAAGGCAATGGAGCGTTTCCAATATAAAGCAGGCTCTTGTTTATCGTTAGTTACTGACATTTAGGAATAAAATGAATGCACGGGACAATCGTGAATTGTCATATGTTTACATCTGAAAAGATATCCCATTCAGCTGGGCAAAATTGTATTTTGGAAGTTGAACCAGAGTATAGATCATCCTTAGTTCAAGCTTTATATAGGAAAAAATGTAAGAAAGGAATAGAGGAAATCAGATTTTTTTCAAATAACAGCGTACCCATTCAGTAGAACAAAAGGAATTTGATACTTGTCGAAACATTGTAGAATGAAATAAAAGAAGTGAATTATCGTAACCTGGCAGATATTTACAATTGGAAAATAAGGAGAGTAAGTGGGGTGAAAGGAGTGTTTGGAAGCTGAAGTAAACTTTTGCTAATTGGCACTTGTCGAAAAATTTGAGAGTGAAATGAAATAATGAAATCGTCGTTATTTGTCGAATATTGAGCACACAATTGGTAACTGAGTCCATTCAGTTAGACGAAAGGAGATTTTCGTTTATGAAGAAGCCTCTCGTTGAGCATTGATTACTAACATATCTAGCAATAAAATGAATGACCGGGACAATCGTAAATATTGCCATAAATTTACAATTCAATAGTGATCCTATTCAGCAGAACGAAATTAGTGTTAAAAAGGTGAAGCAGCCTGTTTATGATCGTTAGTTCAAGACATATATCAATGAGTGAAGGAACGGAATAGTCGTAATCAGATTGTTTCAATTGATAAGTGAATGAATTGATAAGTGATTAGACAAAAGGGTAATTGGAAGATAAAGCTGACTTCTGCTAATCGTTTATTGTCAATTATTGACATTTTCAAAGTAGTCTGCATAATAGTTCGAAACGAGTGTTTTCAAGCTACGTAGACTTTACTGATTGTTAGTTGCCGATGTATATCAGAATAAATTAAAGAAGTGAAAATTGATCGTAAGATATTTTGGACTGAAAAGTGATAATTCAGTAAAAGAAAAAGAGCGTTTGGAAAATTAACCAGACACTTGCCGATGGTTAGTTACTGAAATATTTAAGACTAAAATGCGAGAATATAATTCGTAAAATGTCAGATATTCGCAATTGAAAAGTTAGAACCTTGAATAGGGCGAAGATGATTTTTTGGCTCTTGATCGTCGTTACTTATTTAACTATTTTAGAAAAATATGAAATAATGGAATTGTAGTAAATTGTCAGATAATTTCAATAGAAGGGGGTGTCTATTCAGTAGAGTAAAAGGAGTGTATAGAAAGTTAAGGAAACTCTTATTGATAGGTAGTCTCAACACATTTAAGAAAGAAATTAAAGAACATGATAGTATATTATTAAAAATTTTGGAATTTAAAAGTGAGTGCATTCACTAAGGAGAATGGAGTGTTTCGAAACTGGGGTAGAACCTTGCTGATGGCTACTTACCGAGATGAATAAGAGTTAATTAAAAGAACGGAACGGTTCATTCTGTGTTCATAATTACAATTGAAAGTGAGTCTACTTATTATAGCGCAAAGACTGTTTGGAAGATGAAGTACACTTCTTAACATCATTACTTACTCATGTATGTTAGAATAAAATTGAACGAATCAAATAGTCGTTAATTATTAGATAGTTACAAATGTAAAGGGGCGAGTGGGGCGAAATGTGTGTATGTTATATAACACCAAATCTTGCTTATGGTCATTTTCTAACAAAATTTAGATTAAAACGATAGATCGCAATTGTCGTAAACTGTAGTGTATTTATAATTGAAAAACTAGACTATTCAGTAGTGCGAAACAAGTGATCAGAATATGATATGTATTTTGCTGATCACTAGTTGCTGGGTACTTAAAAATAAAACGAAACAATGAAGTGCTCGTAAATTGTCATATATTTACATTATAAAAGAGAGTCGTTTGCATAGGGAAAAGGTGCGTATTGGTATATAAAGCAGACTCTTGATGATCCTGCATTAAATGGACTGTTTTAGAATAAAAAAAATAATGGAATTGACGTAAATTACGGGATATAGTAGTATTAAAAATTAGTTCATTCTCTATGGCGAAGGGTGTTTTTGGATTCTGATACAGAAATTTGGCGATCGCTAGCTGAGGGCACAATTAAGAGTAAAGTAAAAAGAACACAATACTCATATATTTACAATTGAAAAGTGAGTTCATACAATAGCGGCAAACGAGTATTTAAAGTTGAAGTAGTCTCTTTCTGATCGTTTAGTTACTGACATATTTAAAAATAAAATGAGAGAACGGATAAGAGATAAATTGACAAATATATAAAATTGAAAAGTTTGTTCCTTGAGCTGTGTTTTGACATATATAACAGACCGTTCATGATATTCATTGAGATATTTTAGATTAAATGAAATAATAGAACTGTCGTGGATTCTCAGATATTTACAATTGAGCACCAATTCTATGTAGTATGGTAAAGGTATGTTTTTAAGTTGAAGGAGGCTCCTGCTAATCGTTAGTTACTGACATATATAGTAGAAAATGAAAGATCGGAATAGTCGTAAATAGTAAGACACTATCGAGTGAAAAGTGATACCATTCTGTAGGATGAAAGTTTTTTCCCAAGCTGAATTAACTCTTGCTGATCGTTAGTTACTGACATATTTCAAAATAAAATAAAAGAACGGAAATGTTGTATATTTCTAATATATTTACAGTTGAAAGTTTCTATTTGCCAGAGCGAAAGGTGTGTTTGGATGATAAAGCAGACTCAAGGTGATCATTACTTACTGACTTATTTTACGATAAAATGAAAGAATTGAATTATCGTGATTTGCCATGTACATTAGAAAGTGGAAAAAGAATGGTATTGTCGTTATTTCACCGATATGTAATATTGTTAGGGGAGTCCATTTAGTAGACCGAAAGAAGAGTTTAGAGGACGAAGCAGACTCTTGCTGATCGTTTGTTAATAGCATATTTATGAACAAAATGGGAAATAGGTATTGTAAAATTTCAGATATAAGCAATTGGTAAGTGAATCGATTTTGTAGGCCGAAAGGCGTGTTTGCAAAATGAAGCAGACGCTTGGTGATCCCTTTTAGAACGTATATAAGAATAAAAGGAAACAGTGCAAATATCATATTTTTGTCAATCATTGACAATACTAATGCAGTATTGTCAATACTAATGCAATACTAATACAGTATTCGGTAGGACGAAAAGGTTGTTTAGGACCTAAAGATCATTCTTGATGATTGTTAGTTTCCGAAACATATAAGAAAAAATGAAATAATGGAAATGTCGTTAATTGTCAAATATTTACAATTGAAAACGCATCTATTTAATAGGTCGAAAGAGTGTTTGAACGCGGAGCTAAACTATTGTTGATCATTATTTTCTTACGATTTAAAGAGTAAAATTAAAGGGACGGAATTGTCGAAAAATTATCACATTTGTGAATTTAACAGTGAGCCCATTAATTATGGAGAAAGGAGTATCTGAAAGTTGAAGCAGACATTTGTTGATTGTTAGTTACTGACATATTTAAGTGTAAAAAGGAAAAAAAGGAATTGTCCAAATCGTCAGATACTTTAATATGGTAAAAGAATTCATTCAGTAGGGCGAAGGGAGTATTTGGAACCTGAAATAGACTTTCCCTGATCGTTTGTTACTGATAGATTTATGTTTAGAATGAGATAACGGAGTTGAAAATTGTCAGATATTTAAAATTGAGAAGTGAGATCAGTTAGCAGGGCGAAAGAAGTAGGGAAATTCACGCAGATTCTTCCAGATCGTTACCTCTGACATATTTAAGAATAAAATGAATTAACGGAATTGCCATAAATTGTTAGCTATTTATGGTTGAAAAGCTGCGCTATTTAATATGGCGAAACAAGAGTTGGAAAGTGGAAATAGACTATAATGAACATTACCTTCTCACGCATTATATACAAAAGAAAAAACGGAATTATCATAATGTTTCTATCATTTACAATTCAAAAGAGCTCATTAAGTAGTACCAAAGATTTTTTCGAAGATGAAACAGACTCTTGGTATCATCACTTTGTGGCGTGTTTAAGTATAAAATGTAAGAACGGAATTTTATTAAAAGTCAGATTATTACAATTGAAAAGTGAGGCTATTCAATAAGGCCAACGGAGTCTTTGGAAGATGTAGCACACTCTTCGTAATCGTTAGTTACTGACATACTTAAAATTGAAAGAAAGGAGCGTTAGTAAATTACAAATCGACTAGCCCAACCTGCGCTCTCTTCACTACGCATCATTCACATACGACCATAAATATCCTACTCATTTCTCACTTTTGTACATGCCCCTGTCTTGGGAAAATACTCGGCAATGCGTACCATAAAGGGGAGTATTTTCGATTATTCTTTTTCTGAAAATGTCGCACCGTTCCCAAGATTTAAGCCTTTTACCAGTTGGGGTTTCTAGTCCTTCACTTGTACTGGCTTCTTCCTTCCTGCATTTTCTTGCTAATCAGTAATTAAATGAAACAATGGGATTCTCGTAATTGGCAATATATTTACAATTGGTCAGTGAGTCCATCCTTTAAGGTGAAAGGAGTGTTTGGAAAATGCAAAGGAGTGTTTGGACGTTGAAATTTAATAACTTACATATGCAGGAATAAAATGAAAGAAAGCAGCAGTCTTCAAATGCTACATGTTACAAGCGAAAAGTGAGTCCATTGAGTAGGGTGAAATATGTCATTCGTACATAAATCAGACTCTTGCTGATTCTTAGTGACTAAAGAATTTTAGAATAAAATCATAGAATGGATATTGACGTTAATTATCACATATGCTACATTGAAAATTCAGTGTACCGGTATTCACTAAAGCCAAAATTGTGTGCTTGTTAGCTAATGCGTTTTATTGGCGATCGCTAGTTGAAGGTATAATTAAGAATAAAGTAAAAAACAATATTTTTCAGATAATTATTGTTAAAAATTGAAACCACACACTAGGGGGAAAGGGGCTTTCTCAAGCTCAAACAGAGTCTTGCTGGTCGTTAGTTACTGATATATTTAAGAATAATATGACGGAACGAAATTCTCATTATTAGTCAGGTATTTAAAATTAAAAAGTCAGTCTATTCAGTAGAGCCAAAAGAATGATTCTAAGCTGAAGTAGACTCTTGCTGATCGTTAGTTACAGAAATATTCAAGAATAAAATGAAACAACCGTATTGTCGTACACAGTTGCTGATCGCTAGTTAATGGCATATTTTGAATAAAATGAAAGAACTTAATTGTCTTAAATGGTCAAGTATGTACAATTGTAAAGTATATCTATTCAGTAAGACGAAGACAAATGTTTGAATAGGAAGCCGACTCTTGCTGATCTTTAGTTAGGGATATTATTATGAATAAACGAAAGAGCGGAATTGGCGTTAATTCTCAGTTAGCAACAATTAAGAAGTGAGACCAATCAGTTGGGCGAAAGACGTATTGCTGTCAGTTGCTCATTTTGTTTCTCACAAAAAATAAAGAATAAAATTAAAGAACATAATGGTCTTTAATTGTATAATGTTTCACTTGAAAATATCTCAAATGTAAAATGTCTCGTCTTTCATTTTATCCATAAATATGTCAGTTACTAAGGAGCAGGAAGAGTTTATTTGAGATAACAAATAAGTAAATGAAGAATCAGGCAGTCTGCTTCTCCTTCCAAAATCTCTTTTCAACCTACTGAATACATTCCCTTTCAATTGTTAATATTCGGTTATTTAGACAATTACGGTCTCCATTTTAATTTTAAATATGTCTTTAACTAATGATCAGCAATTGGTTGCTTCATATTCAAAGCATTCTTTCGCCCAATTTTGGACTGTTGGACTCAATTTTCAATTGTAAATTTCTCATAATTTCCGACAATTTCTTTCTTTCAGTTTCTTCTTAGTTATTCTTTCTTGTAGGAACCGAAATCAATCCGCACCAGCTTGCTGGCACTTCCTTCGCCCTATTAAATTGACTCACATTTCTGATGTAAATAAGCTTTAACTTACGACAATTCCGTTCTTTCAATTCATTCTAAAGTATTTTGGCAGCTAGTGATCAGCAAAAGGCTACTTTGGGATATATTTAGTATTGCTATTTTTTCCATTGAGTAAGTTGAATCGAGTGCTTGGAAGATAAAGCTGACACTTGTTGATTGTTAGTTACTAAAAAATTTAAAAACTGAATAAAATTACGGAATTGTCGTAATGTCTTTGATATTTGCTATTGAAATATGGGTCTAATGTTTTTGGCAAATGGAGTGTTTGGAAGCTGAAGTAGACTCTTGCTGATCGGTAGTTGCCAACATATTAAAGAAGGAAATGAAAGAACAAAATTGTCGCAAATTGTCAGATATTTAGTATTGAAGATTGATGTCAATTATTATGGCGAATGGACTATTTCATTGATAAAGCAGAATCTTGCTAATGGTCCCTTACCAAAATATCAAAAAAAAATGAAAAAGAAACTGAAGTCGGACAGATATTTTCAATTCAAAAGTAAATCTTCTCAGTAAGAACGAAAGGAATATTTGAAAGATTAAGCAAAATCATTCTGATCATAAGTTCCTGCTATATTAAAGAATAAATTATGCAAGGCAGCAGACGTAAATAATCGGATATTCAGTACGGGAAAAGAAGAGATGGCCGGATGAAATATTTTATCACTATCATTAGTTATTGACTTATTCGTGTTCAAGTTATAAAAAGAACTGTTCTTAATTTATCTGTAATTTACAATTGAAACTTAAGTCCATCGCGTACAACGATGAAGGGTTTCGAATATAAAGCTTACTCTCACTGATCATTACCTAGTGACGTATTTAAAACAAAATCAAAGAACGGGATAGTCGCGAATTGTCAGATATTTACAATTGAAAGTTAATATATTCAGTACGGAGTAAAGCGAGTTTAAAATATGAAGCACAGTCTTGCAGATCATTACTTACTGATAATTTAAAAAGAATGAATACTAAAATTTTCAATTATTTATAATTGAAGTGGAGTGATTTAAAGGTATAACAAATTCTTGTTAATTGTGTAAGTGACATATTTAAAATTAAAATGATAGAATGCAGTTTTCGTAAATTGTGAAATATTTGGAATTAAAAAGGGAGTCCAGTTAGTGCCTGGACTGGAATATAATGCGAAAGAGAATATAAGTTAAGGTAGACTCTTGCTGATCGTGTGTTACTGACATTCATACGAATAAATTGGAAAATGAAATTGTTAAAATTGTCAGATACATACAATTGTAATGAGGGCAATTCGGCGAAAGGAGTTCTTCGTGTACTAAGCAGACTTTTAGTGATGATTAATTCTTAACATATTTAAGAATTAAATGATAGAAGCCAATTGCCTTAAATTGTCAGATATTTACAGTTAAATAGTTAGTGCATTCGAAAGGGGGAGAATTGCGTGGAAAGTGAAGCAGACTCTTGCTGAACGCTAGTTGCTAACTTATTTTAGTAAATAGTGAATGTACGTAATTGTTCATTGAGTGATAAGAAAGGAAATTTTCTATGACATAAGAACCCTTAGTTGGTCGTTAGTTACTGACGTAATAAAAACTAAATGAGGAAAGCAATTGTCGTAAATTTTCATTTATTTCAAATTATATGAGTCTATTTTGTAAAGCAAATGGAGAATTTAGGCTAGTATAAATTAATAATATTGTCGTTATTTCTCAGGCCTTTGCAATTCATATGTGCGTCTACTAGGAAGGGCCAATTGAGTTTTTTCAATCCGATGTGGATTATTATAAATGTAACACTCCTCTCGCCCTGTTGCGTGAACTCACTTTTCCATCTTAAATATCTGAAAATTTTAAGAATTGCGTTCTTTCATTTTGTTGTTAAACTTGTCTTCTTCTAGGGATCAACAAGTGTCTGCCCCAGCTTCAAAGAAATTTTCCCCTACTGAAGAGACCAGCTTTTCAATAGTAATTATATGAGTAAATATAAATAAATAAAGCGAGAGTTGCTTTATTTCCCAAGCATTCCTTTCTGCTGTTCAGACATTCCTTCAGACTCACTTTACAACTGTAAACATCTGACAACGAACTTAAGCCCTATTTTTTTATTTTATTCGTAATATATGTTGGTAATTAACAATCAACAAGTCTACCCAGCCTCAAAATCATTAGCGCTTTTCAATTTGTCGTTGACCCAATGAAAAATTCCCCATGTATTTCTTATGGGCTTTTCGTGACATGTAATTTGCCATATCTACACTAATATTGAAGCACTAACGAAACTATTAGTGTTTTCTGTAAGCACTAAAGATTGCACTAGGTTTAATCGTTAGTGCTTTTTGGGGGGGCTAACGTGAAGTTATCCCACCCAAAGTGTTTTGCTTCTAGCGTCCAAACTATTGAAGCACTAATGTTGGGAGTTGGTGTTCTAAGAAGCACTAAGGAAGCCCTAGCGAATGCACTAAAAGCTATTGTTAGCGTTTTTGAATTTGTCGCGAATTTGAGCCAATGAAAACTTCTCCATGTATTTCTTATGGGCCTTTTGTGATATGTAATTGGCCATAGGCACACTAATAGTGAAGCACTAACGAAACTATTAGTGTTTTCTGGAAGCACTAACGATGCACTAACGATTACACTAGGTTTTATTGTGAGTGACATCCGGAAGTCCTAAACGGCAGAGTCCTGAACGGCAGAAGTACTAAAAATATCGGATCTTGCAGGTTATTGGCCGGAAAATCTAATAGGAGATCCTTAGGTAATTCGGTACGTGATTACCTTGTAGAACCAGACCCGCTTCTCTTGGCCTGTGAAACAAGTTCGGCCGATGAATTACTAAAGCTAGCGGTGTAAAACACAGATTCGCGATACAAAGATGTTATACTGGTCTGGTAGAACAGGTGTATAACAGAGCAGCAAGAAAGTAATCAATTGAAAAATTTTTTTTTTTTACTTAGGTTACATTGGAAGATTTTCAGTTAAGTCACCTGAAAGATATAAAACTTCCTAGGCTCACTTCCCACATCTTGCACCAGAAGCCCTAAAATTCCCCTCTTGGGAATTGTGTCAAATAACTTGTTCTTCCCGCTGCCCAAGGAAAGTAAAAGAGACTGTGATAATCTTTCTATTAGCCAGAAAGTTAAACTGGAGTTTATAAAAAAATATCGAGGCGTCTTTTGCAACCTTGACTCATATCAACAAGTTTTCTACATTTATAACTAACGTTTAGTTTTCGAATGTCTTAAAAAGAAGCAAAGTTAACTCTCTTAATAAATAACGATGTTTCGGTATGCGGTACAAGCATAGACCTCATGTACACTTTCATTCAAGAGGAGGCGTAAGAATGAAGTCTCTACAACACGTCGATCCCAGTTGGTTTATACTTATTTCCCTAGGTTTTATAAGCTATAAGTCAATCAATGGACACTTCTCAGCACCTTGATCCTTTGCGACTGTACCAAGCTGCTTTTGAGACAGAAGGTCACGAAGCTAAACAATATTCCGTAACAGTTATATTACAACTGTTGTCGTAAGCTTGTAAAGGATTCACATGCAGGTTATTGGCCTGAAATTCTAATAGAACTTTTTAGGTAATTAGGAACGTGATGAAAGTGTAGACCCAGGGCCGCTTCTCTTGGCCTGGGGGACAAGTCCGGCCGATGAATTTTTAAGCTGATGAACTGATAAAGAGATGAGTACAAAAGTCATGTAGAACTTCTGTTATCGTAACAGTATTTGGGAAAGAAGGAATAATCCTGCTAATCCCCGAGTTAATCCCCGAGAAAATTTCGTGCCCTTAATTAAGCACTGTTCGATAATCATATCTCTTGGAACTTCGCTCAAGAAGGCCTCTATTCCTGCAAATTGTGAATGTTCCTTGTGTTGTTAATTTCTTGTATATTCTCATACAGTATTTGCCACCATGGCTTCCATTTGTTGAGTATATACATGTGCAAATTTTCTATAGAAAAGATGACCAGCTGCGTGAGAAAACGGAAGTATTAATTTAATTGCCTTCAAATGAAGGTTGTAGTCCCCTGTTCAATCTAGTCCCTGTGGATGAATTGCAATACGATTATGACCTTTTCTATATACTGCAGCCAAAGTTAACGGTTCGGAAAATGTAACCGTCTTAATTTTGAGATTTCCTAGTATGGTTTTTGTCTTGCACTTTCATTTTCTTGTAAACATTGCAAGTTGATTTCGTCATCCAACGTTGTTAATAAGATCGCAGATCCTAGATTTTGTCATATCCTCCGACGGTTGTAAATGTCTATATAAACAAATGTAGAGGTTCCCGAGCAAAGACTAGAAGTGAGTTCTCAATGATCTTGAGTAGGCATGGTCATTCAGCATATTCACAAAAGTAGTCATAGTGTACACGATACACCAAAGATCTTCTATACCATTTCCTGACATAATATATCCAGTCGTGCCTAAAATTACTTAACTTCAAACCTCCTAAAGGGATACCTAAAGGGTCAGAAATTTAAAACTTTGGATCGGTCAGAAATTTCTTCAGCCGAGTTACTATTTGAATACCTTTCCAGCATAATGGCTGATCTAATGTCATAACGCATGTGCTTTGTTCAATTTTCTTCCAGTTATTTACTGTATGCAGAAGTGTAGAATATATAGTATCAGTACTTAATGTTCAAATATTGAAGAAATACAGAGGTACTACACTGCTTATATCAAAAGAAAAGGTGTGTATCTCACAATTACACAATCGTTGTGAGGAAGCTTTCACAAGATGAACAGATATCTAAAGGTTGTTTGAGAATAAGACATCTAAACGCGAGAGAAGACTTGATTAAATCTTCCGAGTAAAACAGAATTGACACACCAAGAACTTTAGTGTATAGCATTAGAGGGGAAGAGAATGTCAGGATGAGGAAATGAGATACGATATTCTTGTTTTTCACCAACAAACGTTTGAAATTAATTACTTTTTTTGCTTTACGAAATGTGTATGACTTACTTACTAATCAAAGCATACAGTGAACTTATATGAAAAGGTTATTTGATTAGCCAACAGTTTGGTTGCTTTGTGAAGACCAGTGTTAATAAGGTGATAGCGAAAACAGGACTTACTATACTGTAAATATTTTTCACCTAATCGTGTAAGAGTAGATCTCAAAAAAACTTAAAAACGATTCTTTATTTTGCTCATCAATCAGATTACCGGTCTCAGGCCCAAAGTAAGGCTGCTTTGGAGGTTAGAATATAATTGGTTCTATAGCAAGTTGTACAGCAAAGAATTGGGAAAATATTATTAATGATAGAATGGCAATCCTGTACAACTCTGTATGTAATCCCTAGTGAACAAGGACGCTAATTAAATGCATATTTGATAGCCTCGAGTGTTAACACACTGGAGACTTTCTTATAATAATATATCCGTAAGAACAAAATTCTTTGGATAAAACAGTCTCTATTACGCTAACGAACAAGAACCAGGCGAGAGCGTTATGTGTGCTAGGTAGATTTCTTCAGCAGGAAGCATTCTCAAAAAAGTATTGTAGTTTCATATAAACGGGAAATATATCAATTGCTTGATTATCATTGCTTAGTAATTATTTTACATTTGGTATCCCAACATATTTCAATCCCAAGGTCCCACCTAAAACAAGCCGCTGTTCGTTTCCAAGGCTATACGTCTGATATACCCTCGTCTTATTAAAGGGAGAAATAAATCCACGGTTTTTTAAATGGTACGCCATCCTATAATGTGAGTTAAGGAGCTCTAAAAGCACTACAGCTTCGTTTTTAAAAACCTAGGTACACAACACGAGATCCTACGGTGTCGGATTCATTGTTGAATTCCTTTACTAGCTGTAGGCCTATAGGAATTAAGGAATAAATGCCGATGTCCACTGATGACTTCTAAATTTCACAGCATTGTAAGAAGAATATAAGCCGGCATAAGCAGTTTAGTCTTACCGCACACCTCGAAATGCGACCCTCGAACTATTGGCGCCCGTGTTGGACTCTAAACTAGTAATTAAAAATCGAACATCCCCGACCATTCCCAAAATTATTACTTTTATCACCGCGTGACTTAGAGATCGATTTAATCTCTCATTAATATCTCTTTTCAGAAATTGTAGTATACTATTACAATGAAGTCAAGCAACATCTATGCTAACGTTCTCGATCTAAGGCGATTTCTGACGTACTGTATGCATTTTGCAGAAAGTTTCAGAAGCTCGGGGATGGTTGTCCTATTGCAAGGGACCCATCAAGTGGTCCATCATTTTAACGCGCTTTCTCTTTACTATACCTTATTAGCTCACCGTGATATTCATTCTTTCTCAGCTAAAGACTTCTTGTTCCGCACGTCACAGGGTTTAAACTCGAATATTTCGAATTTGTTAGTCCTAAAAACAATATGAGCTGCCGCACATTTCCATTTTAAGCCACACGCTCTCGTCGATTGTACTGCATTTAAACTGATTCAACTCGTTCTAATGCACGTATCATGGCGGATCTCGACATCTACTGTTATTATCTTTTTATCTAAAAGCATCCTGATATCTACAATTAGTAATACCATTATTTCTGCAGAAAACCACAGTCGGCAGCCTTGTAGATAAATCTTAAATTTTTTGGCAAATGAAAATAATTTTTCAACAAATTTTAAAGTTTAGAGCGTGTAAGTTGCAATTGAAAAAACCTAATCTCACTACTGTCTTTGTAAAATATCTGAATGTTTTTGCAACTTGGTGATACAATGTTCTCTGAAAACAGTCTGAAGTATAGATCTAAGCACATATCTATGTGTTTCATCTTACTTCTTGCCAATGTTAACGGCTGTTAGCTGGACTGCGCAAGGAATGTACTCTAGGCAGTTTGCCATAATATTCCGCTATATGCAGCCATCATCTATGCAGAATTCTACAGACGATTTAGTGCTTCTATTTTTGGAACGGAATTTACTTGGTGATCTAGGATGGCTCTGGTCAACGGCCATGAATATGCTCGCACAAGTACCAGCTAAATGACAGTTTAGTTCACTGTTAGAGATGAGTACACCTCCTAAACCTCAACTGCTGGCGATTAATCGGGTATATTTTGTTGAGTAGCTTTCTGATCTTGAGAAGATACATTTGAGTCAATGGACAGGACACGCAAGCTCTATTCACGTCAGCGAGATGTTGTAGTGAATAACTTAATAAGTAAGATTACGTAAATTCTTCTTATTGATCATTCCGTCTCAAATATGAAAGGTGTCAAAAAACTAATACAGTTGGTGCACTAATCTGCTACAGAGGGGAAGCTTACCAGAACTTTACTCACCGGTGAGAAAACGTTTAGAAGATCGAGAAATTCAAATCCTACAATAGGCTTAATAAGAGTGAGCAAAATGGCAGTCTGTAGTGCAAGATGAACCGTGCGAGTCAGAAAAATTTAAGTTTTTATAGCCTGAAGACTGTAACCATACAGTTCAGCTCAGTCAATTTTTAAGAAGAAAATTTTTAACTTTCTGAATGAACCTCGCATAATAGTGCTCTTAAGAATTTTTCTCTCAGCCAACAAACGAATGTGCATATATGTATGTGCGTCTCGTCTGCGACGGAAATCGTAAAGTTCCTCTCTCCTTCCCAAATAAGGAGCTAAAATTCAGCACAAAGAACAATCGTCGTCTCAAAACATTCCTGTCTATGGGCTGTCATACTTATTTTTAGCTTCTGACATCAACAAACTGAATAGCAAAGCGCACTGTTGCCTAGCAACAAAAAGAGACGGAGAGAAAAGTGAAGTTAGTGTTATAGATCCAGCCGAAGAGGCAACCACGAATGAATTAGCTAGTGCGAAAATACAGCAATAATGAAGAGTCTGACAAATTCGTTTAGTGAAGTTGCCAGGAAAAACTAGAACAAACTATCGAAATGAACGAGCAACGTTAAATAATATTTTTTCAAGTGTGAATAAAAGTTGTTTTGGCGACATGGAACAGGAGAAGGGCAAACCATTCAATTAACCATACAGTTCAGCTCAGTCAATTTTTAAGAAGAAAATTTTTAACTTTCTGAATGAACCTCGCATAATAGTGCGATGGAAATGAAGACGATAGTGATGTAACGAAAAAAAAAAGGTGTAAGGACAAGGTATAAAACATGAAGGTGGTTTATTGTTCTGTTTACATATTTTGGAATCCCTTAACACGAGCGGCTTTGGTACCCGAAAAGAAAACAAAACCGTAGCAGTACATATCTTATTTAACGAGCTAAATCAATTCATTTAGATATCACATTCGCGTACTAAAGTACAATTCAATTGTACGTTTATAACAATAGTTTATTGTTTGGTTGTTTATATGTTAAGATGTTCAACAGAAGATGATTGACTGCAAGGATTCTGACATCTGCAAGAACACTAAAAAAGGTGTAACTTTTAGTTTTCGAATCTCCTAAGAAGAAGCAAAGATGTTTCGATATGCGGTACATGCAAAGACTCCATGTACATTTTTATCCAAGTGGAGGTGTAAGAATGAAAGCTCTACCACACATCGATCCCAGTTGCTTTCAACGTATTGCCCTAGGTTTTATACAACATAAGGACAATTAATGCTTACTGCTCAGCACCTTGTTACCTTGCGATTGTCCAAGCTGCTTTTCAGACAGAAGGCCACGAAGCGTAACAATTTTCCGTAACACTTATATTACACTTACGGTCGTAAGCTTGTAAAGGATTCACATGCATATTGTTGGCCTCAAACTCTATAGGAGATTTTTATTTAATTAGGTACGTGATTACCTTGTACACCCAGACCAGCTTCTCTTGGCCTGTGAGACAATTCCAGCCAATAAATTTATAAAGCTAGCGGTTTAATGGACTGACTCCCGATACAAAGTAATTATACAGGCCTGGTAGAAAAGGTGTAGAACACAGACATCAACAAAATTATTAATTGACAGAATTTTTTTTTTTTTTTTTTTTTTTGTATTTAGGTTACATTCGGAGATTTTCAGTTAAGAACACCTGACAGATGTAAAATTTCTTGGGTTTACTTTCCACATCTTGGAGCAGAGGCCCTGAATTTTCTCTTTTATTAATAGAGTTCGTGTACTTGCTCGTCTCGTTGCCCAAAGAAAGTAATAGACACTGCTACTAACTTTCGATTAGCCTGAAAGTTAAACTTGCGTCTATAAAACAATTCGAGGCGTCTTTTGCATCCTTGACTCCCTTCATCAAGATGATATATTGGTAATTCTACGTATCTATCGCACTAGTCTTATGACACGATTGGATCGTGTTCCTATTCGGGAAACCATAATTGTGACCCGCCTGGGTTCGTATCTTGTTCGGTACGCCTAATTGGTGATAGTACTGGGTTCGATCCTGTGTAACTTATGTCTCCTTTATTATTTAACAACAATTCGGATCATCGATTTCAGCCTACCATATAGCTACTGGACACACAACTTATGAGTTCGAACCAGAACGTTTTAGAGAACCAACATAAAAGTGGATTCTAATTGTATATTTAGCGCTGATGCAATTTATTAATGTACGTATTATTAAGTTGCACAGGCGCTAATCACTCGTGCTGTAAAGAAAAGTGAATTAGATTACTACTTAAAATTAACACAAGTAAATTTAAACCATAATTATTATTTTGAAAGGATACTCCAATTTTAAATTTTGATTTAATTAGCACTTGAATTTCACAAACAAATATTACATTAGCAGAGGCACTTCACTCTAGATAACTAATAATGATAATAATATTTTAATTTAGGCCCATTTAATATGAATAACGCGGTTGACGCGGTTGCCTCGAATAATTCGTTATATTTCGTCACATCGCTGATTCTTGTTCTTTCACTAGCACTGTTTACTCATTATGACACTGGAATGGGGACTATATGTTGATTCAGGGGGGATGTCCTGCAGGTTGTGGGTCGTTTTCCTCTCATCTTCTTTGCGGTAAATTGAATGGTTTGCCGTTCTCCTGTTCCATGTCGCCAAAACAAATTTTATTCACACTTGATAAAAATATTATTTAACGTTGCTCGATCATTTCGATAGTTTGTTCTAGTTTCTCCTGGCAACTTCACTAACGTATTTGTCAGACTCTTCATTATTGCTGTATTTTCCAACCACCAACTGTATTAGATTTTTGACACCTTTCATATTTGAGACGGAATGATCAATAAGAAGAATTTACGTATTCTTACTTATTAAGTCATTCACTACAACATCTCGCTGACGTGAATAGAGCTTGCGTGTCCTGTCCATTGACTCAAATGTATCTTCTCAAGATCAGAAAGCTACTGAACAAAATATACCCCATTAATCGCCAGCAGTTGAGGTTTACGAAGTGTACTCATCTCTAGCAGTGAACTAAACTGTCATTTGGCTGGTATTTGTACGAGCATATTCATGGCCGTTGACCAGAGCCATCCTAGATCACCAAGTAAATTCCGTTCCAAAAATAGAAGCACTAAATCGTCTGTAGAATTCTGCATAGATGATGGCTGCATATAGCGGAATATTATGGCAAACTGCCTAGAGTACATTCTTTGCGCAGTCCAGCTAACAGCCGTTAACATTGGCAAGAAGTAAGATGAAACACATAGATATGTGCTTAGATCTATACTTCAGACTGTTTTCAGAGAACATTGTATTACCAAGTTGCAAAAACATTCAGATATTTTACAAAGACCGTAGTGAGATTAGGATTTTTCAATTGCAACTTACACGCTCTAAACTTTAAAATTTGTTGAAAAATTATTTTCATTTGCCAAAAAATTTAAGATTTATCTACAAGGCTGCCGACTGTGGTTTTCTGCAGAAATAATGGTATTACTAATTGTAGATATCAGGATGCTTTTAGATAAAAAGATAATAACAGTAGATGTCGAGATCCGCCATGATACGTGTATTAGAACGAGTTGAATCAGTTTAAATGCAGTACAATCGACGAGAGCGTGTGGCTTAAAATGGAAATGTGCGGCAGCTCATATTGTTTTTAGGACAAACAAATTCGAAATATTCGAGTTTAAACCCTGTGAAGTGCGGAACAAGAAGTCTTTAGCTGAGAAAGAAAGAATATCACGGTGAGCTAATAAGGTATAGTAAAGAGAAAGTGCGTTAAAATGATGGACCACTTGATGGGTCCCTTGCAATAGGACAACCATCCCCGAGCTTTTGAAACTTTCTGCAAAATGCATACAGTGCATGAGAAATCGCCTTAGATCGAGAACGTTAGCATAGATGTTGCTTGACTTCATTGTAATAGTATACTACAATTTCTGAAAAGAGATATTAATGAGAGATTAAATCGATCTCTAAGTGATGTGGTGATTAACGAAATAATGTTGAGGATGGACGAGGATATTTGATTTTTAATTAATGGTTTAGAGTGCAAGAGGCGCGCCAATAATTCGAGCGTTCCATTTCGAGTAGTCCGGTAAGGCTAAACGGCTTATGTCGCCTTATGTTCTTCTTACAATGCTGTGAAATTTAGAAGTCATCAGTGGAAATCGGCATCTATTCCTTAATTCCTATAGGTCTACAGCTAGTAAAGGAATTCAACAATGAATCCGACGCCGTAGGATCTTGTGTTGTGTACCTAGGTCTTAAAAACAAAGCAGTAGTACTTTTAGAGCTCCTTAACTCACATTATAGGATGGCGTACCATTTAAAAAACCGTGGATTTATTTCCCCCTTTAATAAGACGAGGGAATCACAGACGTATAGCTTTGGGAACGTAAACCGGCTTGTTTTATGTGAGCCTTTGGCATTGAAAAATGTTGTGATACTAAATGTAAAAAAAAAAATAGTATTAATTTATCAATGATCATAAAGCAATTGCTATATTTCCCTTTTATATTCAACTACAATACTATTTGAGACTGCTTTTGCTGAAGAAATCTACTTAGCACCCCAACGATCTGACCTGGTTCTTGATCGTTAGCCTGATAGAAACTGTTCATTCCAAAGAATTGTGTTCTTACGGATATATTATTTAAAGAAAGTCTCCTGTGTGTTAACCTTCGAGGCTATCAAATATGCCTTTAATTAGCGTCCTTGCTTCTCACTAGGGCTTACATACAGAGTTGTGCAGGATTCACTAGGTTCCGGCCTATCATTAATAATATTTTCCGGATTGCATAATGAAGAAACATGCTATGGAACCCATTATATTCTAAAGTCCGAAGCAGCCTTACTTTGGGTCTGAGACCGGTGATCTGATCCTTGAGACAGATAAAGAATCATTTTATGTTCTTTTAAGATCTTTCTTAGTTAGTTGGAAAATATTTACGGTATAGTCAGTCCTGTCTTCTCTACCAACTCAGTAACACTGGTCATCAAATAGCAACCAAGCTGAGGGCTAATCATATAGTCTTTCCATATAAGCTCACTGTATGCTTTGAATAGTAACAAACTGCCACACATTTCATAGAGAAGAAAAGGTCTTTTTTTCACATGTCTCTTGCTGAAAATATTCCATATCAAAGTTTTACAATGAAAAAGTAATATTATATCACGCTAGCATTGTCTTGATAAGAATATCATATCAGATTTCATGTTCTTATATCCACTTTACCTCTAATGTTTTTGGTGAGTCATTGCTGTCTTTCCCGGAATATTTAAATCTTCACTCGCATCTCGCATCTGGATTTCATATTCTCAAACAACCTTTGGATAGCTATTCATCTTGAGAAACCTTCGCCGCAACGATTGTGTAATGGTGAAATACACACCTCTCATTTTGTTATAAGCAGTGTAGTCCCTCTGTATTTCTCCAATATTTGAACATCAAGTCCTAATATTCTACTCTGTGCATACAGTAAACAAGTGCATGAAAAGTGAATAAAGCACATGCGTTATGACATTAGATCAGCCATTATACTGGAAAGGTGTTCAAATCGTACATCAGCTGAAGAAAGTTGTGAACGGTCCAAAGTTTTACCGCCTTTAAAAGGTTTGCAGTTAAATAATTTCTAGGCACGATTGGATACATTATGTCAGGAAATGGTATAGAAGTACTTTGATGTATACTGTACACTATGACAACTTTAGTGAAAATGCTGAATGGCCATGCCTACTCAAGATCATTGAGAACTCACATCTAGACTTTGCTCGGGGACCTCTACATGTGGTTATGAAGACATTTACAACCGTCGGGCGAGATGACAAAATCTAGGATATGCGATCTTTTCAACAATGTCTGGATGAGGAAATCACTATGCAACATTTACATGAAAATGAAATTGCATGACAAAAACCATATTAAGAAATCTCAAAATTAAGACGGTGACATTTTGCGAACAGTTAATATTGGCTGCAATGTATAAAGATGGTCATAACCGTATTGAATTCATCCAAAGAGACTAAATTGAACAGGGGACTAGAAATTTCATTGGATGGCAATTAAATTAATGCCTTCGTTTTCTCACGCAACTGGTCGTCTTTTCTATGAAAAATTGGCACATCACTATACTCAACAGATGGAAGCCATGAAGGAAAATACGGTGTCAAAGGATTACAAGAAATTAACAAGCCAAGGAACATTCTCAAGGAACAATTCGCAGAAAAAGAGGACTTCTTGAGCGAAGTTCAAACTGATATTATTATCGAACAGTTTTTAATGAAGACCACGATATTTTCTGGGGGATTGGCTCGTTAGCAAGTGCCAAAAGGGAAAAAAGAGCTCTCGGGGATTATCTACACGATCCAATTTTATTCTGCCAATGAAGCTACGACAATTCAATCACAGTTGTTGAGAAACTTAGAGATCAATACTAGACGGCTTCAAATGATGCAAACAGTGTTCAAAAAATAATAGTAGCTGTATATGGACAAGAGTAATGGAAGAAACTACAAACGGGAAATCTGTAGCTGTTGATGGGACTGATTCAGATCTGTAAAGATTCTTACTAGAAAACTACATAAGCAGTTGCTGATTCTTTTAAAGTTAGTGGAAGCACTACTGAAAAGAAATGCAACGACATTATTAAATTTAAAGAAACTTTGGCGTCATTAAAAGATAGCTTTCACTTTTTTCATGATGCAACAGGCTGTGACACGACCTCAGCTATTCTCAGCAGTGAATAGTTGGCAGCCTACAAGAACCTTCAAAAACAAGAACAATTGTGAAAGTTAGTTAGAGTCTTCACACAACCAAAACTCTATCCTGACAAAATGGTCATGATTACACATTTCTTATTCGCCCGTATGATGAAGAATACATGTCCTCTCTGGTATAAGCTATATCAGGTATAACAAGAGAGGAATATTAGAAGCTTCAATATGACCAGTTTTCCCTTTACTAACACGGCGGCTGATCAGAATTCAATTCGGAAGTACCTCCAACTACACAAGCGAAGTGGTTTAAGCATGTACCCAATCGAAAGAGTTTGGTGTGTGAAAGAGGATATGCGAATTCCAGGACCCACACAGCTACCATCGGCTCCAGCCGGATAAGCTTACTTATCTGTAGATATAAAGTGATTGAAAGATAGGTTAGTCAACGAACCAATTTTAGTGTAAAAGAGCTGATATGAAGCATTCAAGGTTTTGTGCATTCTGCCGGAAAGTTCATGTAGAATTGGCAGATCGCAAGACAATCTGATATAGATGATAACGAACAACAGCTGTGAAAAACAGATATGTCTTTGACAACGGCTTATTTTATTTTCATCAGTTATTTTTATTTTTTTGTGATATCGTCCCCGCCTTATAGACCTAAAAAAATGGACATGAAGACGATCTTTATGAAACGTCAGATGAAGGTGTAAGGAAAAGTTATAAAACAAGAAGGTGGTTTATTGTTCTGTTATATATTTTGAAATCCTTTAACACGAACTGCTTTGGTACCCGAAGATAAAACGAAACCGTAGCAGGACACACACAAGTTAACGAGCAAAAACCAATTCATTTAGATACATTCGCGTGCTCAGTATCATTCAATCCTACGTTTAAAAAATTGTTTATTGTTTGATTGTTTATATATTATGATGTTCAACAGGATATGATTGACTTCGAGGATTCTGCCATTTGCAAGGACACTTTAAATTGTGTAACTGCCATTTAGTTAGCGACCCTTTAACAAGGAAGTAAAGTTTAACACTCTAAATAAAGAACGATCTTTGGATATTCCATACATGCAAAGACTCCATGTACATTTTTACCCAAGACCGGGTCGTAAGAATGAAAGCTCTACTACACGTCCATCGCAGTTGGTTTTGACTTATTGCCCTAGGTTTTATACGACATAAGGAAAATCAATGCTTATTGTTCAGCATTTTGTTCCTTTGCGACTTTTCCAAGCTACTTTTCAAATAGAAGCCCACTAAACTTAACAATTTTCTGTAACAGTTATATTTGACTTATGGTCGTAATCTTGTAAAGGATTTACATTCAGGTTATTGACCGGAAAATCTATTAGGAGATCATTAGATAATTAGGTACATGTATGCCTTGTAGAACCAGGCCCGCTTCTCTTGGCCTCACACTGGTGCAATTGCCACATCTAGCTTAACAAAATTCATAACCAAAGAAAACACGGCAGAGCACATACACAGAGCGACACGAAATGGTAAGCAATAACAAATCCTCACTGGAAGAACTATTGTTGTGTTCAGTAGTATGATCAGCTGAAATGTACGCTTGATACGTGGGAGGAACTTGTAACAATAGAAGTATTTCTTCGGGAAGATGTCACTGTCTTTGACTGTGAATTTGCTAAGGTTTGATATGCAGGGATCCGATGTGATTAACAACCTGTGCATTAAATCTATGTTGTTGTGACGAGAACTTTTCCTGGCATAATGTTCGCGGAACCTTCGACAATCTTTATTCCAAGCTTCTTATGCCTCTTCGGAAAGCTGTCCAATAGGAACTAGCGCAGATTCGACGATGTCCCATGTATCAATAATATATGCCCAGATGCCGGCATGTAATACCAGTTATACAGGTCCACATATAATCGGGCAGTTTGCAGAAAACACATACCAAATGCTTCACAGTTAATTACATAACAACTAGCAATAGTACGTAAGAGAATTGCAAATCGTTTAATCAACTCTTCATTGATGACAGTAATGGACGCTAATAATGATGGATTCGAGAAAAACTTGCGGGCAAAATTACCTCATTGCTTGTTCTGTAGCCTGGTTTCGGCACATCCACCAGGAGACCTATTTCTTCATGAAATCGCTTCTTTAGTAATTTTTTTTCTCTGATCAACATTTGGTTGATCCCTCTTTCTCACTTGTCGGGTATGATGTCCAGTCGATATGCAACGTGCAACAAACACTCAAAGCACCTTATCCAGGAATGCAGACTTGACAACCCGAATTCAAACGTTGTTGTGTCACGTGGTAGTGCTGTAGTTTTTTGTGGATCATTCATTTGCTTTGAAGATGCACCTCAGATGTAACATCGTTAATATGTTTGTTTGTGATATCACAATAGACCTTCACATCTACCATTGTAAGCATTAATCTGTGTTTGACTACTATTTGATGATCATTGTAAGTGATAGTTGTTGGTGAGAGAGCTTGTAGTTCCTGCTGTATCTTAGTAACTTCTGAACGTGTTAATTCTGCTGTTTCTTTCATGAACAGTAGCTTGATTGGCCGACAATAGCGTATTGGCAATCGCCGTGGATTATGCCAGAGTGTCTCTTTACCATATTGTGATTTTAGAGACAATAACGAAATAACAAACAAAAAGGGATTGTCATGTATATCGTCTTCGGTATCTGAACTATACCATTGTTTGCATGCGCTCTGACCTGACGCGGCATCACAAACACCATTTGAAGAACATGGTCATTTCAACTTCCTGATTGATCTCTCGCAGTATAGTACTGTTTCTGGTGATCAACCGCTCGATAGCATGATCAAGTAACGCTTGCAGCTGCACTTCCGCATATACCTGTGTGATAATATTGGCTGTGTAGCACGCTTTCTTTGCCTCTAACTGTTTATAGTTAGACGAATAGATATTTGCATTGTGAACTTTTGCCTGGTTACGAACTAACTGTTATAATTTCTTTGTCAATTTCGCGTCAAGAAATAATGCTAAGGCCTCATCGTTTGTAATCTTAATTGGTACTGTCGTTTCTGGACTCTTGTACGCCTTTTTGATTCGCGATCCCTCCTGGGTGACACATCAATCTCTTTCACAATATAAGAAGCATCAAGTTTTTCTTTTGCATGTAAACCCATGTGCGCTGCATACACTAACTCTTCAGTTGTCGTTGTTGTACTAACGAATGCAACCGTCTTTTCTTTCCTTTCTCACTTGCTTATTCAAACACTTCTCTTGGACGCCCTACAGGTGTTCTCGGTGTCACACCTATACTAAATGATCCTGGTCGTCAAAAGTCGCTGCATTCCATACGTTTGCACAAAACTCCACTGTACTGTCGAGCCACTTACCATATTTGATTACAATGTTATTCATTGCACGATGACATTTTTGCATTTCTCTTTAACATGTATACAAAAACTATCTGTAACCTTTCTGACGCACTCTGCTACGTCCTCATCACAGTTTTGTAACATTAATTTGTCTATTACACAGGTGTAAACACTATTGGTTCTCTTACAGCTATTGGGTTCACCCATCCAGGCGTCGAAGACTCGTTGTGACAGCGTAAACTCCATTTTTGAAAGTACAAGAAGAAACAATTATGCACACAAATGCACGTCATAGTTTTTATGCACACACTACAATAATTACTCTACATGTCTATAGTCATTAGAACCTGGAGACTGGTGGAAAATTGTTTTTACGCGTCAATTCATTATACCTATTCCTAAGTATAGTATACGTTTTTATTCGCTAGTGTTTCCCATCACGCCATAGCCCACCCAAAAACCCACGGCACTCATTCATGTCACCTGCACGTCATACCTTCAACTATAGTTGTCACACTATATTCCTGGCATTGACCAACAGCTATCTGTGTTAATGCTCAGACGTAAGGTCTAGCACAGAAACTGTCGATCAGCTGATTCTAAATTGCATACAATTAATCTTGTTTGCCGGATCCGACATACTTCCCCATGTGTAATTTGGCACCTTAATGGTCTTTTCCCATCACTTGGGACCTTTCCCCAAGAATTCCCATCGTTTTCGCACTATTTCTCAGAACTCAGTTTTTTATATTTTGTCCAGCTAGATGTGGCAGTTGAACCACTGCGGGCCTGTGAATTACGATGAATTACTGAAGCTAGCGGTGTAAAGCACTGATTCGCGATACAAAGATGTTATACAAGTCTGGTAGAACAGAGACAGCAACAAAGTAATCAATTGACAGATTATTATTATTATTTTTTTTTTTTTTTTTACTTTGGTTAGATTTGGAAATTTTCAGTTAAGTACACATGAAAGATATAAAACTTCCTAGGCTCACTTCCCACATCTTGGACCAGAAGCCCTGAAATTGCCCTCTTCGGAATAGTGTCCGAGAATTTGATCGTCTCGCTGCCGATAGAAAGTAATAGATTCTGCTATTAACTTTCGCTTAGCCTGAAAGTTAAACTTTCGTCTATAAAAAATTTCGAGTCGTCTTTTGCAACCTTGGCTCACTTCATCAAGATCCTATATTGATAACGCTACGTATCTATAGATCTCTAGAGGCTATAGAACCTTAAAGTCCTTCTGGCTCGCACAGTTCATCTTGCACAACAGGCTGCCATATCGCACACTCTTATTAAGCTTATTGTAGGATTTGAATTTCCCGATCGTCTAAACGGTTTCTCAAGGGTGAGCAAGGTTCTGGTATACTTTCCGTTTGCAGCAAATTTGGGCAATAATTTTATTAACTTTTTGACACCTTTCATAACTGAGAGAGAATGATCAACAAGATGTATTTCTGCTGACGTGCACAGACCTTGCGTGTCCTTTCCATCGACTCAAGATTTTTCTCTCAAGATGAGAAAGATACTCCACAAAATCTCCCTTCAACAGTTGAGGCTTACGAAGTGTACTTATCTCTAACACTGAACCAGACTGCCATTTGGCCTGGTATGTATGCAAGCATATTCATGGTCGTTGACCAGAGCCATTCTAGATCCCCAAGTAATTCATTTACTAAAATAGAGGCACCAGATCGTCTGTAGAATTCTGCATACATGATCGCATCATATAGCGGAATATCATGACACAGTGCCCAGAGTACTTTCCTTGCATAGTCCAGCCAAGAGCCGTTAACATTGGCAAGAAGAAAGTCGAAACACACAGATATGTGTTAGAACTATACTTTAGACTGGTTTTAGAGATCATTCTATTACCGACTTACAGAAACATTTAGATATTTTACTAAGAAGGGATACCTAGATACATGTTGTTCTCTTATGAAAACGAATGCAAGCAGTTAGCATGCAATACAACCAACCAGACATAGTAATATTTTGTAAGAAGCGTAGTCAGATTAGGATATTTCAATTGGAACTTACACGCTGTAATGGACTAAAATCTGTTGAAAAATTACTTTCATATGGCATATCCAGACGGTGCCGACTGTGGCCCTCTGCAGATATAATGGTATTACTAATTGTAGATATGAGGATGCATTTAGATAATAAGATAATATCAGTAGATATCGAGATCCGCCATAATACCTGCATTAGAACGAGTGGAATCAGTTTGCATGCAGTACAACCGAAGAGAGCGGACGGCTTGGTATTGGAAACGTGCGGCAGCTCATTATGTTTTTGGGACTTGCAAATTCGAAATATTCGAGTTTAAACGCTGCGACGTGCGGAACAAGAAGTCTTTAGGTGAGAAAAAAATAATATCATGGTGAGCTCATAAGGTATAGTAAAGAGAAAGCGCGTTCAGTCTAGTTTTGTTAGTTATTTCGTGTTTTCGTATGCGCGTTTCCAATTCACTCCACAAATGTTCAATGGGGTTTAGGTCTGGGGACTGCGCTGGGGTTTTCAGGGTATAAGGCGTGTGGTATAGTAACCACATACGCACAAGCTCGGCGGTATGTTTTGGGTTGTTGTCCTGTTGGAAAAAATAATCTTGTCCAAGACCCAATTTATCCACACTCTTCTGCAAGTTTCGTTCTAGGATGTCTAAATATACATATTTATCAATCGTTCCGTCAATAAATACAAGCTTTCCAACGCCCGCGATGGACATACAGCCCCAAACTATCACCCCTCCGCCACCATGCTTAACTGTCGTTTGAATATTCTGAACCTCAAGCTCAGTATTGGGTCTTCTCCACACTAACATTGTGCCATCATTGTGGAAAATATTAAATTTACTATCAAATGAAAACAATACATTATCCCAAAAGATTGTACTTTTACTTACATGCTCCTGTGTAAACGTTAAGCGCCATTTCCTGTTTTTCTTATTGATGAATGGTTTTCGTCTCGGTACCCGCGCTCTGTTCAACGCTCGATTTAAAAGTCGCCGAATAGATCGTGACAGTCCCAAGCTGCTTTTCGACAGTCCCAAGCTAGTTTTCAGATAGAAGGCCACGAACCTTAACAATATTCTGTAACAGTTATATTACACTTATGGTCGTAAGCGTGTAAAGGATTCACATGCAGGTTATTGGCCTGAAACTCTAATAGGAGTTTTTTTTAGGTAATTAGGAACGTGATTACCTTGTAGAACCAGGCCACCTTCTCTTGGCCTGTGAGACAAATCCGTCTGATGAATTACTAAAGCTAGCGGTGTAAATCGCTGATTCGCGATACAATGATGTTATACAGGTCTGGTAGAACTGGTCTGGTAGAACAGAGACCGTAAGAAAGTAATCAATTGACAGATTTTTTTTTACTTAGGTTACATTAGGAAATTTTCAAATAAGTCACTTGAAAAATAAACCTTCCTAGGCTCACTTCCCACATCTTGTACCAGAAGCCCTGAAATACCCCTCTCGGTAGTTCTGTCCGATAACTTTCTGGTCCCGCTGCCCAAGGTAAGTAAAAGTGACTTCAATATTTTTTTGATTATCCAAAAATTAAACTGGAGTTTACAAAAAATATCGAGCCGTCTTTTACAAGTTTGACTCATTATATCTAGATTCTATTTTTATAACTACCGTTTAGTTTCCAAATCTCCTAAAACGAAGCCAAGTTTAACTGTCTTAATAAAGAAAGATGTTCCGACATGCGGTACATGCTAAGACTCCATGTTCACTTTTATCCAAGAGTGAATCAAAACCTCTAAAACGCGTTGATCTATGTTGGTATCAACTTATTTCCCTAGGTTTTATACGCTATAAACACAATCAATGCTTACTGCTCAGCACCTTGATCCTTTGCGACGGTACCAAGCTGCTTTTCAGACAAAAGGCCACGAATCTTAGAAATATTTCGTAACAGTTATATTATACTTATGGTCGTAAGCTTGTAAAGGATTCACATGCAGGTTATGGGCCGGGCAAAATAACAATTGATCCTTAGGTACTTGAAGGAAACATGTCGTCCCTGGTATAAGCCATATCAGGTATAACAAGGGAGACTTACAAAGCTTCAATATGGCCACTTACCCCACTACAAACAAGGCAGCTGTGACGCATTCAATTCGGAGTAACTCCAACTCCAGGAGCGAAATGGTCTAAGCATGAACCCAATCCAGAGGTTGGTGTGGACCCACACAGCTACCATCAGCTCCAGCCGGATAATCTTACTTACCTGTAGATAAAAAGTGACTACAAGATAGGATTGTGAACGAGCCACATGCTCGTGTAAAACAGCCAATATGAAGTATTCAAGGTTTTGTGCATTGTGCCAAGGTAATTCATGTAGAAATGGAAGATTGGAAGATAATCTATTATAGATGGTAACGAACAACAGCTGTAAAAAACCATTATGTCATTGACAACGGTTTAATTGTTGATCCAATCAGTTATGATGATTTTTTTGTGAAATCGTCCCAGCCTTATAGACCTAAAAAAATGGATATGAAGACGATCTTGATGAAACTTTCAATAAAGGTGTAAGGAAATGCTATAAAACATGAAGGTGGTTTATTGTTCTGTTTACATATTTTGGAATCGTTAAACACGAGCAGCTTTGGTACCTGAAAAGAAAACGAAACCGTAGCAGGACACACACAAGTAAACGAGCAAAAACCAATTCTTTTAGACATTTATGGTCGTAAGCTTGTAAAGGATTCACATGCCTGAAACTCTAATAGGAGTTTTTTAGGTAATTAGGAACGTGGTTACATTGTACAACCAGGCCCGCTTCTTTTACCCTGTGAGAAAAGTCCGGCCAATGAATTTATAATGCTAGCGGTTTAATGCACTGATTCGCGATACAAAGTATTTATACATGCCTGGTAGAGCAGAAGTAGAAATCAGACACCAACAAAATTATCAATTGACAGATTTTTTTTTTTTTTTTTTTTTTTGTACTTTGGTTACATTCGGAGATTATCAGTTAAGAACACCTGAAAGATATAGAACTTCTTAGGCTTACTTTCTACATCTTGGAGCAGAAGCCCCGAATTTTCTCCCTTAGTAATAGTGTTCGAGTACTTGCTTGTCTCGGTCCTCAAGGAAAGTAATATATACTGCTATTAACTTTCGATTAGCCTGAAAGTTAAACTTGAATGTATAAAAAATTTCGAAGCGTCTTTTGCAACCTTGACGCAATTCATCAAGATGCTATATTGATAACGCTACGTATCTATCACACTAATCTTCAGGCTATATAACTTTAAAGTCTTTCTGATTCACACGATTCATCTTGCACTACAGACTGCCATATCGCACACTCTTATTGAACTTATTGGATGATTTGAATTTCTCGATCTTCTAATCGTTTTCTCACCGGTGAGTAAAGTGTTGGTAAGCTTCCCCTCTGCAGTAGATTAGTGCACCAACTGTATTAGCTTTATGACAGCTTTCATATCTGTGACGGAATGATCAATAAGTAGAATTTCTGTAATCTCATTTATTAAATTCAACACTACCTCATCTTGCTGACGTGAATAGAGCTTGCGTGTCCTGTCCATAGACTCAAAGGTATTCTCTCAAGAGCAGAAAGCTTCTAAACACAATGTACCCGATTAATCAACCGCAATTGAGTTTTACGAATTGTACTCATCTCTAACACTGAACTAGACTCTCATTTGGCCTGGTATATATGGGAGCACATCCATGGCCATTGACCAGAGCCATCCTAGATCACCAAGTAAATTCCTTTACAAAAATAGAAGCACCAAATCGTCTGTAGAATTCTGCATAGATTATCGCTGCATGTAGCGGAATATTATGGCAAACGGCCTAGAATACATTCTTTGCAGAGTCCAGCTAAGAGCCGTTAACATTGGCAAGAAGTTAGATGAGACACAGAAATATGTGCTTAGATGTATACTTCAGATTGTTTTAAGAGAACATTGTATTTCGAAGTTACAGTAACATTCAGAAATTTTACTAAGAGCATAGTGAGATTACGATTTTTTAGTTGCAACTTACGCGCTAATTTTAAAATTTGTTGAAAAATCATTTGCCAAAAGATTTAAGATTTATCTACACGGCTGCCGACTGTGGTTTTCTGCAGAAGTAATGTCCTACTAATTGTAGATACAGCATGCATTTAGATAGAAAGATAATAACAGTAGATGTCGAGATCCGAAATGATACTTGCATTAGAACAAGTGGAATCAGTTTGCATGCAGTACAATCGACGAGAGCGGGCGGATTTAGATCGGGAAAAGTTCGGCAGCTCATATTGTACTTAGGACTTGCAAATTCGAAATATTCGAGTTTAAACCCTGTGATGTGCGGAACCAGAAGTCTTTAGCTGAGAAAGAATGAATATCACGGTGAGCTCATAAGGTGTAGTAAAGAGAAAGCGCGTTAAATTCATGGAAAAGTTGGTGGCTCACTTGTGATAGGACAAGCATCCCCGAGCCTGTAAACCTTTTTGCAAAATGCATCCACTACGTCAGAAATCACCTTAAAATGAGAACATTAGCGGAAATGTCACTTGACTTCATTGTAATAGTATTCTACAATTTTTGAAAAGAGATATTAATAAGAGATTAAATAGATCTCTAAGTGATGCGGTGATTAAAGAAATAATTGTGAGGTGGACGTGAATGTACAATTTTTAAGTGGTTGTTTAGAGTGCAACAGGCGCGCCAATAAATCGAGGGGTCCGTTTCGAGGTGTCCGGTAAGGCCAAACGTCTTATGCCGGATTATGTAATTCTTACAATGTTGTTATATTTAGAAGTCAGCAGTGAACATCGTCATCTATTACTTGATTCCTATTGGCTTACATCTGGTAAAGGAATCCAACAATGAATCCAAAGCCGTAGAATTTTGTGTTGTGTAGCTAGGTCTTAAAAACGAAGTATTTTAAAAAACCGTGGATTTACTTCTCCCTTTAATAAGACGAGGGTATGACAGACGTTTTGGAAACGAATAGCGGTTTGTTTTAGGTGGGCCCTTGGGATTGAAAAAAGTTTTGTTTACCAAATGTAAAAAAAATAGTATTAATTTATCAGTGATAATCAAGTAATTGCTATACTTGCCGTTTATATGCAGCTCCCCGTTTATATAGAATCATGATATAATGAGTCAAGCTTGCAAAAGACGCCTCGATATTTTTTTATAAACTCAGTTTAACTTTTTGGCTAATCGAAATATTATCGGAGTCTTTTTTACTTTCTTAGTCAGCGGGACGAGGAAGTTATCTGACACAATTCCCAAGAGGGGAAAATCAGGGTTTCTGGTACAAGATGTGGGAAGTGAGCCTAGGAAGTTTTATATCTTTCAGGTGACTTAACTGAAATCCTCCTAACGTAACCTAAGTAAAAAAAAATCTGTGGATTGATTACTTTCTTACTGTCTCTGTTATACACCTGTTCTACCAGGCCTGTATAACGTCTTTGAATTGCGAATCAGTGATTTACACCGCTACCTTTAGTAATTTACGGCCGGACTTGTCTCACAGGCCAAGAGAAGTGGGCCTGGTTCTAGAAGGTAATCACGTTCATAGTTACCTAAAAAAAATCCTATTAGAGTTTAGGCCAATAACGTGCATGAGAATCCTTTACAAGCTTACGACCATAAGTGTAATATAACTGTTACGGAATATTGTTAAGGTTCGTGGCCTTCTGTCTGTAAAGCAGCTTGGTACTGCCGCAAAGGATCAAGGTGCTGAATAGTAAGCATTGATTGTCCTTATAGCGTATAAAACCTAAAGAAATATGTTGAAACCAACTGGGATCGACGTGCTTTAGAGGTTTCATTCATACGCCCTTTCTTGCATAAAGTATATCTGGAGTCTTTGCATGTACCGCATATATGAACTTCGTTGTTTATTAGGAGTGTTAATCTCGACTTTTTTTTTACGGGAGTCGAAAACTAAACATCAGTCACACATTTTCTATGTCTTTGCAGACTGCAGAATCCTCGGAGTCAATCATCTACTGTTGAAGATCTTCACATATAAACAATCAAACAATAAACAATTGTTATAAACGTAGAGTTGAATGATACTTTAGAACGTGAAAGTGATATCTAAATGAATTGGTTTTTGCTCGTTGACTTGTGTGTGTCCTGCTACGGTTTTGTTACCTCTTCGGGTACCAAAGCAGCTCGTGTTAAAGGATTCCAAAATATGTAAACAGAACAATAAATCACCTTCATTTGTTAACCATTTCCTTACACCTTAATTTAAAGTTCAATCAAGATCGTCTTCATGTCCATTTTGTTAGGTCTATAAGGCGGGGACGATATCACAAAATAATCATCATAAAGGATTATCTGGGAGGGTCCACACACCAACCTCTTTTGATTTGAGTTCATGCTTAGATCATTTCGCCCCTGCAGTTGGATTTAATTCCCAATTGAATGCTGCACACCTGCCGTGTTAGTAGGGCGAAAAGTGGCCATATTGAAGCTTTGTAACTACTCCCTTATTATACCTGATATGGATTATACCAGGGAGGACATGTTTCCTTCTCCATACAAACAATAAGAAATGTGTAACCTTGACCATCTTCTCAAGATTGAGTTTCGGTTGTTTGAAGACTGGGACTAACTTTCACAATTTTTCTTTTTGAAGAATCTTGAAGGCTGCCAACTATTCACTGAGGAGTATAGCTGAGTTCGTGTCACAGACTATTGCATCATGAAAAAGTGAAAGCAATCTTTTAATGAAGCTAAAATATCTTTAAATTTAATAATTTGGTAGCATTTCCTCTCAGTTCCCCTTGTATATGGCCTTAAAACAATCATCAACTGCTCATGAAGTCTTCTAGTAAGATTCTTAGAAGATCTGAATCAGCCCCATCAACAGCTACAGATCTCCTGTTTGTAACTTCTTCCGTTATTCTTCTCCATATACATCTAGCTACCTTTACTCCTTCGAAATCTGCTTGCGTCATTTGAAGCCCTCTAGTTTTGATCTCCAGGTTTCCCAAGAACTGTGATTCAATTGTCGTGGCTTCATTGGCAGATTTAAATTGGATCGTTGCACATATTTCCCGAAAGCTCTTTTTTGTCACTTGATACTTTCAGTGTCTAATTGTAATTTATATCCATAAAATATAGGGTAGAATAGCCCTTAACATAATTTATATACGTAGTTAAAGCAGATTTGAGTTGCCATTTTTAGTCCACACCATTATGTGTAGAAGAAATCTTCCTTCTACGGGTGGGTTTTAAAACAGAACAAAAGAGAAAGACTAAAATATTTACCGCATTCGAATTGACATTATTGCGCATTGAGATATTTTCACACAACGAAGGTGGCATTTGCTCTACGCGCCGCTCAGATTATAAATTGTTTACTTCAAAACACTATAGAACTTCTTTTATCGTAACAGTGTTTTGGAATGAAGGATTAATCTTGCTAACGTTCTGTCTGACGTTGAGTTAATCCCCCAGAAAAAATTGTGGCCTTCGTTGAGCACTGTTCGATGATCATATCACTTGGAACTTCGCTCAATATGGCCTCTTTTTCTGCGAATTGTGAATGTTCTTTGAGTTGTTAATATCTTCTTATCCTCTGATACCGTTCTTGCCTCCTGAGCTTCCATGAGTTGAGATTATTAATGTGCAAATTTTCCATAGAAAAAATGACCAACTGCGTGAGAAAACGGAAGCATTAATTTAATTGCCTAAAAATGAAATTTCTAGTCCCCAGTTCAATTTAGTCCCTTTGGATGAATAGCAATACGATTATGACCTTCTCTATATACTGCAGCCAAAGTTAACGTTACGGAAAATGTGACCGTCTTAATTTTGAGATTTTTAAATATGTTTTTGTCATGCAGTTTCAAATTCTCGTAAATGTTACATATTGATTTCGTCATCCAGACGTTGTTGAATAAGATCGCAAATCCTAGATTTTGTCATCTCCTCCGAGGGTTGTAAATGTCTTCATAACCACATGTAGAGATCCTGGAACAAACTCTAGGAGTGAGTTCTAAATGATCTTGAGTAGGCATTGTTATTGAGCATTTTCACTAAAGTTGCCATAGTGTACAGGATACCCAAAAGGTCTTCTATACCATTTCCTGATATAATGTATCCAATCGTCCCTAGAAATTACTTAACTTGAAACCTTCTAAAGGCGGTACAACTTTGGACAGTTCCGAAATTTCTTGAGCTGTAGGTACGATTTGAACACACTTCCAGTTTAATGGCTGATCTAAAGTCATAACGCATGTGCTTTGTTTACCTTTCTCGCACACATTTACCGTATGCAGAAGAGTAGAGTATTACTAGAATACTATTATAATGAAGTCAAGTGACATCTCTGCTAATGTTCTCATTTTAATGCAATTTCTGACGTAGTGGATGCATATTACAAAAAGCTTTACAAGCTCGGGGATGCTTCTCTTATCGCAAGTGACGCATTAAGATGTCCATCATTTTAAAGCGCTTTCTCATTACTATATATTATTCATTCGATTTTCATTCTTTCTCAGCTCAGGATCTCGACATCTGCGGTTATTATCTTTTTATCTAAATGTATCCTGATGCCTACAATTAGTAATACCATAATTTCTGCAGAAAGCCACAGTCGGCAGCCTTGTAGATATGCCATATGAAATTAATTTTTCAACAGTTTTTAGTCTATTACAGCGTGTAAGTTGCAATTAAAAAATCCTAATCTCACTACGCTTCTTATCAAATATTACTATGTCTGGTTAGTTGTAGTGCATGCTAACTGCTTGCATTCGTTTTGATAAGAGAAACACAAGTATCTGGACATCTCCTTTTAATAAAATGTCTGAATGTTTCTGTAACTTGGTAATACAATGTTCTTGAAAACACTCTGAAGTATAGATCTAAGCACATATTTGGTGTTTCGACTTTCTTCTTGCCAATGTTAACGGCTCTTAGCTGGACTGTGCCAGTAATATACTCTAGGCAGTTTGCCATGATATTCCGCTATATGCAGCGATAATCTATGCAGAATTCAACAGACGAATGGGTGCGTATATTTTTGTAAAGGAATCTACTTGGTGATCTAGGATGCTCTGGTAACAGTTATGAATAAGCTCGCATACATACCAGGCCAAATCGCTGCCTGGTTCAGTGTTTGGGTGAGTACACATCGTAAGCCTTAACTACTGGCCATTAATCGGGTACATTTTGTGCAGTAGCTTTCTGCTCTTGAGAAGATACCTTTGAGTCGATGGACAGGACACGCAAGCTCTATTCACGTCAGCGAGATGAGGTAGTGTTGAAATTAATAAATAAGAAACAGAAATTCTTCGTGTTGAACATTCCGTCTCAGATATGAAAGGTGTCAAAAGGCTTATAGAATTGGTGCACTAATCTGCTACAGAGGGGAAGCTTACCAGAACTTTACTAACCGGTGACAAAACGTTTAGGAGATCGAGAAATTAAACTCATCCAATAAGCTTAATAAATATGTGCGATATGGCAGTCTGTAGTCCAGGATGAATCGTGCGAGTCAGAAAGACTTTAAGGTTCTACTGCCTGAAAATTGGTGTGAAAGATACGTAGCGTTATCAATATAGCAACTTGATGAAGTGAGTCTAGGTTTCAAAAGATGCCTCGAAATTTTTTATAGTCGCAAGTTTAACTTTCAGGCTAATCGAAAGTTTATCGCAGTCACTATTACTTACTTTGGCCACCGAGACAAGCAAAATCTCGAATACTATTCAAAAAGGGGGAAAATTCAGGGCTTGTGGCCCAAGAGGTTGAAGTGAGTCTAGGAAGTTTTACATCCTTGAGGAGTACTTGAGTGAAAATCTCCCAATGTAACCTAAGTACAAAAAAAAAAAACAAAAAAAAAATAAAAATCTGTCATCTCATAATTTTGTTGATGTCTCCGTTCTACACCTGTTCTACTAAGCCTGTATAACTTCTTTGTATCGCGAATCAGTGCCTTACACCGCTAGCTTTAGTAATTCATTCTTCGGACTTGTGTCACATGCTAAGAGAAGCGGGCCTGGTTCTACAAGGTAATCACGTACCTATCCTACTACATGGTAATCACGCAAGGTAAGGATCTCCTACTAGATTTTGAGGCCAATAACCTGCATGTGAATCCTTTACAAGTCTAGTATAACTCACACAGAAAATTGTTAAGCTTCGTGGGCTTGTGTCGGAATAGTAGCTTGGTACAGTCGCAAAGAAAGAAGGTGCTGAGCAGAAAGCACTGATTCTATTTATGTCGTATAAAACCTAGGGCAATAAGTTGTAACCAACTGTGATCGACGTGTGGTAGAGCTTTCTTTCTTACGACATCGTCTTGGATAAAAATTTAAATGGAATCTTTGCATGTACGGAATATCCAAACTTCGTTTTTTATTAATAGTGTTAAACTTTACTTCGCTTTAGGAGAGTTGAAAACTAAACATCAGTTACATAATTTTATGTGTCCTTGGAGAAGGCAGAATCCTTGGGTTCTATCATCTGCTGTTGAAAATCTTAACATATAAACAATCAAATAATAAACAATTGTTTTAAACGTACAATTGAATGATACTGTAGTACGCATATGTGATATCTAATTGATTTGTTCTTTGGTCGTTACCTTAAATGTGTCCTGCTACGGTTTCGTTTTCTCTTCTGGTACCAAAACAGCTCGTGTTAAAAAATTCCAAAATATCTTAACAGAACAATAAACCAACTTCATTTTTTACATCTTGTCCTTCCACCTTCATTTAAAGTTCCATCAAGATCGTCTTCATGGCATTTTGTTAGGTCTATAAAGCGGGGACGATATCACAATATAATAATCATAACTGATTGGATCAACAATTAAGCCGTTGTCAATGACATATTGGTTTTTACAGCTGTTGTTCGTTATCATCTATATCAGATTTTCTTCCGATCTGAAATTTCTACATGATCTCCCTTGGCAGAATACACAAAACCTTGAATACTTCATATCGGCTCTTTTACACTAACATGTGGCTCGGTCACAATCCTATCTTGCAGTCGCGTTTCATCTTCAGGTATGTAAGATTATCCGGCTGGAGATGATCGTTGCTGTGTGGGTTCACACACCAACCTCTTTCGATTGGGTTCATGCTTAGACCATTTCGCTTCTTGAGTTGGAGGTACTTCCGAATTGAATGTTGCACAGCTGATGTGTTAGTAATGGGAAAAGTGGCCATATTGAAGCTTTGTAACTACTTCCTAGTTATATCTGATATGGCTTATACCATTGAGGACATTTTTTCTTCTCCATCCAGGTGAATAAGAAATGTCTAACCTTACAACCTTGCCAGGATTCACATTTGGATGATTCAATACTCTGACTAACTTGCACATTTTCTTGTCTTTTTGAAGGATCTTGAAACCTGCCAAGTATTCACTGCTGAGTATAGCTGAGGTCGTGTCACAGCCTGTTGGATCATAAAAAAAGTGAAAGCAATCAAAGTATCTGAATGCATCCTGATATCTACAATTAGTAATACCGTTATTTCTGCAGAAAGCCAGTTTCGGAATATTGGACCGGCAACTCAAATCTCCGGAATGGCAACTCAAATCTCCGTTGAGTACGTATATAAATTATGTTAAATTCTATTTTCACCTCATATTTTATGGATATAAATTACAATTAGACATGGAAAGTGCCGAATGAGAAAAAAGAGCTTTCGGGAAATATGTGCAACGATCCAATTTAATTCTGCCATTGATGCCACGACAATTCACTCACAGTTCTTGAGAAACCTGGAGATCATACTAGACGGCTGTAATGATGCATGCAGTTTTCGATGGGGTAAGGGTAGCTCAAAATTGACAAGAATAATGGAAGAATCTACAAACGGGAAATCTAAACTATTGGTAATAATTACATTCGGTTTACATAATTAAGAGAATTCTTAAAACTACTTACACCCATTGCCAGTACATCAAGGTTGGAAGTTTCTTTAACTAACTTGTAGGTTGCACTAGTTCTCCATATAGGAGATCTGCTTAAGACGTTTGTTTTTGCTGTCAAAAAAAAATGTATTTTTCGAAGCAGTGCGCAATTTAGTGGATGGTACGTGGATACATATTTGGTAGTTAAGATCAGTATAGTCTATTTTGCCATGAAAGAGCTTGTGTAAAGTAATAAATCAATATTTCTTCTCCTGAGTTCTAATTTTGAAATATAAAATTTTCAACAAATTTAATGTACCTTTCAAATTTCGGGTAGAATTTTGTTTTCTTAAGTGTAAGAAGCCTTAAAAACTTATTTTGAGTACGATCAATCAAGAATGAGTATTTCTGTATATTAGGGTTCCATATATTACTACAATATTCTAATTTCGACCTGACGTATGCATAATACTGTACAATTAAAGTTTGGTCATTTTGGAAATCTTTACTGACTCAATAAAAAGTATATCCAAGATTTTTGTAGGCTTCTTTGCAAATAGTTTCAATATGTTGAATAAAGGATAGTTTGGAATGAAAAAAAACTCCCAAGTCCCTTATAAAATCAAGTTTTTTCAGTTTTTCCAATAAAGCCTGTGATTGTTGAATTTGTTTCCGTGCTATTCGATGCGTACAAGGACATACAGTAAAGCGATGTTCATTTTGCACTATTAGTTTCTTACGAAACGTTATATTCTCATTTTCTTAATATCAACTATCCCTTCTATTATATGTGATGTTAAGAGGCATTTATGATAGCTGATATCTATACATTTTTCTTTCAGGGGGCTTTTGAGGTATTTTTCGTTCATCAATGATATGTGTGGATTTTGTTATGATTTACTGCCTCGCATTCCATCATATTTTCTTTTTATTATTATCTGTTATTTTCTTTTTACGAACCGTTTCAGCAACACTTCATCGACCCTGGGGTCTGGGTGATTTGTTTGATAATTGTATTTTGTTATTATTATTGTAGCATCGAATTGTAAAGAATACAGGAACATGTAACATGATTTGGAATCTGCCATGCTAATTGAACATTACTACAAATTGCGATGGTTTCGGCTTCCGTGGTCTAATGGTAGATAACAAATTCTAATTAGTAGGTCAAGGACTTGACTTTCTCGTATGTTCTTTAGGCAATTACGGCTCAAGAATTGGTGGAATGAAGACAGTAGATGAAAACTGGCTAATCCGAAAACTCCCACTCTCACGGTGTTTGTTTACCACAAAGCTCACATAATACGAGGAGAGATCGATCCGACGACCTCTAGCACCAGATGTGAGTGTTTTACCTACTGAGCCACCGTTGCCCCTCGTCAAGCATCTGTTCGCATTCTACGCAGACTGATCATAATAACTAGTATTTCTTTGATTTTTTCTGTACTTAAAAGGCAGGGTACTCAGGTGTAACACGACGATCGTGATGAGATTGCACAGACATAAAGAACATCGAAAATGAAGCGACACGTATTTTTTTTTTATATCGGCCAACAAGCACATTGAAAGGGTCAAATAGGGGCATAACAATGGGGTCAAAATGAGATTATGTGGAATATAGCGAGAACGAGAAGAGATATCGGAAAAGGTTAAAGGTACGAAATATTACCCATAGTCGACGCAATTCAATGAGGTAAAACGCGCCCATAAGAAGAGATTAGAACATCCGGAAATGGACCAATCATGTGTACAACGTTGTCACAATGTGTTACGGAAATGAGCGAAAAGGGTGATAAGGAGCAGGAAGAAAGAAGAAACGAAAACAGAAAATACGTGTTTTTTGCTTTGGGTGCATACATCACCCATATGCGAAAAAAACTCAGATTTATCTCAATGCACGAAGATGGGTTAACACGCAGGAAGGGTGCAAACGCCGTTCGTGTAGGCAGTCAGCGATACAGTACTGCGCAGTGGGTTGCATATATCGGATAATGGGAACAAAAATTCATAGCACAGTAGAATGTATTAGCTGTTTGTCCACATACGTAAGATAAATAGCTACATTAATATCAGTACCACACATGAGTATCAACATTATATCACTACAAAAATACGCGTACAACGTAACAGTATTAGTAACAATTTTCTTTTTGTGTTGCTACTGCTTACACACATTTTCGTTTCCAACATCCATTTCATCGCTGATCTCATTACGCGATATATGCAACCTACTGCGCAGTGCTGTCTCGCTGGCTGTCTATATAAACGGCGTTTGCATCCTTCCTGCGTGTTATCCCATCTTGGGGCATTGAGATAAATCTGCCTCTCTTTCGCATATGGGTAACATATGCATCCAAAACAAAAATACGTAATTTATGTTTTCGCTTCTTCTTTCTTCCTGCTCCTTATCACCCTTTTCGCTCATTTCCGTAACACATTGTGACCATGTTCTACACGTGATTGGTCCATTTCCGGATGTTCTGCTCTCTTCTTATGGGCGCGTTCTACCTCGTTGAATTGCGTCGACTATGGGTAGTATTTCGTACATTTAACATTTTCCGATATCTCTTCTCGTTCTCCCTATATTCCACATAATCTCATTTTGACCCCATTTTTATGCCCCTATTTGACCCTTTCAATGTGCTTGTTGGCCGATATAAAAAAATATCGATGTCGCTTCATTTTCGATGTTCTTTATGTCTATGCAATCTTATCACAATCGGCGTGTTACACCTGGGTACCCTGCCTTGTTAGATAGTAAAGTATGTACCACCAGACATGTCAACTCTAACGCGAAGTCGTAGCAGTTATAGTAGCAGAAGTAGTAGTAGTAATAGTAATAGTAGTAATAGTATGAGTAAAGGAACCCGGCCCGGTTCGGCCCGATTCGGCCCGGAATGTTAGAGCCCTGCTCGAGATTCGGGCCGGGCGCGCCAGGCCGGGTCGTGCCGGGCAAAGAATTCAGATCCATCCGGACCGGGCCAGGCCGTCTTATTGCCTAGGCTTGCAGGGCTCTGGTTTAAACCCACTGACGTGCGGAATAAAAAGTCTTTAGCTGCGAAAGAATGAATACCGCGGTGAGTTCATACTTTATAGTAAAGAGAACGCGCGTTAAAATGATGGACAAGTTGATGGGTCACTTGCGATAGGGCAGGCATCCCCGAGCTGGTGAAGCTTTTTGTAATATGCATCTGCAACGTCAGAAATCAACTTAAAATAAGTACGTTAGCAGAGATGTCACTTGACTTCATCGTAATAGTATTCTACAATGTCTGAAAAGAAATATTAATAAGAGAAATAATTTTGAAGATCGACGGGGATGTTCGATTTTTAATTAGTGGTTTAGATTGCAACAGGCGTGCCAATAATTCGAGGGTTCTATTCGAGGTGTCCGGTCAGACTAAATGGCTTATGCCGGCTTATGTCCTTCTTACAATGCGATGACTGTCATTAAAAGATTGCTTTCACTTTTTTCATGATGCAACAGGGTGTGACACGACCTCAGCTATACTCAGCAGTGAATAGTTGGCAGCCTTGAAGTTCCTTCGAAAAGAAAAAGAAATGTGCAAGTTAGTCAGAGTCTTCAACCAATTAAATATCAATCCTGACAAAGTGGTTAGGTTAGACATTTCTTTATTCACCTGTATGGAGACGGAAAAATGTCTCCCTGGTATAAGCCATATCAGATATAACAAGGAAGTAGTTACAAAGCTTCAATTAAGCCACTTTTCCCATTACTAACACAGCAGCTGTGTTTCATTCAATTCGGAAGTACCTCCAACTTCAGGAGCGAAATGGTCTAAGCCTAAACCCAATCGAAAGAGGTAGGTCTGTGGACCCACACACCTACCATCAGCTCCAGCCGGATAATCTTACTTACCTGTAGATAAAAAGTTACTGCAAGATAGGATTGTGAACGAGCCACATGTTCGTGAAGTATTTAAGGTTTTGTGCATTCTGCCAAGGAAATTCATGTAGAAATGGGAGATCGGAAGATAATCTGATATAGATGATAACGAAAAACAGCTGTAAAAAACCAATATGTCATTGAAAACGAATTAATTGTTGATCCAATCAGTTATGATTATTATTTTGTGATATCGTCCCCGCGTTATAGACCTAAAAAAATGGACATGAAGACGATCTTGATGAAACTTTAAATGAAGGTGTAAAGAAAAGCTATAAAACATGCTGGTAGTGTATTTTTCTGTTTACATATTTTGGAATCCTTAACACGAGCTCCTTTGGTACCCGAAGAGAAAACGAAAACGTAGCTGGACACATTTAAGTTAGCAAACAATAACCAATTTATTTAGATATCACATTCGCATACTAAAGTATCATTCAATTGTACGTTTATAACAATTGTTTATTGTTTGATTGTTTATATGTTAAGACTTTCAACAGCAGATGCTTGAATCCGAGGATTCTGCCATCTGCAAGGGCACTTAAAATTGTGTATATGCCGTTTAGTTTTCGACTTTCCTTCAAGGAAGTAAAGTTTAACACTCTTAATAAAGAACGACGATTGGTTATTCCATACATGCAAAGACTCCATGTACATTTTTATCCAGGAGAGGGCGTAAGAATGTGACCTCTACTACACGTCGATTACAGTTGGTTTCAACCTATTACCCTAGGTTTTATACGACATAAATATAATCAAACCTTACTGCTCAGCACCTTGTTCATTTGCGACTGTTCCAAGCTGCTTTGTAGACAGAACGCCTAGAAAGCTTAACAATTTTCCGTAACAGTTATATTACACTTATGGTCGTAAACTTATTAGGATTCACAGCCAGATTATTGGCCTGAAACTCTAATAGGAGATTTTTTAGGTAATTAGGTACGTGATTACTTTGTAAACACAGGATCGTTTCTCTTGGCCTGTTAAAAAAGTCCGGACGATGAATTTATAAAGCTAGCGGTTCAAAGCAGTGACTCGCGATAAAAAGAGTGATACAGGCCTGGTGGAACAAGTGTAGAACACATACATCATCAAAATTATTAATTGACGTTTTTTTTTTTTTTTTTTTTTTTTGTAGTCAGGTCACAGGTAACACTCAACCTGACTGTTTTTTGGCCTGGTATGTATGCGAGCATAACCATGGCCGTTGGCCAGAGCCATCCTAGATCATTAAATAAATTCCTTTACAAAAATATAAGCACCAAATCGTCTGTAGAATTCTGCATAGATGATAGCTGCATATAGTGGAATATCATGACAAACTGCCTAGAGTACATTTCTTCCGCAGTCCAGCTAAGAGCCGTTAACATTGGCAAGAAGAAAGTCGAAAAACACAGATATGTGCTAAGATCTTAACTTCAGACTTTTTTCAGAGAACATTGCATTACCAAGTTACAGAAAGATTCAGATATTTTATAGAGAGGAGATGTCGAGATACGTGTTGTTCTCTTATCAAAACGAATGCAAGCAGTTACCATGCACTACAACCAACCACACACATAGTAATGTTTGATAAGAAGCGCAGTGAGATTAGGATTTTTCAATGGCAACTTACACGCTGTAATACTCTGAAATATGTTAAAAAATTACTTTCATATGGCAAAAGATTTAAGGTTTATCTACAAGGTTGCCGAGTGTGGTTTTCTGCATAAATAATGGTATTACTAATTGTAGATATCACGATGCATTATTTAGATAGACAATATAAATAGGTGTCGAGAGCCGTCATGATACTTGCATTAGAACGAGTGGAAACGGTTTGCATGCAGTACAACCGACGAAATCGGAAGGGTTTAAATGGGAAGAGTACGGCACCTCATATTGCTCTTAGGATTTGCCAATTCGAAATATTCGAGTTTAAGCCCAATGACGTGCGAAACAAAAAACCTTTAGGTGACAAAGATGAATAAAACGGTGAGCTCATAAGGTATAGTAAAGAGAAAGCGCGTTAAAATGATGGACAAGTGGATGGGTCACTTGCGAAAGGACTAGCAACCCCGAGGTTGTGAACTATTTTGTAATATGCATCCACTACGTCAGAAATCCCCTAAAAATGAGTACATTAACACAGATGTCACTTTACTTCATTGTAATAGTATTCTACAATGTTTGAAAAAAGATATTAATTACAGATCAAATCGATCTGTAAGGGTCGCGGTGATTAAGGAAATAATTTTGAGAATGGACGGGGATGTTCGATTTTTAATTAATGACTTAGAATGCAACAGGTGCGCCAATAATTCGAGGTGTCCGGTAAGGCTAAACGACTTATTTTCTTCTTACAATGCTGTCAAATTTTGAAGTCAGCAGTGGACATCGGTCTCTATTACTTAATTCCTATTGGCTTATAGCTAGTAAAGGAATTCATCATTGGATCATAAGCCGTAGGATTTTGTGTTGTGTACCTAGGTCTTAAAATCGAAGCAGTAGAATGCTTTTAGATCTCCTTAACTCACATTATACAATGGCGTATGATTTAAACAAACCTTGGAATTTATTCTCCGTTTAATAAGACGAGGGTATTATAGACGTATAGCCATGGGAACGAACAGCGGTTTCTATTATGTGAGCCCTTGGGATTGAAAATTGTTGGGATACCAAATCATTAATAATAACATTAATATCCTTAATCATTAATATCATATAGAAAGATTATATCATTACCACACACTTTGGTTGTTTTGTGATGACCAGTGATACTAATTTGTAGCGAACACAGGACTGACTATGCCGTAAATATTTTCCACCTAACCGTCTAAGGGAAAATCTCAAAAGAACCTAAAATCGATTCTTTTTTTGTCTCAAGGATCACATCACCGGCCTCAGACCTAAAGTAACGTTGCTTCGGAGGTTAGAAAGTAATGGGTTCCGTAACAAGTTTTTTCATTATACAATCGTGAAAATATTTTTAATGATAGACCGGACCCTAGTGAATCCTACACAACTCTGTATGTACGCCTCAGTGAGCAGCAAGGACGCTAATTAAATGCATATTTGATAACCTCTAGTGTTAACACATAGGAGACTTTCTTTAAATAATATATCAGTAAAAACACAATTCTTTGGATTAAACAGTTACTATCAGGCTAACAATCAAGAACAAAGTGAGAGCGTTATGCGTGCTAAGTAGATTTCATCAGCAGGAAGAACTCTAGAATAGTATTGTGGTTGCATATAACATGAAGTATAGCAATTACTTGATTATCATTAATAATTTAATACGTATGTTTTTCACATTTGGTATCCCAACATTTTTCAATCCCAAGGGCCCACCTTAAAAAAACCGCTTTACGTTCCCAAAATTATATGACTGTGATATCCTCGTCTTATTAAACGGAGAGTAAATCAACAGTTTTTAAAAAAGTAGGCCATTGTATAATGTGAGTTAAGTAGCTCTAAAAGCACCACTGCTTCTTTTTTTAAGACCTAGGTATACAACACAAGATACTGCGGTTTCTGAATCTTTGTTGAATATTTTTACTTGCTCTAAGCCATGGGAATTAAGGAATAGATGGCGACGTCCACTGCTGATTTCTAAATTTCAAAACATTTTTAGCAGGACATAAGCCGCCATAAGCCCTTTAGCTTTACCGGACACCTCAAAATAACACCCTCGAATTTTTGGCACACTTTTACACCCTACACCTCTAATTAATAACCAAACATCCCCGTTCATCTTCTAAATTATTTCTTTAATCTCCGCATCATTTAGAAATCGATTTAATCTCTTATTATTATCTTTTTTCATACATTATAGAATACTATTAGAATGAAGTCACGTGACATCTATGCTAATGTTCTCATTTTCAGGTGATTTCTGGTGTTGCAGATGCATATTACAATAAGCTTCACAAGCTCGGTGATGCCTGCCCTATCGCAAGTGACCCTTCTACTTATCCATCATTTTAACGCATTTTCTCTTTACTATACCTAATGAGCTCACCGTGATACTCAGTCTTTCTCATCTAAATACTTCTTGTTCCGCACGTCAGTGGTTTTAAACTCGAATATTTCGAATTGACAAGTCCTAAGGACAATATGTGCTGCCGAACTTTTCCCATTTCAATCCACCCTCTTTCGTCTGTTGTACTGCATGCAAACTGATTCCACTCGTTCTCTTGCAAGTACCGTGGCGGATCTCGACATCTACTGATATTAACTTTTTATCTTAATGCATCGGGATATCTTTAATTAGTATAACCATTATTTCTGCAGAAAGCCTCAGTCGGCAGCCTTGTAGAAAAATCTTAATCTTCTGCCATGTGAAGGTCATAATTCAGTAGATTTTAGTCTATTACAGCAAGTGACTTGCAGTTGAGAAAGCATAATCTCTTTACGCTTCTTATCAAATATTACTATGAATGGTTGGTTGTTGTGCATGCTAACTGCTAGCATTCGTTATGATAAGACAACAACAAATATCTCGCCATCTCCTCTTAGTAAAATGTTATCTGAACGTTTCGGTATCTTAGTAATACTATGTTTTCTGAAAACAGTCTGAAATATAGATCTAGGCACATATCGGCCTATTACGACTTTCTTGCCAATGTTAACGGCTCTACTAAGGAATGTACTCTACGCACATTCCCATGATATTCCGCTAGATGCAGGGAACACCTAAGCTGAATTCTACAGACTATTTGGTGCTTCTTTTTTTGTAAAGGAATTCATTTGGTGATTTAGGATGGCTCTGGTCAACGGACATGGATATGCTCGCAAACATATCAGGCCAAATGACAGTCTGCTTTTCTGTTAGAGATGAGTACACTTCGTAAGCCTCAAATGCTGCCGATTAATCATGTACATTTTGTACAGTAACTTTCTGGTCTTGAGAGGACAATTTTCTGTCGGTGGGCGGACACGCAAGCTCTATTCACGTCAGCGAGATGAGCTAGTGATGAATTTAATAAATAACATTACAGAAATTCTTCTAGTTGATCATTACGTATCAGATAAGAAAGGTGTCGAAAAGCTAATAGTGTTTGTGCACTAGTCTGCTACACAGCGGAAGCTTATAAGAATTTACTTACCGGTGAGAAAACGTTGAGAATATAGAGAATTTCAAATCCTCCAATAAGCTTGATAAGACTGTTCTATTAGGCACTCTGTGGTGAAAGATGAACCGAGCGAGCCATAAAGATTTTAAGGTTCTATAGCCTAAAGATTAGTGTAAGATATACGTAGCGTTATCAATATAGGATTTTGATCAGAGAGTCAAGGTTGCAAAAGACGCCTCGAAATTTTTTATATACGCAAGATTAACTTTCAGGCTAATCGTAAGTTCATCGCAGTCTCTATTACTTTCTTTGGCCACCGAGTCGAGCATGTTCTCGAACACTATTCCCAAGGGGGGAAATTCAGGTGTTGTAGCCCAGGATGTGGGAAGTGAGCTTAGGAAGTTTTATATCTTTCAGGTGTACTTGACTGAAAATCTTTCAATGTAACCTAAGTGTAAAAAAAAATTTGTCACCTGATAATTTTGTTGATGTCTCTGTTCTACACCTGTTTCACCAATCCTGTATAACTTGTTTGTATCGCGAATCAGTGCTTTACACCGCTAGCTAAAGTAATTCATCGGCCGGACTTGTCTCACAGGCTAAGAGAAGCGCGCCTGGTTCTACAAGGTAATCACGCACCTATTTACCTAAGGATCTCCTACAAGATTCTCAGGCCAATAACCAACATGTGAATCCCTTACAAGTCTACTATAACTGTTACAGAAAATTGTAAAGTTTCGTGGGCTTCTGTCTGAAAAGTAGCTTGGTACAGTCGCAAACGAAAGAGGTGCTAAGCAGTAAACATTGATAATCCTTATGTCGTATGAAACCTAGGGCAATAACTCGAAATTAACTGCGATGGGTGTGTAGTAGAGCTATCAATCTTACGACCCGGTGTTGGTTAAAAATCTACATGGAGTCTTTTCATGTATGGAATATCCAAACTTCGTTCTTTATTAAGAGTGTTAAACTTTACTTTCTTGTAGGAGAGTCGAAAGCTAAACGTCAGTTACACAATTCTAAATTTCCTTGCCGATGGCAGAATCCTCGGAGTCGATCGTATGCTATTGAACATCTTAACATATAAACATTCAAATAATAAACAATTGTTATAAACGTACAATTGAATAAACGTAAATTCTGATTAAAAATTACTTTCCTATGGCATAACAAGGATGCTACTGTAGCTTTCTGCATAAATATTGATGTTACTAATTGTAGATATCAGGATACATTAAGATAATAAGATAATAACAGTAGATGTCGAGATGCGACATGATACTTGCACTAGAACGTGTGAAATCTGTTTGCATGCAGTACAACCGACGAGAGCGGGAGGGTTAAAATGGGAAAGGTACGGCAGCTCATGTTGTTCTTAGGACAAGCAAATTCGAAATATTCGAGTTTAAACCCTGTGACGTGCGGAACAAAAGTCTTCAGCTGAGTAAGAATTAATATCACGGTGAGCTCATAGGATATAGTAAAGAGAAAGCGCGTTAAAATGATGAACAGGTTGATAGGTCACTTGGGATAGGAAAGGCATCCCCCAACTTTTAAAGCTTTTTGTAATATGCATCCAGAACGACAGGAATAGCCTTAAAATGAGAACATTAGCAGAGATGTTACTTGACTTCATTGTAATAGTATTCTACAATTTCTGAACAGAGATATTAATAAGCTATTAAATCTATCTCTAAGTGATGCGGTGATTAAAGAAATAATTTTCAGGATGGACGTGGACGTTAGATTTTTAATTAGTGGGTCAGAGTGCAATAGACGCACCAATAACTCGAGGGGTCCATTTCAATCTGTGCAGTAGGCTAAACGGCTTATGCCGACTTATGTTCTTCTTACAATGTTGCGAAATTTAGAAGTAGCAGTGGACATCAGCATGTAATTTTTAATTCGTGTTGGCTTATAGCTAGAAAAGAAATTCAACAATGAATCGGAGGCCGCAGTACCTTTCGTTGTTTACCTAGGTCCTTAAAACGAAGCAGTAGTGCTTTTAGAGCTACTTAACTCACACTATACAATGGCGTACCATTTAAAAAAAACTTGGATTTTTTCTCCCTTTCATAACACGAGGGTATGACAGACGTATAGCTTTGGGAACGATTAGCGGTTGGTTTTAGATGGGCCCTTGGGATTGAAAAATGTTGGGATACCAAGTGTAAAAAAAAAAAAAAAAATATTATTAATTTATCAATGATAATCAAGTAATTGCTATACTTACCGTTTATATGCAACTACAATACTATTCTAGAGTGCTTCCTGCTGATGAAATCTACTTACCACGCATAACGCTCTCACTTTGTTCTTGATTGTTAGTCTGATAGTAACTGTTTAATCCAAAGAATTGTGTTGTTACGGATATATTGTTTAAAGAAAGTCTCCTGTGTGTTAACACTCGAGGCTATCAAATATGCATTTAATTAGCGTCCTTGCTGCTTACTAGGGATTACATACAGAGTTGTGTAGGATTCACTAGGTTGCGGTCTATCGTTAATAATATTTTCCGATTGTATGCTGTAAAACTTGCTATGACCCAAATAAAGAATCGATGACCCAAATAAAGAATCGATTTTAAGTTTTTTGAGTTCTTCTTATACACGGTCAGGTGGAAAATATTTACGGTATAGTAAGTCCTGTGTTCGCTATCAACTTAGTAACACTGGTCATCAGAAAGCAACGATACTTTCGGCTAATCATATAAGCTTTTCATATAAACTCACTGTATGCTTTGATTAGTAACTAAGTGAGACACATTTCACACAGCAGAAAAAGTCATTAATTTCAAAAGTCTCTTGGTGAAAATTCTCCATATCCAAGTTCTAAAATGATATCACGGTAGAATTGTGTTGATAAGAATATCGTATCATATTTCGTCGTTCTGACATCTTCTTCCCCTCTAATGCTATACACTCAGGTTCTTGTTGGGTCAATGCTGTCTTACTAGGAAGTTTTAATCAAGTCTTCACTCGCGTATCGCGTCTCGATTTCCTATTCTCAAACAACCTTTGGATAGCTATTCATCTTGTGAAAGCTTCGCCACAACGATTGTGTAATGGTGAGATACACATCTTTCCTTTTGATATAAACTGTGTAGTCCCTATGTATTTCTTCAATATTTCAACATTAAGAACTAATACTATATATACTACATTTCTGCGTACAGTAAATAATTGCAAGAAAAGTGAAAAAAGCACATGCATTATGACATTAGATCAGCCATTATACTTGAAAGGTGTTCAAATCGTACCTCAGCTGAAGAAATTTCTAATCGTTCCAAAAATTACCTCCTTTAAGAGGTTGGCAGTTAAGTAATTTCTTGGCACCTTTGGATACATTATGTCAGGATATGATATAGATGAACTTTGGTGTATCTTGAACACTATGACAACTTTAGCGAAAATGCTGAATGACCATGCCTACTCAAGATCATTGAGAACTCAGTTCTAGACTTTGCTCGTTGAGCTCTACAGGTGGTTATGAAGACATTTACAACCGACAAAATCTAGAATCCGCGCTCTTATCAAATAACGTCTGGATGGCAACATCAATATGCAACATTCACAAGAAAATGAAACTGCATGACAAAAACCATTTTAGGGAATCTCTAAATTAGGATTTTCCGAACCGTTAACTTTGGCTGCTGTATATAGAGAAGGTCATAATCGTATTGCAATTCATCCCAAAGGACTAGATAGAACAGGGGACTAAAAACTTCATTTGAAGGAAATTAAATAAAGCTTCTCCCTTTCTCACGCAGCTGGTCATCTTTTCTATGAAAAATTTTCACATCACTATACTCAACAGATGGAAGCCCTGAAGGCAAATACGGCATCAGAGTAACAGATTTTAACAACTCAAGGAACAGTCTCAATTCGCAGGAATTCGCCTTCTTGAGCTAAGTTCAAAGTGACATGATTATCGAACAGTGCTTAATTAAGGGCAAGAAATTTTCTCGGGGATTAACTCAACGTCAGACACAACGTTAGCAAAATTAATCCTTCATTCTCCAATACTGTTACCATAACAGAAGTTCTACAAGACTTTTGTTCTCATCAGTTTATCAGTTCAGCAGTTATCAATTCATCGGCCGGATTTGTTTCACACACCGGGTCTGGTTCTACAAGGTAATCAAGTACATAATTACCTAAGGAACAACTGTTATTTTTTCCGCCCAATAACCTGCATGTGAATCCTTTACAAGCTTACGACCATAAGTGTAATATAAGTGTTACGGAATATTGTTAAGGTTCGTGGCCTTCTATCTAAAAACCAGCTTCGTACTGTCGCAGAGGATCAAGGTGCTGAGCAGTAAGCATTGATTGTTTTTATAGCGTATAAAACCTAAAGAAATTAGTTGCAACCAACTGCGATCGACGTGTTTTAGAGGTTTCAGTCATACGCCCCCTCTTGGATAAAGTGTACATGGAGTCTTTGCATGTACCGCATATCGAAACATCGTTCTTTATTAAGAGTGTTAAACTTGACTTTCTTTTAGGAGAGTCGAAAACTAAACGGCAGTTACACAATTTTCTGTGTCCTTGCTGACTGCAGAATCCTCGGAATGAATCATCTGCTGTTGAACATCTTAACATATAAACAATCAAACAATAGAAATTTTTATAAACGTACAATTGAATGTTACTTTACAGCGCGAAAGTGATATCTAAATGAATTGGTTCTTGCTCGTTGACTTGTGTGTGTTCTGCTACGGTTTCGTTTCCTCTTCCGGTGCCAAACCAGTTTGTGTTAAAGGATTCCAAAATATGTAAACAAAAGAATGAACCACCTTGATTATTTAACCTTTTCTTACACCTTAATTTAAAGTTTCATCAAGATCGTCTTCATGTCCATTTTGTTAGGTCTATAATGCGAAGACGATATAACAAAATAATAATCATAACTGATTGGATCAACAAATAAGCCGTTGAGAATGACATATTGCTTTTTTACAGCTGTTGTTCGTTATCATCTATATCAGATTGTCTTAAGATCTGTCATTTCTACATGAAGTCCATTGGCAAAATGCACAAAACCATGAATACTTCATATAGGCACCTTTACACTCTGTGGCACGTTCACAATCCTATCTTGCAGTCACTTTTTATCTACACGTGAATAACATTATGCGGCAGGGAGCACACACCTACCTCTTTCCATTGGGTTGAGGATTAGAAAATTTACTTCTGGAGTTAGTAGGGGGAAAAGTGGCAATATTTAAGCTTTGTAACTACTCCCTTGTTATACCTGATATGGATTATACCAGGGAGGACATGTTTCCTTCTCCATACAGACGAATAAGAAATGTGTAGTCTGACCATTTTGTCAGGATTGAGTTTTGGTTGGTTGAAGACTGACTAACTTGCACAATTTTTCTTCTTTATCAAGGGACGTGAAATCTGAAAACTATTCACTACTGACAAGTGAGTACAGCTGAGGTCGTGTCATAGCCTGTTGCATCATGAAAAAGTGAAAGCAATTTTTAATGACGCTAAATTTTTTTTTAAATTTAATAATTTGGTAGCATTTCCTTTCAGTATGTGCCCTTAAAAGTATCATCAACAGCTCATGAAGTCTTCTAGTAAGGTTCTTAGAAGATCTGAATCAGACCCATCAACAGGTACAGATTTCGTGTTTGTAGTTTCTTCCATTATTCTTGTCCATATAAAGCTACCTTTAGTCCTTCGAAATCTGCTTGCATTATTTGAAGCCCTCTAGTTTTGATCTCCAGGTTTCTCAAGAACTATGATTCAATTTTCGTGGCTTCAAAGGCAGATTTAAATTGGATCGTTGCAGATATTTCCCGAAAGCTCTTTTTTGTCTTTTGGTACTTTCCGTGTCTAATAGTAATTTATATCCATAAAATATAAGGTGAAAATAGCGCTTAACATAATTTATATACGTAGATAAAGCAGATTTGAGATGCCATTTTTAATCCACACCATTGCATGTACAAAGACTCTTCCTCCTACGTGTGAGTTTTAAAACCCAACAAAAGAGTAAGACTGGAACATACCGCATTCGAATTGCCATTCTTTCGCGTTGAGATATTTTCACACAAGGAATGTGGCATTAACTCAACGTGCCGCTCAGATAATAAACTGTTTCTTTCAAAAGACTGTAGAACTTCTTTTGTCGTAATCTTGCTAACGTTCTGTCTGACGTTGAGTTAATCCCCCAGAAAAAATTGTGGCCTTCGTTAAGCACTCTTCGATAATCATATCACTTGGAACTTCGCTCAAGAAGGCCTCTTTTTCTTCGAATTGCGAATGTTGCTTGATTTGTTAATATCTTCTAATCCTCTGATACCGTAGTTGCCTCCTAAGCTTCCATCACTTGAGATTATTAATGTGATAATTTTGCATAGAAAAAATGACCAGCTGCGTGAGAAAACGGAAGCATTAATTCAATTGCCTACAAATGAAGTTTCTAGTCCCCTGTTCAATGTAGACCTTTGGATAAATGGCAATACGATTATGACCTTCTCTATATACTGCAGCCAAAGTTAACGTTTCTGAAAATGTCTCCGTCTTAATTTTGAGACTTCCTTAGATGTTTTTTGCCATGCAGCTTCATTATCTAGTAAATGTTGCATATTGATTTCGTTATCCAGACGTTGTTAAATAAGATCGCAGATACTAGAATTTGTAATCTCCTCCGAGGGTTGTAACTGTCTTCATAACCACATGTACAGGTCCCGGAGCAAACTCTAGAAGTGAGTTCGCAATGATCTTGAGTAGGCAAGGCTATTGAACAGTTTCACTAAAGTTGCCATAGTGTACACAATGCCCAAAAGGTCTTCTACACCATTTCCTGACATAATGTATGCTGCAGGTACGATTTGAACACCCTTCAAGCATAATGGTTGATCTAATGTCATAACGCATGTGCTTTGGTTACTTTTCTTGCACACATTTACTGTATGCAGAAGAGTAGAGTATTAGTAAAATACTATTTCAATAAAGTCAAGAGACATCTTTACGTTCCTGAAGTTAGCTCCCCACCTCTCCCAATTACACCAAACATTGCACATCATTAGGGCACGTTAGTGTACTCAGAACTAACGTTAGTGCTATCATCGTTTAAGAGATATTGAAGATTTTAGGTGGGTGGGCCAACTTCATCTTTATGCGGACATATTTTAGCAAAACTTAGCGCATCGCTATTGCATCGTTAGTGCACTTAAACAAACTAAGCACTAACGTTAGTGCTATCATATTTTATGATTTATTCAAGATTTTCGGTGAGGGCCAAGTTCAGAAATATCAAATTCTATACAAATAGAGGTAGAAACACGAGGTTAGCGGCAATCGTTAGTGCTCTTAAACACACTAAGCACTAACGTTAGTGCTACCATATTTTGGAATTTATTCAAGATTTTTTGTAGGGGGGCAACTTCAGAAATATCAAATTCTAATCAAATAGAGATAGAAACATAGTTAACGGCAATCGTTCGTGCATTTTAGTGCACTTACACGTATTAAGCACCATCGTTAGTGCAACAATATTTAGTAATTTATTCTAGATTATCGGTGGGGTGGGCAATTTCAGTAATATCAAATTATATCTAATAGAGATAGATACATAGGGTTAACAGCAATCGTTAGTGCATCGTTAGTGCACTTAAACGTACTAAGCACTATCGTTAGTGGTACCATATTTTGGAATTTATTCTAGATTTTTGGTTGGGTTGGCAAATTCAGAAATATAAAAATCTATACAAATATAGGTAAAAACATATATTTAACGTCAACCGTTTTGCATCCTTAGGGCATTTAAACGCACTAACACTAACTTTAGTGTTACCATATTTTGGGATTTATTCAAGATTTTTTTGTTGTTGAGTGGCAGCTTCAGGAATATCAAATTCTATTCAAATATAGGTAAAAACATAGAGTTAACGGCAATCGTTAATACATCGTTAGTGCACTGAAAACCACTAAACACTAACGTTAGTGCAACCATATTTTGGGATTTATTCAAGATTATTTGTTTGGGGCCGACCTTCTAAAATATCAAATTCTATACAAATAGACGTAGAAACGTAGTGTTAACGGCAATCGTTAGTGCATTTTTAGTGCACTTTAACGTACTAAAGACTAATGTTAGTTCTACAATATTTTTTTATATATTCAAGATCTTTGGTTAGGAGTCAACGTCAGAACTGACATTACTGCTAACTGCGTTCAAGTACTTTAACAATGCTCTAACGATTGCCGTTAACCCCAAGTTTCTATCTCTATTTGTAAACAATTTGATATTACTGAACTTAGCCCCCGAAAATCTTCAAAAAATCCCAAAATATGGTAGCACTAACGTTAGAGCTTAGTGCGATTAGGTGCAATAACGATGCACTAACGATTGTCGTTAACCATATGTTTTTGCCTCTATTTGAATAGAATTTGATATTTGTGAGTTGCCCCCCCCCAACAAACAATCTTGAATAAATCCCAAAATATGGTAGCACTAACGTTAGTGCTTAGTGTGTTTAAGTGCACTAATGATGCACTAACGATTGCCCTTAACTCTACGTTCCTAACTCTATTGGCTCAAAATTTGATATTTCTGGTTGGCCGCCCACAAAAATCTTGAATAAATCCCAAAATGCGGTAGCACTAACGTTAGTGCCTAGTGCGTTTAGATGCACTAACGATGCACTACCGATTGCCGTTAGCTCTATGTTTCTTCCTCTATTTGAATAGAATTTGATATTTCTGAAGTTGGCCCCTCCACCAAAAATCTTGAATAATACCCAAAATATGGTAGCAGAAACGTTAGTGCTTAGTGTGTTTAAGTGCACTAACGATTGCCGCTAACCTCGTGTTTCTACCTCTATTTGCATAGAATTTGATATTTCTGAAGTTGCCCCCCCCCCCGCTAAAAATTTTGAATAATTCCCAAAATATGATAGCACCAACGGTAATGCTTAGTGTGTTTCTTTCCACTAACGATGCGCTAATTTTTTTGAAAATCTGTCCGCATAGAGATGGTTGGGGAAGCTAACTTCATATGAAGTTGGCCCCCACCAAAAATCTTTAATATCTCGTAAACGCTGATAGCACTAACGTTAGTTCTGAGCGCACTAACGATGCATTAACGATGTGCAATGTTTGGTGTAATTTGGGAGAGGTGGGGGCCAACTTCAGGCACGTGACATCTGTGCTAATATTCTAATTTAAGGTTATTTCTGACGTAGTGGATGCATATTACAAAATGGTTCACAATCTCGGGGATGCTTGTCCTATCGCAAGTGACCCATCAAGTTATCCATCATTTTAACGTGCTTTCTCTGTACTATATCTTATGAGCTCACCTCGATATTAATTCTTTCTCAGCTAAAGACTTCTTGTTCCGAATGTCAATGAGTTCAAACTCGAATATTTCGAATTTACAAGTCCAAAGGACAATATGAGCAGCCGTACTTTTCCCATTTCAACCCACCCGCTCTTGTCGGTTGTACTCGGATGGACAGGACACACAAGCTCTGTTCACGTCAGCCCTTGTCGTGTCGTCTCTGGTATAAGCCATATCAGGTATAACAAGGGAGACACACAAAGCTTCAAGATGGCTATTTTTCCCACTACAAACACGGCAGCTGTGACGCATTCAATTCGGAAAGAGGTTGGTGTGTGGACCCACACAGCTACCATCAGCACCAGCCAGATAATCTTACTTACCTGTAGGTAATAAGCGACTTCTAGATAGGATTGTGACCGAACCACATGTTAGTGTAAAAGAGCGGATATGAAGTATTGAAGGTTTTGTACATTCTGCCAAGGGAGATCATATACAAATGGCAGATCGGAAGACAATCTCATATAGATGATAACGAACAACAGCTGTAAAAAAAACAATATGTCATTGACAACGGCTTAATTGTTGATCCAATATGTTTTGTCCTCCCCTTATAGACCTAACAAATTGAACATGAAGACGATCTTGATGAAACTTCTAATGAATGTGGAACGTCAAGGTATAAAAATTGATGTTTGTTTATTGTTCTGTTTACATATTTTGGAATCCTTTAACACGATCTGCTTTGGCACCCGAAGAGAAAACAAACCGTAGCAGGACACAACAATGTTTATTATCTGATTCTTTATATGCAAAGATGTTTAACAGAAGATAATTGACTCCAGAGATTCTGCCATCTAGAAGAATACATAAAATTATGTAACTGCCGTTTAGTTTTGAACTCTCCTAAAGCAGAGTAAAGTTTAACACTCTTAATAAAGAACGAAGTTTGGATATTCCGTACATGCAAAGACTCCATGTACATTTTTATCTAAGACGATGTCGTAAGAAAGGAAGCTCTACTACACGTCGATCACAATTGGTTTCAACTTATTGTCCTGTATAATCAATGCTTACAACTCAGCATCTTGTTCCGTTGCGACTGTACGAAGCCACTTTTCAGTCAGAAGCCCATGAAGCTTAACAATTTTCTGTTACAGTTATGATCGTAAGCTTGTAAAGGATTCACATGCAGGTTATTGGCCTGAAAATCTTGTAGGTGATCCTTAGGTAAATAGGGGCGTGATTACCTTGTAGAACCACGCACGCTTCTCTTAGCCTGTGCGACAACTACGGCCGATGAATTACTAAAGCTATCGGTGTAAAGCACTGATTCGTGATACAAAGAAGTAAAGAGGCTTGGTAGAACAGGTGTAGAACGGAAACATCAACAAAATTATCAGCTGACCATTGTTTTTTTATGTACTTAGGTTACATTGGGAGATTTTCAGTCAAGTACTCCTGAAAGATATAAAACTTACTAGGCTCACTTCCCACATCTTGGGCCACAACCCCTGAATTTCCCCCTTGGGAATAGCGTTCGAGAACATGCTCGTCTCGGTGGACAAAGTAAGTAATTGAGACTGTGATAATCTTTCGATTAGGCTGAACGTTAAACTTGCGTCTATAAAAAAATTCGAGGCATCTCTTGAAACAGTGACTCACTTCATCAAGATGCTATATTGATGCTACGAATCTATCACACTAATCTTCAGGCTATAGAACCTTAAAATCTTTCTGACTCGCACGGTTCATCTTGCACAACAGACTGCCATATCGCACACTTTTATAAAGCTTATGAGAGGATTTGAATTTCTCGATCTTTTAACGTTTTCTCACCGGTGAGTAAGGTTCTGGTAAGTTTCCTCTCCGTAGCAGATTAGTGCACCAACTGTATAAGCGTTTTGACACCTTTCATTTCTGAGACGGAATGATCAACAAGAAGAATTTCGGTATCTTATTTAATAAATTCAACAGTACCTTATCTAGCTGACGTGAACAGAGCATGTGTGTCCTGTCCATCCGAGTACAACCGACAATAGCGGCGGGTTGAAATGGAAAAAGTACGGCTGCTTATATTGTCCTTAGGACTTGCAAATTCGAAATATTCGAGTTTGAACCCATTGACATGCGGAACAAGAAGTCTTTAGCGGAGAAATAATTAATATCGAGGTGAGCTCATAAGATATAGTAAAGAGAAAACGCGTTAAAATGATGGACAACTTAATGGGTCACTTGCGATAGGACAAGCATCCGAGAGCTTGTGAACCATTTTGTAATATACATGCACTACGTCAGAAATCGCCTTAAATTAGAATATTAGCACAGATGTCACATGCCTGAGGTTGACCCCCCACCCCACGTGCTACGTTAGTGCATCGTTAGTGCACGTTAGTGCGCCCAGAACTAACGTTAGTGCTATCAGCGTTTACGAGATATTAAAGATTTTTCGTGGGGGCCAACGTCATATGAATTTAGACCCCCAACCATCTTTATGCGGACAGATTTTCAAAAAAATTAGCGCATCGTTAGTGCACATAAACACACTAAGCAGTACCGTTAGTGCTATCATATTTTGGGAATTATTCAAGATCTTTAGTGGGAGGCCAACTTCAGAAATATCAAATTCTATGCAAATAGAGGTAGAAACACGAGGTTAGCGTCAATCGTTAGTGCACTTAAACACACTAAGCACTAAAGTTAGTGCTACCATATTTTGGGATTTATTTAAGATTTTTGGTGGAGGGGCCAACTTCAGAAATATGAAATTCTATTCAAATAGAGGTGGAAACATAATGCTAACGGCAATCGTTTGTGCATCGTTAGAGCACCTAAACGCACTTGGCACTAACGTTAGTGCTACCGCATTTTGGGATTTATTCAACATTTTTTTGGGTTGGGCCAACTCCGAAATATCAAATTCTATAGAAATAGATGCAAAAACATAGCGTCAACGACAATCCTTAGTGCATCGTTAGTGCACCTAAACACAAGCTCTAACGTTAGTGCAACCATATTTTGGGATTTATTCGATTTTCGGGAAGGGGCCAACTTCGCTAATATCAAATTCTTTAGAAATAGAGATAGAAACATGGGGTTAACGGCAATCGTTAGAGCATTGTTAGTGTACTTAAACGCAGTAAGCAAGTATGTCAGTTCTGACGTTGACTCCTAACCAATAATCATGAATAAACCCCGAAATTTGTTGCACTAACGTTAGTGTTTAGTGCTTTTCAGTGCACTAACGATGCATTAAGGATTGCCGTTAACTCTATGTTTTTACCTATATTTGAATAGAATATGATGTTTCTGATGCTGCCCCCCAACAACAAAAAAAAACTTGAATAAGTCCCAAAATATTGTAGCACTAACGTTAGTTCGTAGTGCGTTTAAGTGCACTAAGGTTGCACTAACGGCTGACGTTAAATATATGTTTTTACCTATATTTGATTGATTTTGATATTTCTGAATTTGCCCACCCAACCCAAAATCTAGAATAAATTCCAAAATAAGGTACCACTAACGATAGTGCTTAATACGTTTAAGTGCACTAAAGATGCACTAACGATTGCCGTTAACCCTATGTATCTATCTCTATTAGATATAATTTGATATTACTGAAATTGCCCCTACCGAAAATCTAGAATAAATTACTAAATATGGTTGCACTAACGATAGTGCTTAATACGTGTAAGTGCACTAAAATGCACGAACGATTGCCGTTATCTATGTTTCTACCTCCATTTGAATAGAATTTGATAATTCTGAAATTGCCCCCCAAAAAAAATCTTGAATAAATACCAAAATATGGTAGCACTAACGTTGGTGCTTAGTGTGTTTAAGTACACTAACGATGCACAACAATTTCCGTTAGCTCTATGTTTCTACCAGTATTTGAATAGAATTTGACATTTCTGAAGTTGCCCCCCCAAAAATCTTCAATAAATCCGAAAATATGGTAGCACTAACGTTAGTGCTTAGTGTGTTTGAGAGCGCTAACGATGCACTAACGATTGCCGCTAACCTCGTGTTTCTACCTCTATTTGTATAGAATTTGATATTTCTGAAGTTGGCCCCCACCGAAAATTTTGAATAAATCATAAAATTTGATAGCACTAACGTTAGTGCTTAATGTGTTAAAGTGCACTAACGATGCCTTAAGTTTTGTGAAAATATGTCCGCATAAAGATGAAGTTGGCCCACTCACCTAAAATCTTCAATATCTCGTAAACGATGATAGCACTAACGTTAGTTCTGAGTACACTAACGTGCACTAACGATGAGCAATGTTTGGTGTAATTTGGGAGAGGTGGGGAGGCAACTTCAGGAACGTAAAGATGTTACTTGGGTTTATTGAAATAGTATTTTACTAATACTCTACTCTTCTGCATACAGTAAATGTGTGCAAGAAAACTAGCCAGAGCACATGCGTTACGACATTAGATCAGTTATTATACTGGAAGGGTGTTCAATCCGTACCTGCAGCATACATTATGTCAGGAAATGGTGTAGAAGACCTTTTGGGCATCCTGTACACTATGGCAACTTTAGTGAAACTGTTCAATAGCCATGCCTACTTAAGATCATTGAGAACTCACTTCTAGAGCTTGCTCCGGGACCTCTACATGTCGTTATGAAGACAGTTACAACCCTCGGAGGAGATTACAAAATCTAGGATCTGCGATCTTACTTAACAACGTCTGGATAACGAAATCAATATGCAACATTTACTAGATAATGAAGCTGCGTGACAAAAAACATCTAAGGAAGTCTCAAAATTAAGACGGTGACATTTTCAGAAACGTTAACTTTGGCTGCAGTATATAGAGAAAGTTATAATCGTATTGCCATTAATCCAAAGGGACTACATTGAACAGGGGACTAGAAACTTCATTTGTAGGCAATTGAATTAATGCTTCCGTTTTCTCACGCAGCTGGTCACTTTTTCTATGCAAAATTTGCACATTATAAATCTCAACTGATGGAAGCTTAGGAAGCAACTACGGTATCAGAGGATTAGAAGATATTAACAAGTCAGGGAACATTCACAATTCGCAGAAAAAGAGGCCTTCTTGAGCGAAGTTCCAAGTGATATGATTATCGAACAGTGCTTAACGAAGGCCACAATTTTTTCTGGGAATTAACTCAACGTCAGACAGAACGTTAGCAAGATTAATCCTTCTTTCCCAAATACTGTTACGACAAAAGAAGGTCTTTTGAAGGAAACAGTTTATCATCAGAGCGGCACGTTGAGCTAATGCCACCTTCCTTGTGTGAAAATATCTCAACGCGAAAAATTGGCAATTCAAATGCAGTAAATATTCCAGTCTCACTCTTTTGTTGGGTTTTAAATCCCACACGTAGAAGAAAGAGTTTTTCTACACGCAATGGTGAGGACTAAAAATGGCAACTCAAATCTGCTTTATCTACGTATATAAATTATGTTAAGCGCTATTTTCACCCTATATTTTATGGATATAAATTACAGTTAGACACGGAAAGTACCAAAAGACAAAAAAGAGCTTTCGGGAAATATGTGCAATGATCCAATTTAAATTTGCCATTGAAGCCACGAAAATTGAATCACAGTTCTTGAGAAACCTGGAGATCAAAACTAAAGGGCTTGAAATGATGCAAGCAGATTTCGAAGGAGTAAAGGTAGCTGTATATGGACAAGAATAATGGAAGAAACTACAAACACGAAATCTGTAGCTGTTGATGGGTCTGATTCAGATCTTCTAAGAATCTTACTAGAAGACTTCATGAGCAGTTGATGATACTTTTAAGTGCACATACAAGCTGAACTGAAAAGAAATGCTACCAAATTATTAAATTTCAAGAAATTTTAACGTCATTAAAAGATTGCTTTCACTTATTCATGATGCAACAGGTTATGACAAGACCTAAGCTATACTCAGTAGTGAATAGTTGGCAGCCTTCAAGTCCCTTCATAAAGAAGAAAAGCTGTGCAAGTTAGTCAGTCTTCAAACAACCAAAAGTCAATCCTGCATGCAGTACAACCGACGAAAGCGAGAGGGTATAAATGGGAAAAGTACGGCAGCTGATATTGTCCTTAGGACATGCAAATTCGAAATATTCGAGTTTAAACCCTGTGACGTGCTGAACAAGAAGCCTTTAGCTGAGAAAGAATGAATATCACGGTGAGCTCATAAGGTATAGTAAAGAGAAAGCGCGTTAAAATGACGAACAGGTTGATAGGTCTCTTGCGATAGGAAAGGCATCCCGCAACTTGTAAAACTTTTTGTAATATGCATCCACAACGACAGAAATCGCTTTAAAATGAGAACATTAGCAGAGATGTTACTTGACTTCATTGTAATAGTATTCTACAATTTCTGAAAAGAGATATTAATAAGATATTAAATCGATCTCTAATTGATGCGGTGATTAAAGAAATAATTTTGAGGATGGACGGGGATGTTAGATTTTTAATTAGTGGGTCAGAGTGCAACAGGCGCGCCAATAATTCGAGGGGTCCATTTCAATCTGTCCAGTAAGGCTAAACGGCTTATGTCGACTTATGTTCTTACAATGCTGTGAAATTTAGGAGTAGCAGTGGACATCAGCATGTATTTTTTAATTCGTATTGGCTTAGAGCTAGAAAACAAATTCAACAATGAATCGGAGGCCGCAGTATCTTTCGTTGTTTACCTAGGTCCTTAAAACGAAGCAGTAGTGCTTTTAGAGTTACTTACATCACATTATACAATGGCGTACCATTTAAAAAGAACTTGGATTTTCTTGTCCCCTTCATAAGACGAGGGTATGACAGACGTATAGCTTTGAGAACGATTAGCTGTTGATTTTAGATGGGCCCTTGGGATTGAATAATTTTGGGATACCAAATGTAAAAAAAAAATTTTGTATTAATTTATCAATGATAATCAAGTAATTGCTATACTTCCCGTTTATATACAACTACAATACTATTCTAGAGTGCTTCCTGCTGATGAAATCTACTTAGCACGCATAACGCTCTCACTTTGTTCTTGATTGTTAGTCTGATAGTAACTGTTTAATCCAAAGAATTGTGTTTTTACGGATAAATTATTTAAAGAAAGTCTCCTGTGTGTTAACACTCGAGGCTATCAAATATGCATTTGATTAGCGTCCTTCCTGCTTACTAGGGCTTACATACAGAGTTGTGTAGGAACCAATTATATTCTACCTCCAAAGCAGCCTTACTGTGGGTCTGAGACCGGTGATCTGATCGATGACCCAAATAAAGAATTGATTTTAAGTTTTTTGAGATCTTCTCTTACACGCTAAGGTGGAAAATATTTACGTATATAATCGTATTGCAATACATCCCAAATGACTAGATAGAACAGGGGACTAAAACCTTCATTTGAAGGGAATTAAATAAAGCTTCCCGTTTTCTCAAGCAGCTGGTCATCTTTTCTATGAAAAATTTGCACATCACTATACTAAACAGATGGAAGCCCTCAAGGCAAATACGGCATCAGAGTAACAGATTTTAAAAACTCAAGGAACATTCACAATTCGCAGGAATAGAGGCCTTCTTGAGCGAAGTTCAAAGTGATATGATTATCGAACAGTGCTTAAGTAAGCGCAAGAAATTTTCTCGGGGATTAACTCAACGTCAGACACAACGTTAGCATAATTAATCCTTCATTCAGAAATACTGTTACGATAACAGAAGTTCTACAAGACTTTTGTACTCATCAGTTTATCAGTTCAGCAGTTATCAGTTCATCAGCCTTATAAATTCATCGGCCGGATTTGTCTTACACACCAAGAGAAGCGGGTCAGGTTCTACAAGGTAATCACGTACATAATTACCTAAGGATCAACTGTTATTTTTTCCGACCAATAACCTCCATGTGAATCCTTTAGAAGCTTACGACCATAAGTGTAATATAAGTGTTACGGAATATTGTTAAGGTTCGTGGCCTTCTATCTAAAAACCAGCTTGGTACTGTCGCAAAGGATCAAGGGGCTGAGCAGTAAGCATTGATTGTTTTTATAGCGTATAAAACCTAGGGAAATAGTTGAAACCAACTGGGATCGACGTGTTTTAGAGGTTTCATTCATACCTCTTGGAAAAAATTGTACATGGATTCTTTGCATGTACCGCATGTCGGAAAATCGTTCTTTATTAAGTGTTAAACTTGACTTCTTTTTGGGAGAGTCGAAAACTAAACGGCAGTTAAACAATTTTCTGTGTCGTTGCTGACTGCAGAATCCTCGGAGTCAATCATCTGCTGTAGAACTTCTTAACATATAAACAATCAAACAAAAGAAATATTTATAAACGTACAATTGAATGTTACTTTAGAGTGCGAAAGTGTTATCTAAATGAATTGGTTTTTGCTCGTTGACTTGTGTGTGTCCTGCTACGATTTCGTTTCCTCTTCGGGTGCCAAAGCAGTTTGCGTTAAAGGATTCCAAAATCTGTAAACAGAGCAAAAAACCACCTTCAACCTACATGTTTAAACCTTTTCCTACACCTTAATTGAAAGTTTCATCAAGATCGTCTTCATTACCATTTTGTTAGGTCTATAATGCGATGACGATATCACAAAATAATAATCATAACTGATTGGATCAACAAATAGGCCGTTGAGTATGACATATTGGTTTTTTACAGCTGTTGTTCGTTATCATCTATATCAGATTGTCTTCAGATCTGCCATTTCTACATGAATTCCATAGGCAGAATGCACAAAACCTTGAATACTTCATATCGGCTACTTTACACTATGTGGCACGTTCACAATCCTATCTTGCAGTCACTTTTTATCTACACGTGAATAAGATTATCCGGCAGGAACCACACACCTACCTCTTTCGATTAGGTTCAGCATTGGTCCATTTACTGCTGGAGTTGGAGGAACTTCCAAATTCAATGCTGCACACTTGCGTGTTAGTAGGGGGAAAAGTGGCAATATTGAAGTTTTTTGTAACTACTCCCTTGTTATACCTGATATGGATTACACCAGGGAGGATATGTTTCCTTCTCCATACACACGAATAAGAAATGTGTAATCTTGACCATTTTTCAGGATTGAGTTTTGGTTGGTTGAAAACTCTGACTAACTTCCACAATTTTTCTTCTTTTTGAAGGGACTTGAAGGCTGCCAAGTATTCACTACTGACTATAGCTGAGGTCGTGTCATAGCTTGTTGCATCATGAATAAGTGAAAGCAATCTTTTAATGACGTTAAAATTTCTTTAAATTTAATAATTTGGTAGCATTTTTTTTGAGTTCAGCTTGTATGTGCCCTTAAAAGTACCATCAACTGCTAATGAAGTCTTCTAGTAAGATTCGTAAAAGATCTGAATCATCAAGAGCTACAGATTTCGTGTTTGTAGTTTCTTCCATTATTCTTGTCCATATCCAGTTACCTTTACACCTTCGAGATCTGCTTGCATCATTTGAAGCCCTCTAGTTTTGATTGCCAGGTTTCTCAAGAACTGTGTTTCAATTTTCGTGGCTTCAATGGCAGATTTAAATTGGATCGGTGCAGATATTTCCCGAGCGCTCTTTATTGTCTTTTGGTACATTCCATGTATAATTGTAATTTATATCCATAAAATATAAGGTGAAAATAGCCCTTAACATAATTTATATAGCAGATTTGAGATGCCATTTTAGTCCACACCATTGCGTGTAGAAAGACTCTTCCTTCTACGTGTGGGTTTTAAAACCCACAAAAAGAGTAAGACTGGAATATTTAACGCATTCTTTCGCGTTGAGATATTTTCACACAAGGAAGGCGGCATTAGCTCAACGTGCTGCTCAGATGATAAATTGTTTCCTTCAAAAGACTATAGAACTTCTTTTGTCGTAACAGTATTTGGGAAACAAGGATTAATCTTGCTAACGTTCTGTCTGACGTTGAGTTAATCCCCCTGAAAAAATTGTGGCCTTCGTTAAGCACTGTTCGATAATCATATCACTTGGAACTTCGCTCAAGAAGGCCTCTTTTTCTTCGAATGTGAATGTTCCTTGAGTTGTTAATATCTTCTAATCCTCTGATACCGTAGTGGCCTCCTAAGCTTCCTTCAGTTCAGATTATTAATGTGCAAATTTTGCATAGAAAAACTCACCAGCTGCGTGAGAAAACGGAAGCATTAATTTAATTGCCTACAAATGAAGTTTCTATTCCCCTGTACAATCTAGTCCCTTTGGATGAATGGCAATACTATTATGACCTTCTCTATATACTGTAGCCAAAGCTAACGTTTCTGAAAATGTCACCGTCTTAATTTTGAGACTTCCTTAGATTTTTTTTGTCATGCAGTTCCATTACCTTGAAAATGTTGCATATTGATTTCGTCATCCAGACGTTGTTAAATAAGATCGCACATCCTAGTTTTTGTCATCTCCTCCGAGGGTTGTAAATGCCTTCATAACCACATGTAGAGGTCCCGGAGCAAACTCTAGAAGTGAGTTCTCAATGATCTTGAATAGGCATGGCTATTGAACAGTTTCACTTAAGTTGCCATAGTGTACAGGATACCCAAAAGGTCTTCTACACCATTTGCTGACATAATGTATGCTGCAGGTACGGATTGAACACCCTACCAGTATAATGGCTGATCTAATGTCATAACGCATGTGCTTTGGTTACTTTTCTTGCACATATTTACTGTATGCAGAAGAGTAGAGTGTTAGTAAAATACTATTTCAATAAACTCAAGAGACATCTTTACGTTCCTGAAGTTCGCTCCCCACCTCTCCCAAATTACACCAAACATTGCACATCGTTATTGCACGTTAGTGTATTCAGAACTAACGTTAGTGCTATCATCGTTTACGAGATATTGAAGATTTTAGTTGGGTGTTCCAACTTCTTCTTTATGCAGACAGATTTTGACAAAACTTACTACATCGTTAGTGCATCGTTAGTGCACTTAAACACACTAAGCACTAACGTTAGTGCTATCATATTTTATGATTTATTCAAGATTTTCGGTGGGGGCAAACTTCAGAAATATCAAATTCTATAGAAAAAGAGGTAAAAATAACGAGGTTAGCGGCAATCGTAAGTGCATCGTTAGTGCTCTTAAACACACTAAGCACTAACATTAGTGCTAGCATATTTTAGGATTTATTCAAGATTTTTGGTGAGGAGAAAACTTCAGAAATGTCAAATTCTATACAAATAGTGGTAGAAACATAGAACTAACGGCAATCGTTGTGCATCGTTAGTGCACTTAAACGCACAAAGCACCAACGTTAGTGTTACCATATTTTGGAATTTATTCAAGATTTTTTGTTGGTGGGCAACTTAGAAATATCAAATTCTTTTCAAATAGAGGTAGAAACATAGTTAACGGCAATCGTTAGTGCATTTTAGTGCACTTACACGTATTAAGCACTATCGTTAGCGATACCATATTTAGTAATTTAATCTAGATTTTCGGTGGGGTGGGCAATTTCAGAAATATCAAATTATATCTAATAGAGATACCAACAAAGTGTTAACGGCAATCGTTAGTACATCCTTAGTGCACTTAAACGTACCAAGCACTAACGTTAGTGCTACCATATTTTGGGATTTATTCATGATTTTTTTGTTGTTGGGGGGCAGCTTGAGAAATATCAAATTCTATTCAAAAATAGGTAAAAACATAGAGTTAACGGCAATCGTTAATGCATCGTTAGTGCACTGGAAAGCACTAAACACTAACGTTAGTGCAACAATATTTTGGAATTTATTCATGATTATTTGTTTGGGGTCGACCTTCAAAAATACCAAATTCTATACAAACAGTCGTAGAAACGTAGTGTTAACGGCAATCGTTAGTGCATCTTTAGTGCACTTTAACGTACTAAAGATTTTTGTTAGTTCTACAATATTTTGGTATTTATTCAAGATTTTTGGTTAGGAGTCAACGTCAGAACTGACATTACTGCTTACTGCGTTCAAGTACACTAAGAATGCTCTAACGATTGCCGTTAACCCCATGTTTCTATTTCTATTTGTAAAGAATTCCATATTACTGGAGTTGCCCCCCCCCGAAAATCTTGAATAAATCTCAAAATATGGTAGCACTAACGTTAGTGCTTAATGTGTTTAAGTGCACTAACGATGCACTAACGATTGCCGTTCACTCTATGTTCCTATCTCTATTGGCATAAAATTTGATATTTCTGGTAGGGCCCCCCACCAAAAATCTTGAATAAATCCAAAAATGCGGTAGCACTAACGTTAGTGCCTAGTGCGTTTATGTGCAATAACGATGCACTAACGTTTGCCTTTACCTCTATGTTTCTACGTCTATTTGAATAGAATTTGATATTTCTAAAGTTGGCCCCTCCACCATAAATCTTGAATAAATCCCAAAATATGGTAGCATTAACGTTAGTGCTTAGTGTGTTTAAGTGCACTAACGATTGCCGCTAACCTCGTGTTTCTACCTCTATTTGTATAGAATTTGATATTTCTATAGTTGGCCCCCCCACTAAAAATCTTGAATAATTCCCAAAATATAATAGCACTAACGGTAGTGCTTAGTGTGTATAAGTGCACTAACCATGCGCTAAGATTTTTGAAAATCTGTCTGCATAAACTTGGTTGGGGGGACTAAATTCATATGAAGTTGGCCCCCACAGAAAATCTTCAATATCTCGTCAAAGCTGATACCACTAACGTTAGTTCTGAGCGCACTGACGTGCACTAACGATGCACTAACGATGTGCAACGTTCGGTGTAATTTGGGAGAGGTGGGGGCCAACTTAAGGCACGTGATATCTCTGCTAATATTCTAATTTAAGGCGATTTCTGACGTAGTGGATGCCTATTACAAAATGGTTAACAAGCTCGGGGATGCTTGTCCTATCGCAAGTGACCCATTAAGTTGTCCATCATTTTAACGCGCTTTCTCTTTACTATATCTTATGAGCTCACCTCCATATGAAATCTTTCTCAGCTAAAGACTTCTTGTTCCGCATGTCAATGGGTTCAAACTCGAATATTTCGAATTTGCAAGTCCTAAGGACAATATGAGCAGCCGTACTTTTCCCATTTCAACCCGCCCGCTCTTGTCGGTTGTACTCGGATGGACAGGACACACATGCTCCGTTCACGTCAGCGAGATGAGGTAGTGTTGAATTTATTAAATAAAATACAGAAATTCTTCTTGTTGATCATTCCGTCTCAGATATGAAAGGTGTCAAAACAGATGGTGCACTAATCTGCTACAGAAACGAAACTTGCCTGAACTTTACTCACCGGTGAGAAAAAGTTTAAAAGATCGAGAAATTCAAATCCTCCCATAAGCTTTATAAAAGTGTGCGATATGGCAGTTTGTAGTGCAAGATGACCGTGCGAGTCAGAAAGACTTTAAGGTTCTATAGCCTGAAGATTAGTGTGATAGATACGTAGCATCAATATAGCATCTTGATGAAGTGAGTCAAGGTTTCAAGAGATGCCTCGAAATTTTTATACACGCAAGTTTAACGTTCAGGCTAATCGAAAGTTTATCGCAGTCTCTATTAGTTACTTTGGCCACCGAGACGAGCATGTTCTCGAACACTATTCCCAAGGGGGAAATTCACGGGTTGTGGCCCAAGATGTGGGAAGTAGGCCTAAGAAGTTTTATATCTTTCAGGAGTACTTGACTGAAAATCTCCGAATGTAACCCAAGTACAAAAAAAAAAAAAAAAAAATCTGTCACCTATTAATTTTGTTGATGTCTCCGTTCTAAACCTCTTCTACCAAGCCTGTATTACTTCTTTGTATCGGGAATCAGTTCTTTACACCGCTAGCTTTAGTAATTCATTGGCTGGACTTATCTCACAGGCTAAGGGAAGCGGGCCTGGTTCTACAAGGTAATCACGCCCCTATTTACCTAACGATCACCTACTAGATTTTCATGCCAATAACCTGCATGTGAATCCTTTACAAGCTTACGACCATAACTGTTACAGAAAATTGTTAAGCTACGTGGGCTTCTGACTGAAAAGTAGCTTGGTACAGTCGCAAAGGAACAAGATGCTGAGCAGTAGCATTGATTATACTTATGTCGTATAAAACCTAGGACCATAATATGAAACCAATTGCGATCGACGTGTGGTAGAGCTTCCTTTCGTACGACATCGTCTTACATAAAAATGGACATGGAGTCTTTGCATGTACGGAATATCCAAGCTTCGTTCTTTATTAAAAGTGTTAAACTTTACTTTGCTTTAGGAGAGTCGAAAAGTAAACGGCAGTTACATAATTTTATGTATCCTTGGAGATGGCAGAATCCCTGGAGTCAATCATCTGCTGTTAAATATCTTTACATATAAACAATCACATAAACATTGTTTTAAACTTACAATTGAATGATACTGTAGTACGCGAATGTGTTATCAAAATGAATTGGTTTTTGGTCGTTACCTTAAATGTGTCCTGCTACGGTTTTGTTTTCTCTTCGGGTACCAAAGCAGATCGTGTTAAAGGATTCTAAAATATGTAAAGAGAACAATGAACAAACTTCATTTTTTATACCTTGTCCTTTCACCCTCATTAGAAGTATCATCAAGATCGTCTTCATTTCCATTTTGTTAGGTCTATAAGGGGGGGACGATATCACAAAACTGATTGGATCAACAATTAAGGCGTTGTCAATGACATACTGTTACAATAAGTTCTATAGGACTTTTGTCGGCATTAGTTTATCATCAGAGCGACTCGTTGGGATAATGCCACAGTTATGTTACACTTATGGTCGTAAGCTTGTAAAGGATTCACATGCAGGTTATTAACCGAAAAAAAATACAGTTGATCTTTAGGTAATAAGGTACGTGATTACTTTGTAGAACCAGGCCCGCTTCTCTTGGCCTGTGAGACAAGTCCGGCCGACGAATTTATAAAGCTAATGAACTGATAAATGATGAGCACAAAAGTCCTGTAGAATATCTGTTATCATAACAGTATTTAGGAATAAAGTATTAATCTAGCTAACGTTGTGCCTGACGTTGAGTTAATCCCCGCGAAAATTTCGTGCCCTTAATTAAGCACTGTTCGATAATTATTTCACTTGGAACTTCGCTTAAGAAGGACTCTATTCCAGCGAATTATGAATGTTCCTTGAGCTGTTAAAATCTTGCATTCCCTGATACCGTATTTGCCTCCAGGTCTTCCACCTGTTGAGTATAATGGGCAGAAGGCCACGAAGCATAACCAATTTCCGTAACAGAAGTATTACACTTATGGTCGTAAGCTAGTAAGGGATTCACATGTATGTTATTGGCCTCACACTCTAAAAGGGTATTTTTAGGTAATTTTGTACGTGATTACCTTGTAAACCCAGGCCCGCTTCTTGGCCTGTGAGATAAGTCCGGCCAATGAATTTATAAAGGTAGCGGTTTTAAGCACTGGTTTGCGATACAAAGAGTTATACAGGCCTGGTATAAAAGGTGTAGAACACAGACTCTTTTTTTTTTTTTTTTTGTTTGTACTTGGATTTCATTCGGAGATTTTCAGTTAAACCTGAAAGATATAAAACTTCCTAGGCTCACTTTCCACATCTTGCAGCAGAATCATTGAATCATTGTAAAAGTGTTCGAGTACTTGCTCGTCTCGGTGCCCAAGGAAAGTAATAGATACTGATTTCGATAAGCCTGAAAGTTAAGCTTGCGTGTATAAATAATTCCGAGGCGTCTTTTGCAACCTTAACTCACCTCATCAAGATGCTCTATGGATAACGTATCGTACCAATCACACTAATCTTTAGGCTATAGAACCTTAAAGACTTCCTGACTCGCACGGTTTGTTTTCAATACAGACTGCCATATCGCACACTCTTATTAAGCTTATTGGAGGATTTGAATTTCTCGATTTTCTAAACGTTTTCTCACCGGTGAGTAAAGTTCTGGTAAGCTCCCCTCTATAGCACATTATTGCACCAACTGTATTACCTTTTTGACACCTTTCATATCTGAGACGAAATGATCAACAACAAATATTTCTGTAATCTTATTTATTAAATTCAACACTACCTTATCTCGCTGACGTGAATAGAGCTTGCGTGTCCTGTCAATCGACTCAATGGTATCTTCTGAAGAGCAGAAAGTTACTCTACAAAATGTACCCGATTAGTCGCCAGCAGTTAAGGCTTACGAAGTGTATTGATTTCTAACAGAGAACCACACTATCATTTGGCCTGGTATGTATGCGAGCATATCCATAACCGTTGACCAGAGCAATCCTTAACCTGTTGGTTTCAACTTATTGCTCTAGGTTTTATACGACATAAGGACTATCAATGCTTATTGCTCAGCACCTTGCTCCTTTGCGACTTTACCAAGCTACTTTTCAAACAGAAACCCACGAAGCTTAAAAATTTTCTGTGACAGTTATGGTCGTAAGCTTGTAAAGGATTCACATGCAGGTTTTTGGCCGGAAAAAATCAGTTGATCTTTAGGTAATTAGCTACGTGAAGGTAACATGTCGTCCCTGGTATAAGCCATATCAAGTATAACAAGGGAGATTTAAAAAGCTTCAATGTGGCCACCTTTTCCCCTACTAACACAGCAGCTGTGACGCATTCAATTCGGAAGTAACACCAACTCCTGGTGCGAAATGGTCAAAGCATGAATCCAATCGAAAGAGGTTGGTGTGTGGACCCACACAACTACCATCAGCTCCAGCCGGATAATCTTACTTACCTGTAGATAAAAAGTCACTGCAAGATAGGATTGTAAACGAGCGACATGTTCGTGTAAAAGTCCCGATATGAACTATTCTTGGTTTTATGCATTTTTCCAAAGGAATTCATGTAGAAATGACAAATCGGAAGACAATCTGATATAGGTGATAACGAAACACAACTGTAAAAAACCATTATGTCATTGACAACGACTTAATTGGTGATCCAATCAGTTATGATTATTATTTTTTGATATCGCCCACGGCTTATAGATCTAAAAATGGACATAAAGACGATCTTGATGAAACTTTCATTGAAGGTGAGAGGAAAAGGAAGGGACATGAAGTTTGTTTATTGTTCTGTTCACTTATTTTGGAATCCTTTAACACGAGCTGCGTTGGTACCCGAAGAGGAAACGAAACCGTGGCAGGACACACAAGTTAACGAGCAAAAAACCAATTCATTTAGTATCTCTATCGCATACTAAAGTATCATTCAATTGTAGTTTATAACAATAGTTTATTGTTTGATTGTTTATATGTTAACATGTTCAACAGCACGTGATTGAATCTGAGGATTCTGCCGTGGTTACGCGAAACGTGATTACCTTGTACACCCAGGCCCGCTTCTCTTGGCCTGTGAGAAAAGTCCGGCGGATGAATTTATAACGTTAGCGGTTTAATCCACTGATTCGCGATACAAAGTTTTTATACAGGCCTGGTATCAACAAAATTATCAATTGACTGAATTTTTTTTGTACTTTGGTTACATTCGGAGATTTTCAGTGAATAACACCTGAAAGATATAAAACTTCTTAGGCTTACTTTCCACATCTAGGAGCAAAAGTCCTGAATTTTCTCCCTTAGTAATAGTGTTCGATTACTTGCTCGTCTCGGAGCCCAAAGAAAGTAATATATACTGCTATTAGCTTTCAATTAGCCTGAAAGTTAAACTTGCGTGTATGAAAAATTTCTCTTGCAACCTTGACTCACTTCATCAAATGCTATATTGAAAACGCTACGTATCTATCACACTAATCATCAGGCTATAGAACTTTAAAGTCTTAATGACTCGCACGATTCATCTTGCACTACAGACTGCCATATCGTACACTCTTATTAAGCTTATTGGAGGATTTGAATTTCTCGATCTTATAAACGTTTTCTCAGCGGTGAGTAAAGTTCTGGTAAGCTTCCCCACTGCAGCAGATTAGTGCGCCAACTGTATTAACTTTTTGACACCTTTCATATCTGTTACGGAATGATCAATAAGAAGAATTTCTGTAATCTTATTTATTAAATTAAACACTACCTCATCTCGCTGACGTGAATAGAGCTTGCGTGTCCTATCCATAGAATCAAAGGTGTCTTCTCAAGAGTAGAAAGCTACTCCACAAAATGTACCCGATTAATGGAACGCAGTTGAGGTTTACGAAGTGTACTCATCTCTAACACTGAACTAGACTGTCATTTGGCCTTGTATGTATGCGAGCATATCCATGGCCGTTGACCAGAATCATCCTAAATCACCAAGTAAATTCCTTTACAAAAATAGAAGCACTAAATCGTCTGTAGAATTCTGCATAGATGATCGCTGCATATAGCGGAATATCATGGCAAACTGACTAGAGTACATACATTCCCAGCACAGTCCAGTTAAGAGTCGTTAACATTGGCAAGAAGAAAGTCGAAACACAGATACGTGGTTAGATATACACTTCCGACTGTTTTCAAAGAACATTGTATTACCAAGTTACAGAGACATTCAGATATTATACTAAAAAGATATGTCGAGATACGTGTGCTTCTCTCATCAAAACGAATGCAAGCAGTTAGCATGCACTACAACTAACCAGACATAGTAATATTTGAAAAGAAGCGTAGTCAGATTAGGATTTTTAATTGCAACTTACACGCTGTAATACACTAAAATCTTTTGAAAAATTATTCTCATTTGGCATATCTACAAGCCTGCCGACTGTGGCTTTCTGCAGAAATTATGGTATTACTAATTGTAGATATCAGGATGCATTTAGATAAAAAGATAATAACAGTAAATGTCAAGATTCGCTATGATACTTGCTTTACAACGAATGGAATCAGTTTGCATGCAGTACAACCGACTAGAGCGGGCGCGTTGAATGGGAAAATACGGCAGGTCATATTGTCGTTAGGACTTGCAAATCCGAAATATTCGAGTTTAAACTTAGTGACGTGCGGAAAAATGCTTTAGCTGAGAGAGAATGAAAATCACAGTGAGCTCATAAGGTATAGTAAAGAGAAAGCGCGTTATTTGATGGACAAGTTGATAGGCCACTTGCGAAAGGACAGGCATCCTCGAGCTTGTGAAGCTTTTTGTAATCTGAATCCACAACGACATAAATCGCCTTAAAAGGAGAACATTAGAAGAGATACTAATTGAAGCAGTAATAGTATTCTACTTCACTTCATTGTAATAGTATTCTACAGTGTCAGACTACAGATTTTAATCCATCTCTAAGTGATGCGGTGAATAAAGCGTTAATAATTTTGAGGATGGACGGCGATTTTCGATTTTTAATTAGTGGTTTAGAGTTCAACAGGCGTGCCAATAATTCGAGGGTTCTATTTCGAGGTGCCCGGTAAGCTAAACAGCTTATGCCGGATTAACTCGTTCTTACAATGCTGCGTAATTTTAGAATCACCAGTGGACATCGGCACTGTTGTAGTATACCTAGGTCTCAAAAACGAAGGAGTAGCTCATTTAAAGGTCCTTTACTCAAATTATAGAATAGCGTACCATTTAAAAAGCCGTGGATTTACTTCTCGCTTCAATAAGACGAGGGTATCACAGTCATATAGCTTTGAGAACGTACAGCGGTTTGTTTTAGGTGGGCCCTTGGTATTGAAAAATGTTGTGATACCAAATGTAAAAAACATAAGTATTAATTTATCAAAGATAATCAAACAATTGGTATACTTCACGTTTATATGCAGCTACAATACTATTTGAGAGTGCTCCCTGCTGAAGAAATCTACTTAGCACGCATAACCATCTCACCTTGTTCTTGATCGTTAGCCTGATAGAAACTGTTCAATCCAAAGAGTTGTTTTCTTACGGATGCAATATTTATAGAAATTCTCCTGTGTGTTAAAACTCGAGGTTATCAAGTATTTAATTTAATTAGCTTCCTTGCTGCTTACTAGAGCTTACATACAGATCTGTGTCGGATTCACTAGGTTCCGGTTTATCATTAATAATATTTTCACGATTGCATAATGATAAAAACTTGATATGGAACACATTATATTCTAACTTCCGATGCAGCTTTACTTTGGGTCTGAGACCGATGATCTGATCGATGAGTCAAATATAAAATCGATTTTAGGTTCTTTAAAGATCTTCTCTTTGAAGGTTAGGTTGAAAATACTTACGGTAGTCCTGTTTCGCTACCAAATTAGTAACACTGGTCATCACAAAGACCAAATTGTGGGCGAATCAAATAATCTTTTCATACAGTCTCATTGTATGCTTTGAAGTGCCACACATTTCATAGAGAAGAAAAGGTCATTTATTTCAGATGTCTGTAGATGAAAATTCTCCATATCCAAGTTCTTGAATGTAAAAGTAATCTTATATTACGGTAGCATTGTCTTGATAAGAATAGCGTATCACATTTCTTCACTCTGACATCCACTTTATCTCTAATGCTAAACACTCATGTTCTTGGTGTATCAATGCTGTTTTACTCGGAAGATTTAATCGTCTTCACTCGCGTCTCGCGCCTTGATTTCTTATTCTCAAACAACCTTTGGATAGTTATTCATCTTGTGAAAGCCTGCCACAACGATTGTGTAATGGTGAGATACACACCTCTCCTTTTGATATAAGCAGTGAGGTTCCTCTGAATTTCTTCAATATATCAACATCCAGTACTAATACTAAATATTCTAGTCTTCTGCATACAGTAAAATACTGCAAGAAAATAGAAAAAAGCACATGCGTTATGACATTAAATCTGTCATTTTACTGGAAAGGTGTTCAAATCGTATATCAGCGGAAGAAATTTCTCAACGGTCCAGAATTGTAACGCTTTGAGGAGGTTTGCAGTTAAGTAATTTCTAAGCACGATTGAATATATTAAGTCAGGTTATGCTGGAGAACTTTGGTGTATCCTGTACACTATGACAAATTTACGGAAAATGCTGAACGGTCATGCCTACTCCAGATCATTGAGAACTCACTTCTAGACTTTGCTCGGGGACCTCTACATGGGCTTATGAGGACACTTACAACCGTCGGAGGAGAAGACAAAATCTAGGATCTGCGATCTTATTCAAACATCTGGATCAGAAATCTATATGCAAGATTTACAACAAAATGAAACTGCATGACAAAGACCATATTAGGAAATCTCAAAGCTAGGACGGTGACATTTTCCGTACCGTTAACTTTGGCTGCAGTATACGGTATGAGAAGATTACAAGAAATTAACAAAATTAAGAACATTCACATTAAGCTGAAAGAGAGGCGTTTTTGAGCAAAGTTCCAAGTGATATGATAATGGAACAGTGCTTAACGACAGCTACAAATTTTTCTGAAGGATTAACTCAATATGAGACACAACGTTAGCAAAATTAATTCTTCATTCTTAAACACTGTTACGATAACAGAAGTTCTACAGTACTTTTGAGCACATCAGCTTATCATCAGAGCGACAGGTTGAGATAAAGCCACCTTCCTTGTGTGATAATCTCAAAATCTACTAGGTTATCCTTAGGTAAATAGGGGCGTGATTACCTTGTAGAACCAGCTTGCGAGACAAGTCCGCCCGATAAATTACAAAAGCTACCGGTGTAAAGCACTGATTCGCGTACAAAGATGTAATATGGGCTTGGTAGACAGGTGTAGAACGGAGATATCAACAAAATTATCAGGTGAGGGATTTTTTTTTTTTTTTTTTTTTTTTTTGTACTTAGGTTCCATTGGGAGATTTTTAGTCAAGTACTCCTGAAAGGTACAAAACTTCCTAGGCTCACTTCCCACACCTTGGGCCACAACCCCTGAATTTCCCACTTGGGAATAATGTTCGAGAACATGGTCGTCTCGGTGGCCAAATTAAGTAATAGTGACTGCGTTAACTTTCGAATAACCTGAACGTTAGTTAAACTTGCGTCTATAAAAAATTTCAAGGTATCTCTTGAAACCTTGACTCACTTCATCAAAATGCTATATTGATGCTACGTATCTATCACACTAATCTTAAGGCTATAGAACCTTAAAGTCTTTCTGACTCCCACGGTTCATCTTGCAATACAGACTGCCATATCGCACATTTTTATAAAGCTTAGGGAAGAATTTTAATTTCTCGATCTTCTAAACGTTTTCTCACCGGTGAGTAAAGTTCTGGTAAGTTTCCTCTCTGTAGAAGATTAGTGCACCAACTGTATAAGCGCTTTGACACCTTTCATATCTGAGACGGAATGATCAACAAGAAGAATTTCTGTATTTTATTTAATAAATTCAACACTACCTCATCTCGCTGACGTGATCAGAGCTTGTGTGTCCTGTCCATCCGAGTACAACCGACAAGAGCGGGCGGTTTGAAATGGGAAAAGTACGGCTGCTCATATTGTCCTTCGGACTTGCAAATTCGAAACCTTCGAGTTTGAACCCATTGGCATGCGGAACAAGAAGTCTTTAGCTGAGAAAGAACTAATATGGAGGTGAGCTCATAAGATATAGTAAAGAGAAAGCGTGTTGAAATGATGGACAACTTAATGACTCACTTGCGATAGGACAAGCATCCCCGAGCTAGCAAACCATTTTGTAATATGCATCTTCTACGTGAGAAATCGCCTTAAATTAGAATGTTAACAGAGATGTCACGTGCCTGAACTTGGCCTAACACCTCTCCCAAATTACACCAAACATTGTACATCGTTAGTGCATCGTTAATGCACGTTAGTGCGCTCAGAACTAACGTTAGTGCTATCAGCGTTTACGAGATATTAGAGATTTTTTGTGGTTCCAACTTCATATGAAGTTTCCTCCCCAACCATCTTTATGCAGACAGATTTTCAAAAAACTAAGCGCATCGTTAGTGCACTTAAACACACTATGCACTACCGTTAGTGCTATCATATTTTGGGAATTATTTAAGATTTCTCGTGGGGGGGCCAACTTTAGAAATATCAAATTCTAAACAAAAAAAGGTAGAAACACGAGGTTAGCGGCACTCGTTAGTGCACATAAACACACTAAGCACTAACGTTAGTGCTACCATATTTTGGGATTTATTCAAGATTTTTGGTGGAGGGGCCAACTTCAGAAATATCAAATTCTATCCAAATACAGGTAGTAACATAGAGCTAACGGCAATCGTTAGTGCATCGTTATTGCACCTAAACGCACTAGGCACTAACGTTAGTGCTACCGCATCTTGGGATTTAGACAAGATTCTCGATGGGGTGCCAAAAAGAAATATCAATTTTTATGCCAATAGAGATACGAACATAGGGTGAACGGCATTGATTAGTGCATCGATAGTGCACTTAAACACACTAGGCACTAAGGTTAGTGCTACGATATTTTGGGATTTATTCAAGATTTTTTTTGGGGGGGCCAACTTCAGAAATATCAAATTCTATTCAAATAGAGGCAAAAACAAAGGGTTAACGACAATCGTTAGTGCATCGTTAGTGCAAATAAACGCACTAAGCTCTAACGTTAGTGTTACCATATTTTGGGATTTAGTCAAGATTTTCGGTGCGGGGCCAACTTCAGTAGTATCAAATACTTTACAAATAGAGATAGAAACATGGGATTAACGGCAAACATTAGAGCATTGTTAGTGTACTCAAACGCAGTAAGCAGTAAGGTCAGTTCTGACGTTGACTCCTAACCAAAAATCTTGAATAAATACCAAAATATTGTAGAACTAACATTAGTTTTTAGTACGTTTAAGTGCACTAAAGTAGCACTAACGATTGCCGTTAACACTACGTTTCTACGTCTGTTCGTATAGAATTAGATATTTTTGAAGGTCAACCCCAAACAAATAATCTTGAATAAATCCCAAAAGGTTGTTGCACTAACGTTAGTGCTTTTCAGTGCACTAACGATGCATTAACGATTGCCGTTTACTCTATGTTTTTACCTATATTTGAATAGAATTTGATATTTCTAAAGCTGCCGCCCAACAACAAAAAATCTTTAATAAATCCCAAAATATGGTAGCACTAACGTTAGTGCTTAGTCCGTTTAAGTGCTCTAACGATGCACAATGATTGCCGTTAGCTCTATATTTCTACCACTATTTGAATAGAGTTTAATATTTCTGAAGTTGCCCCCCCCCCACCAAAAATCTTGAATAAATCCCAAAATATGGTAGCACTAACGTTTGAACTTACTGTGTTTAAGAGCATTAACGATGTATTAACGATTGCAGCTAACCTCGTATTTCTACCTCTATTTGTATAGAATTTGATATTTTTGAAGTTGCCCCCCACCGAAAATCTTGAAGAAATCCCAAAATATGGTAGCACTAACGTTAGTGCTTAGTGCGTTTAAGTGCACTAACGATGCACAACGATTGCCGTTAGCTCTATATTTCTACCACTATTTGAATAGAATTTGACATTTCTGAAGTTGCCCCCCCCCCAAAAAAATCTTGAATAAATCCCAAACTATGGTAGCACTAGCGTTTGTGCTTAGTGTGTTTAAGAGCATTAACGATGCACTAACGATTGCCGCTAACCTCGTGTTCTACCTCTATTTGTATAGAATTTGATATTTTTGAAGTTGGACCCCACCGAAAATCTTGAAGAAATCATAAAATATGATAGCACTAACGTTAGTGCTTAGTGTGTTTAAGTGCACTAACGATGCACTAACGATGCGCAAAGCTTTGTGAAAATCTGTCTGCATAAAGCTGAAGATGGCCCACCCACCTAAAATCTTCAATATCTCGTAAACGATGATAGCACTAACGTTAGTTCTGAATACACTAACGTGCACTAACGATGTGCAATGTTTGGTGTAATTTTGAGAGGTGGGGGAGTCAAATTCAGGCAGGTAAAGATGTCTTTTGACTTTATTGAAATAGTATTTTACTAATACTCTACTCTTCTATATACAGTAAATGTGTGCAAGAAAAGTAACCGAAGCACATGCGTTATGACGTTAGATCAGCTATTATACTAGAAGGGTGTTCAAATCTTACCTGCAGCATACATTATGTCAGGAAATGGTGTAGAAGACTTTCCTGTATCCTGTACACTATGGCAACTTTGGTGAAACTGTTCAATAGCCATGCCTACTCAAGATCATTGAGAACTCACTTCTAGAGTTTGCTCCGGGACCTCTACATGTGGTTATGAAGGCATTTACAACCCTCGGAGGAGATGACAAAAACTAGGATGTGCGATCTTATTTAACAACGTCTGGATGACGAAATCAATATGCAACATTTTCAAGGTAATGGAACTGCATGACAAAAAAAATCTAAGGAAGTCTCAAAATTAAGACGGTGACATTTTCAGAAACGTTAACTTTGGCTGCAGTATATAGAGAAGGTCGTAATCGTATTGCCATTCATCCAAAAGGATTAGATTGAACAGGGGACTAGAAACTTCTTCATTTGTAGGCAATTAAATTAATGCTTCCGTTTTCTCACGCAGCTGGTCATTTTTTCTATGCAAAATTTGCACATTAATAATCTCAACTGATGGAAGCTTAGGAGGCAACTACGGTATCAGAGGATTAGAAGGTATTAACAACTCAAGGAACATTCACAATTCGCAGAAAAAGAGGCCTTCTTGAGCGAAGTTCCAAGTGATATGATTATCGAACAGTGCTTAACGAAGGCCACAAATATTTCTGGGGGATTAACTCAACGTCAGACAGAACGTTAGCAAGATTAATCCTTCTTTCCCAAATACTCTTATGACAAAAGAAGTTCTATAGTCTTTTGAAGGAAACAGTTTATCATCTGAGCGGCACATTGAGCTAATGGCACCTTCCTTGTGTGAAAATATCTCAACGCGAAAGAATGGCAATTCGAAAGCGGTAAATATTCCAGTCTTACTCCTTTGTTGGTATTTAAAAGCCTCACGTAGAAGGAAGAGTCTTTCTACACGCAGTGATGTGGACTAAAAAAAGCAACTCAAATCTGCTTTATCTACGTATATAAATTATGTTAAGCGCTATTTTCACCTTATATTTTATGGATATAAATTACAATTAGACACGGAACGTACCAAAAGACAAAAAAAGAGCTTTAGGGAAATATCTGCAACGATCCAATTTAAATCTGCCATTGAAGACACAAAAATTGAATCACAGTTCTTGAGAAAACTGGAGACCAAAACTAGAGGGCTTCAAATGATGCAAGCAGATTTCGAAGGAGTAAAGTTAGCTGTATATGGACAAGAATAATGGAAGAAACTACAAACACGAAATCTGTAGCTGTTGATGGTTCTGATTCAGATCTAGGAATCTTACTGGAAGACTTCATGAGCAGTTGATGTTTCTTTTAAGGCTACAAAAAAGCTGAACTGAAAAGAAATGCTACCAAATTCTTAAATTTAAAGAAATTTTAGCGTCATTAAAAGCTTGCTTTCACTTTTTTATGATGCAACAGGCTGTGACACGACCTCAGCTATACTCAGTAGTGAATAGCTGGCAGCCTTCAAGTCTCTTCAAAAAGAAGAAAAATTGTGCAAGTTAGTCAGAGTCTTCAACCAACTAAAGCTCAATCCTGACAAAATGGTCAAGATTACACATTTCTTATTGTTTGTATGGAGAAGGAAACATGTCCTCCCTGTTATAATCCATATCAGGTATAACAAGGGAGTAGTTACAAACCTTGAATACGACCACTTTACCCCTACTAACACGGCAGGTGTGCAGCATTTAATTGGGAACTAAATCCAACTCCAGGTGCGAAATGGTCTAAGCATGAACTCAATCAAAAGAGGTTGGTGTGTGGACCCTGCCGGATAATCCGTTATGATGATTATTTTGTGTTATCGTCCCCGCCTTATAGACCTAACAAAATGGACATGACGACGATGTTGATCAAACTTTAAATTAAGGTGCAAGGAAAAGGTTAACAAATGAAGGTGGCTTATTGTTCTGTTTACATATTTTGGAATCCTTTCACACAAGCAGCTTTGGTACCCGCAGAGGAAACGTAACCGTAGCAGGACACACATAAGTCAACGAGCCAAAACCAATTCATTTAAATATAACTTTCACGTTCTAAAGTATCATTCAATTCTACGTTTATAACAATTGTTTATTGTTTGATTGTTTATATGTGAAGATGTTCAACAGTAGATGATTGACTCCGAAAATTCTGCCATCTGCAAGGACACACAAAATTGTGTAACTACCGTTTAGTTTTCGACTCTCCTAAAAAGAAGCCAATATTAACACTCTTAATAAAGAACGATGTTTCAATATGAGGTACATGCAAAGACTCCATGTACACTTTATCCAAGAGGGGGCGTATGAATGAAACCTCTAAAACACGTCGATTCCAGTTGGTTTCAACTAATTTCTTTAGGTTTTATACGCCATAAGAACAATCAATGCTTACTGGTCAGCACCTTGATTCTTTGCGGCAGTACCAAGCTTTTTTTCAGACAGAAGGCCACAAACCTTAACAATATTCCGTAAGAGTTAATTTATACTTATGGTCGTAAGCTTATAAATGATTTACATGCAAGTTATTGGCCGGAAAAAATAACAGTTGATAATTAGGAACGAGAAGGAAACATGTCGTCCCTGGTTTATGCCATATCAGGTATAACAAGGGAGACTTACAAAGCTTCAATATGGCCACTTTTTCCACTACAAACACCGCAGCTGTGACGCATTCAATTCGGATGTAACTCCAAACCCAGAAGCGAAATGGTCTAAGCATGAACCCAATCGAGAGGTTGGTGTGTGGACCCACAGAGCTACTATCAGCTCCAGCCGGATAATCTTACTTACCTCTACATAAGAAGTGACTGCAAGATAGGATTGTGAACGAGCCACATGCTCGTGTAGAACAGCCGATGTGAAGCATTCAAGGTTTTGTGCATTCTGCCAAGGGAATTCATGTAGAAATGGCAGATCGGAAAATAATCTGATATAGATGGTAACGAACAACAGCTGTAGAAAATCAACATGTCATTGACAACGGTTTAATCCTTGACCCAATCAATTATAATTATTATTTTGTGATAACGTAACCGCCTTATAGACCTAACAAGATGGACATGAAGATGATCTTGACGTAACGTTAAATGAAGGTAAAATGACAAAATAGAACACATGGTACGGTACTCTATTGTTCTGTTTAATTTTTTTGGAATTCCTTATCATGAGCAGCTTATGTGCCGGCTTACTCACTTTCAACATGTTGGAGCAGAAGTCCCGAATTTTCTCCCTTAGTAATAATGTTCGAGTATTTGCTTGTCTCGGTGCCCAAAGAAAGTTATAGATACAGGTATTAACTTTCGATTAACCTGAAAGTTAAACTTGCGTCTATAAAAAATTTCGAGGCGTCCTTTGCAACCTTCACTCACTTCATCAAGATTCTATATTGATAAAGCTACGTATCTATCATAATAATCTTCAGGCTATAGAACCTTAAAGTCATTCTGACTAACATGGATCATCTTGCACTACAGAGTGCCATATCACACACTCTTATTATTCTTATTGGAGGATTTGAAATTCTCGATCTTCTAAACGTTTTCTCACCTATGAGTAAAGTTCTGGTAAGCTTCCCCTCTGAAGCAGATTAGTGCACCAACTGTATTAGCTTTTTGACACCTATCATATCTGACACGGAATGATCAACAAAAAGTATTTCTGTAATCTTATCTATTAAATTCAACAATACCTATGCTCGTTGAAGTGAATAGAGCTTGCGTGTCCTGTCCATCGACTCAAAGGTATCTTCGCGTTAAAATGATGGAGAAGTTGATGGGTCACTTGCGATAGAACAAGCATCTCCGACCTTGTGAAGCTTATTGTAATATGCATCCCCTACGTCAGAAATCGCCTTAAAATGTGAACATTAGCAGAGATGTCACTTGATTTCATTGTAATAGTATTCCACAATGTAAGAAAAAAATAATAATAAGAGATTAAATCGATCTCTAAGTGATGCGGTGATGAAAGAAATAATTTTGAGGATGGACGTGGATGTTGGCTTTTTAATTAGTGGTTTAGGGTGCAACAGGCGTGCCAATAATCGATGGTTCTATTTCGAGGTGTCCGGTAAGGCTAAAGTGCTTATGGCGGCTTATGTCTTTCTAAAGATGATGTGAAATTTAGAAATCATCAGTGGATGTCGCCATGTATTCCTTAATTCCAATTTTCTTAGAGGTAGTAAAGAAATTCCACAATGAATCGGAGGCCGCAGTATCTTGTGTTGTTTAGTTATTTCTCAAAAATGAAGCAGTAGTTCTTTTAGAGCTACTTAACTCACATTATACAATGTCCTACTATTTTAAAAACCGTGGATTTACTTCTCCCTTTAATAATACGAGGGTATCAGAGTCATATAGCTTTGGGAACGTACAGCGGTTTCTTTTAGGTGGGCCCTTGGGATTGAAAAATGTTCTGATACCAAATGTAAAAAACATAAGTATTAATTTAACAATGATAATTAAGCAATTGCTATACTTCTCGTTTATATGCAACTACAATGATATTTGAGAGTGTTTTATGCTGAAGAAAACTACTTAGCACCCATAACGCTCTCACCTTGTTCTTAATCGTCAGCCTGATATTAGTAATATTTGAAAATAAGCGTAGTCAGATTAGGATTTTTAATTGCAACTTACACGCTGTAATGCACTAAAAGCTTTTAAAAAAATATTCTCATTTGGCATATCTACATGGCTGCCGACTGTGGCTCTCTGCAGAAATAATGGTATTACTAATTGTAGATATCAGGATGCATTCAGATAAAATGATAATAACAGTAGATGTCGAGATCCGCCATAATACTTGCATTAGAACGAGTGGAATCAGTTTGCATGCAGTACAACCTACGAGAGCGGGCGGGTTAAAGTGGGAAAAGTACGGCAGATCATGTTGTTCTTAGGACTTGCAAATTCGAAATCTTCGAGTTTAAACCCAGTGACGTGCGGAACAAGAAGTCTTTAGCTGAGAAAGAATGAATATCACGGTGATCTCATAAGGTATAGTAAAGACAAAGCGCTTTAAAATGATGGAGAAGTTGATGGGTCACTTACGATAAGACAAGCCCGAGCTTGTGAAGCTTTTTGTAATATGCATCCACTACGTCTGAAATTGCCTTAAAATGAGAACGTTAGCAGAGATGTGTTTTGACTTCATTGTAATAGTGTTCTACAATGTATGAAAAGGGATATTAATAGGTGTATAAATCGATCTCTAAGTGATGCGGTGATTAAAGAAATAATTTTGAGGACGCCCAGGGATTTCGATTTTTAATTAGTGGTTTAGAATGCAAGAAGCGCGCCAATAATTCGAGGGTTCCGTATGGAGGTTAGCGGTAAGGCTAAACGGATTGTGCCGGGTTACGTCCTTCTTACAATGCTGTGAAATTTAGAAGTCAGCAGTGGACATCGGCATCTATTCCTTAATTCCTAATGACACTGCTCTAGGAAGCATATCGAAGCACTAACGATAGTATTAAAGATATCATTAGCTGTTTTGAATTTGTCGGGATTTTGTCCCAGTGATATATTCTCCATATATTTATGGGAGTTTCGTAACCAGAGGTGACACTTTGACTTAACCTCACTCAACCTCACGCTCAAACACTAACTTCGACCTGAACTCACGAACTCATTTCGACTTCACGCTCACACAACCTCACGCTCACATCACCAGTCTGACCTCACGCTCAAATAACCAGCCTGACCTCACGCTCACTCGACCTCACGTTCGCATCACCAGTCTGACCTAACGATCACTCAACCTCACGCTTACATCACCAGTCTGACCTCACGCTCAAATAACCATCCTGAACTCATGCTCACTCAATATCACGTTCGCATCACTAGTCTGACCTCACGCTCACTCAACCTCACGCTCACATCACCAGCCTTAACTCACGCTCACTTCGTGAAGCTGAGCTCCAGTGCGCGTACGTTTCGAACTCGTGAGCGCCGATCTCGTGAGTTTGGTCATCTGTGTAACACATAAGTGTGCACATCTACAATAATAGTAAAGCAAAACCAAACCATTAGTGTTTCCTGGAAGCACTAACGATGCACTAACGATTCCACCAGGTTTTAACGTTAGTGTTTCCTGGGGGTCTAACGTGAAGTTGCACTCCAAAAGTTTTTTGCTTCTAGCGTCCAAACTATTGCAGCAATAATGTTTCGACTTGGTATTCTAAGAAGCACTGACAATGCACTAACGATTGCACTATAATTTAGGGTGCAACAGGTGTCCCAATAATCGATCATTCTATTTCGTGGTGTCCGGTAAGGCTAAAGTGCTTATGGCGGCTTATGTTTTCTAAAAATGATGTGAAATTTAGAAATCATCAGTGGATGTCGCCATGTATTCCTTAATTCCAATTTTCTTAGAGGTAGTAAAGAAATTCCACAATGAATCGGAGGCCGCAGTATCTTGTGTTGTGTAGTTATTTCATAAAAATGAAGCAGTAGTTCTTTTAGAGCTACTTAACTCGCATTATACAATGTCGTACTATTTTAAAAAACGTGGATTTACTTCTCCCTTTAATAAGACGAGGGTATCACAGACGTATAGCTTTGGGAACGAACAGCGGTTTGTTTTAGGTGGGCCCTTGGAATTAAAAAATGTTGGGATACCAAATGTAAAAAACAAGTATTAATTTATCAATGATAATCAAGCAATTGTTATACTTCCCGTTTATATGCAACTTCATTACTATATGAGAGTGCTTCTGCTGAAGAAATCTACTTAGGACTCATATCGCTCTCACCTACTTCTTAATTGTTATTCTGATAGAAACGGTTTAATCCATAGAAATGTGTTCTTACGGATATATTAATATAGAAAGTCTCCCGTGTGTTAACACTCGAGGCTATTAAATATGTATTTAATTAGCGTCCTTGATGCTCACTAAGGTTTACATACAAATTTGTGTAGGATTCACTAGGTTCCGATCTATCATTAATGATATTTTCCCGATTGTATCCTGTAAAACTTGCTATGGAACCCATTATATTCTAATTTACCCAAGCAGCCTTACTTTGGGCCTGAGACCAGTTATCTGATCGTTGAGCGAAAAAAAAGGATGGATTTTAGGTCGTTTTGAGATCTCTTACACGGTTAGGTAAAAAATATTTACGGTATAGTCAGTCCTGTGTTCGCTACCAACTTAGTAACACTGGTCATCACAAAGCAACCTTTTCATATAAGCTCACTATATGCTTTGATTAGTAACTAAGTGCCACACATTTCATAGAGGAGAAAATTCATTAATTTCAAAAGTCTCTTGATGAAAATTCTCCGTATCCAAGTTCTTGAATGATATCACTGTACTATTGTCTTGATAAGAATATCGTATCACTTTCGTCATTCTGACATCCTCTATCCCTGTAACGATATACACTCATGTTCTTGTGTCAATGCTGTCTTACTAGGAAGATTTAATCAAATCTTCACTCGCATCTCGCGTCTCGATTTCCTATTCTCAAACAACCTTTGGATAGGTATTCATCTTGTGAAAGCTTCGCCACAAAGATTGTGTAATATTGAGATACGCACCTCTCCTATTCATATAAGTAGTGTAGTGCCTCTTTATTTATTCAATATTTGAACATCAAGTACTAATACTATATATTCTACTCTTTCGCATACAGTAAATATGTGCAAAAAAGTGAACAAAGCACTTGTGTAATCACATTAGGTCAGCCATTATACTGGAAAGGTCTCAAATCGTACCTGCAGCTGAAGAAATTTCTGAACTGTTTAAAGTTGTACCGTCTTAGGAGGTTTCCACCTAAGTAATTTCTATACATGATTGGATACATTATGTCAGGAAATGGCATAGAATGACTTTCGGGTATCCTGTACACTATGGCAACATTAGTGAAAATTCTGAATGTCCATGCCTACTCAACATCATTGAGAACTCATTTCTAGACTTAGCTCGGCTACCCTTGCATGTGTTTATGAAAACATATACAATCCTCGGAGGAGATGACTAAATCTAGGATATTGGATCTTATTCAACAATCTCTGGATGAGGAAATCAATATGCAACATTTAAAAGAAAATGAAACTGAATGACAAAAACCATATTAGGGAACCTCAAAATTAAGACGGTGACCTAATCCGAACCGGTAAACTTTGGCTGCAGTATATAGAGAAGGTCATAATCGTATTGCAATTTATCCGAAAGGACTAGATTGAACACGGGAATAGAAAATTTATTTGAAGGCTATTAAATTAATGCTTCCGTTTTCTCAAGAAGCTTGTCACCTTTTCTCTGAAAAATTTGCACATCACTATAGTCAACAGATGGTAGCCCTGAAGGCAAATACGGTATCTGAAAATTACAAAAAAATAACAACTCAAGGAACCTTCACAATTCGCAGAAAAAGATGTTTTTTACAGCGAAGTTCCAAATGATATGATAATGGAACAGTGCTTAATGAAGGCCACGAAATTTTCTGGAGGATTATCTCAACGCCAGACAACGTTAGCAAGATTAATAAATCATTCCAAAATACTGTTACGATAACAAAAGTTCTAAAGTACTTTTGAGGAGATACTTTGTCATCTCAGCGGCACGTTGAGCTAATGGCACCTTCCATGTGTGATAATATCTCATTGCAGAGGAATGTCAATTCGACTGCGCTCAATATAACAGAGTCTTTGTTGTACTGAAAATTAAAATCCACACGTAGAAGGAAGAGTTCCTCTACACGCAATGGTGTAGACGAAAAGTGGCAAGTAAAATCTGCTTTAAGTACAGTACTTATATAAATTATGATAAGCTCTATTTTCAAATTATATCTTAAGGATATATATTACAATTAGACACGGAAAGGGACGAAAGATTAAAAAAACATTGGGGAAGTATTTCAACGATCGAATTTAAGTCTGCCATTGAAGCAACGTCAATTTAATCACGGTTCTTGAGAAACTTGAAGATCAATAACAGACGGCTTCAAATGACGCAAGAAGTTCTCGAAGGGTAAAGGTAGCTGTATATGGATAAGAATAATGGAAGAAATTACAGACGGGATATAGATCATTAATAAGATATGGAAAGATTATTTGATTAGCCCACAGTTTTGTTGCCTTGTGATGAACAGTGTTATTAAGTTGGTAGCGAACACAGGACTGACTATACCGTAAATATTTTCCAACTAACCATCTAAGGGAAGTCTCAAAAGAACTTAAAATCGATTCTTTATTTGTCTCAACGATCAGATCACCAGTCTCAGACCAACAGTAACGTTCCCTCGGAGGTTAGAATGTAATGGGTTCCATAACAAGTTATTTCAGTATGCAATAGTGAAAATATTATTAATGATAGACCGGAACCTAGTAAATACTACACAACTCTGTATGTACGCCTTAGTGAGCAGCAAGGACGCTAATTAAATGCTTTCTTTAAACACACAGGAGACTTTCTTTAAATAATATATCCGTAAGAACACAATTCCTTGGAGTAAACAGTAACTATCAAGCTAACAATCAAGAACAAGCTGTGGCGTTATGGGTGCTAAGTAGATTTTTCAGCAGGAAGCACTCTCAAATAGTATTGTAGTTGCATATAAAAGGGAAGTATAGCAATTGCTTGAATATCATTGATAAATTAATACGTATTTTTTTACATATGGAATCACAACATATTTCAGTCCCAAGGGCCCACCTAAAACAAACCGCCGTACGTTCCCTATAATAGGAGTTGGTTCCCGTGACGAAAGCAAGATATAATAATATTGGGATTCGAACCTTGGATCTCTTTTGGAGTCTCCCTTAAAACATCATTCATTTGTAAAAGACTAATAAATCCAATAAGGAACTGGCAAGTAAACAAACAGTCTTACTCCCACGGTCCTGGGATTCGGGCGATATACATATCAGAGGCATAAGCCGTATACCCACCGTCGCTGGTATGTCAGCTCCAAGATTCACTGGTCAGTACCTGTAAAAGAATACAAGTGGGGCAGCAATGCATGATTTACGCCAGATGGATAGTGGGAGACGAAAGTAATGTTTATTCTCCACTGCTTAGAAATATCTTACCTTTTGTTATACGTTTCAACTTGTACACATTTCAATTGCTAAAAGAAAAGCATAACTTATTAAACACATCTTGTTATCCTTGTTTAACTTTTTAGGAAAAATAACCAGAATTGTAATCTAATTCTGTATTAATATTCACTTCACTTTGATTACATGGACCACATATAATATAAAACAACACTAATATTTTTAAATTATGATTAGCATTTCGCTCAAAAATAAACTGGACCTTATAAACGATTTCGGAACGATACGTAAGCGCACACGACTATTCCGGTGAATATACGGAATAAAATTCACTAGTGCACTATTGAAGAAAGATGACTTGGTTGCTGGATAGCAATGAGTTGAATGTCCCATTCCTTGACATACAACAGGGTTCTTCTATGAAATCGTTGTATTGGCGAGAGAAATACTTAAGGATAATTCTTATTAAGATATATGCATGTTTTTTTTTTTTTTTTGCTATTGAAACCTCATTTATACAGGTAGCACTATTCCAATGTCTCTTGATGCGTTTCAGAGCGTATATTGAATAGGTTCTTGTTTAGAAAATGTTGACGTTTTCCCTTACATTGTAAATAAGAACACTTTCTCATTTGAGAGTGTTGGTAGAACATTTTTGTTCATTCACTTTGACTCTCACATGATGAAAGAATGATACTCTCTCTCCTTAGAGAGTATTTGGAGAACAATCTTGTTTGTTCTCAAAGTAGAAACACTTGCACCTTCGCATCTTGAAAGAGAATATCCTCTCTCCCGGTCCTCTTCCTGCGTCGCATATTTGCCAGTTAGCGGCGCAAGAATACACTGACAAAACTAAAATATAGTTCGTAGAAAACATTAAGTTTTTGCTTCATAATATTGCTAATGATATATAATGAATGGTCCATAGGTTAATAGAAAGCACATTAAAACACTGATTGTTCCAATAAGTTGTGGAATTGACGATTATTGATAGTTTTCACATTGTCACGTAAAAGTCTGTCATCGGCATGAGGACTTGTGCGTGGGCGTTGATCTCGAGAGTAGCAAAATTCCTCTTCAAAATATGGGCTGACGGGAGGAAGCAGGGCTGTCTGGAAAAGTGAGGCACCTTTAGGGTGACAAATTCCTGAGCATTGTTCTCCTCCAAATGTTAGCTGATTGCGTTATATTTCTAAGAATTGATGTTGGAATAATACAGGTGTTGATTTAAAAATTCAGGCCAGTCCATACCGTTATAGATGGCGGCCAACAGACTGTCTACTGAAGGTATCACAGAAGTGGGCAAGAACCCTGGATTCCAAATCTTCATAACCATATTGCAACAGAACACCAATCACAGCACTCCATTAGTCCACAAAGGGTTAATGTCATTTTAAGTTCGTTCACGCTGAAGAAGAACAGTTCGTAAGTTCACTCGGACACACATAGTCACTAAATTCGAAGAATAACGAACGCGAGGGCCATTTACGATAACACGAGGGCCATTTCGTAAATGTCTTTCAAGTCCTTTTATTTTAATCTTCCTTTGGAATGTAAACACAAATATAATTTCAATGTTTGAATATAAATCAATAGTTATTTGTAATTCAAAATACTATTCAGCATTGTACTTCATAATGTTTTTCAAAATTCAAACCAAATTATACAAACATATTAATATATTCAATGCAATAATGTATTCAATGAATAAACATCATATTCAATAAAATATTACATTTAGTAAGGTATCGTATTCAATGAAGTATTGTATTCAATGCCATATTTAAGAATGCACAACAAAATATAAATAGTACAAACTAACTGTATACCAATAAATCTAAAATGGTAAAATTACTTAAGATTCTGCAATAATACTTCTTAATTCTAAAATAAAACACACAATATCATTCAAGAATAACATATATCACTAAGTAATTAAACATATCATGATTTTATTTTTCATGAAAATAAAATATTTCTTCCTACTATATGTGTAGAAAATTTATTACAATGAAAAGATCAAGATTATTCATAAAATTCAAAAGTGTACTTTCATTGACATGTTAACACAAGACATTTATCGAGAATATTCGAAATAATTCAACACAACTAGAACATACGACATAGTTCAAGCAAATTCATATTTTATTAAAATTACATGTTAAAAGCACATAAGTAAATATAACACTAAAAGTATTTCATTTACTATGAAATGAAATAAACTGGGCACATGTGAGCTCGTCACGCTCAAAGTATATGAAAATATACTGCCTGCATAAAATTTGCAAGACCCTACCTCATTTATTTATTAATATCTTTCCATCCCCGAAGCAAAGTGAAAAGATAGGATGTTTGGTTAAAATTCAAAAATAATATAGAGGGGACTAATGAGAAAATTGCCTACTCCGGGCATTACATAATATGAATAACCCATAATATTGGAGGAACCTTTGCTTCCATATTTTCAAGTTCTATTGGGAATATTATCGTATTCAACGAAAAGAATAATACAAAGTGAATGCAACAATAGTTGCTAACAATTATCATGTACACAACTTACTTGGTACTCATTTATAGTAAGATGTCTCATTGTATATTCTTTTCAACTGAACCACGCGCCGTGAAGGTGGGTACAGGTAACTACCATAACTTACCACACCAAACTTCAAGTATCCTCAGCTGATTAGTAATCCCAGAGGCATACTGATTAGGTAAAACGAAATAACTTGACATAACACATCGTAAGTATACATTACTATTAATGGATGCATGTTTATTATTTAGTAATTAGAAATTTAACAAATTAATTTAAAATGTGCTTATTTAGGTTTATTACCGAATGATTTCTCACCAAAATATTTAAATTTGTGATTCGAAACATTTTTAGTTTTGTAAAAATGCAACATTGTGATGGAATATTCTATATAGATTTTCCACATCTTCACAATTTAAATTTATTTCATTTCACTATATTTGAAAATTTTCACTGTGCAGATTCACTCTTGCACTTCGAAAAGAAACACTATATTTTCGTAACTCCAAAAATTAAATTTCGTTGTGAATGCATTACCAAAAAAATATACTATTACAAGTAATTTCGTATTACGTATATTAGAAATATCAAGATTTTTTAAAAATAGTGTCTCTCATCCAACATTTTCAATATCTTATGAGGTGCAATAATATATGAAGTGAAAAAATTAATATTCAAAATTTGTAAGATACTAACAGTGTTAAAAAATATTCATAGTATGAAAAATAGTTACTAACACCTAAGAATTTTGTATAAAAGAACTTTTGCAATGGATATATATTCATTTTCCATTGCAAGGTCAACAATATGGAAAATGGGCAATCCGGCTATGTGTTAATGTCGTTTACCCAATTCCTTTTCGTATTGGATTTATTACAACATCGTAAAGTAAAATTGTCATGCATTCAAGAATTTTGCTTTTAACTTCCATAATGGGCATCCATTGGATTTTGTTAGTACCAAAGCGCAATATTCTGTAAGCACTAGATTTTTGTGCTACCTTACTATGAGAATTAACAGATTTCTTATGAATGGTTTGTACGCTCAAAACATTTATGCATTGAGTATCATTACGAATTTTGGGAGCAAAGAATTTACACTTTCTACGTAGGCATAATACCTTACTTAATTTACGCACATTTTTGCAGCTTTTCAGGTTATTTTTCATTTTCGCACGGTGGAAAAACCTTTGCTTAACCTTTTTGCTTTCCAAACCAAAATTTCTGTTTCTAAATTTCTCAATGACATTTCGAGTTGAGTACAAAGTATTGGTTGGTGGATAGTCAATCTGAACGTTCTGATTTGGTTCAATACACTTTTCCTTACCTTTTCTGAATCTAAATTTCATAGATTTACAGGTTGCACGATGTATGCCAAGCGAACATGGAATGGTTTCATTTCTACTAGAACATACGATTACAAGTGTACATACTGTACCTTCTAGCAACACTAAAGATATATTACCACTGGAAAAATAACGCAACTCGCGAATCTGAATTGGTTGCCTAATGAATCTTACTCTGGGATAACTTGTACCATGCCGTGTATACACCACAAAAATAACAGGACTTGTAGACAAACATTTTTTACGAACAAGTACCATTGAGCGGGAGGGGGGAAACAACTGATTCACCCACTTCCTTTCACATAAGGGACAAGTGCAGACTTTAATCTCGTCTAAAAATACTACAACAGTATCACTTTTTATTTCCCTAGTGGTAGTTACGTTAACCACACTCGTACTACTGTTGGAGGTAGCCTCCATGAAGTCAACCTGCACGGTGTTTACATTTACACTGACATTTTCATTACTTACTTCATTTTCCTCAATAAAGACATCATTACTCTGTAAAACAAACATGTTTTCCAATTGGCTTTTGATGCTTTGTAATTGTACAGGGTTATTATCCAACAACTGAAACAACTCATTCCACTTAACATTTTCACTTTCATTAATTTGGAAAAAAGCGACTCTTGGACTTCAGATAACCTACATTTTTTAATAGGATTTGGATAAGGATCAATATCATCGGCAACATTTTCCAATTTCCTTTTACAACTTTTAGTTCTAACCTCAGAAGGACAACTATGGCGAACATGTGCTAACGGGTCAACATTAAATTCATCTGTAAATTTAACCTTTTTAGGAATTTTATTTTCCTTTTTGGTCTGACACATTACCTGACATAGTATGTAAACTGACATCCTTGCTACATTTTTTGAGGATAGATTTGATACTACTAACAGCAATTTCAGGAGAATTTTCAACATTACTTGAAAATAATTTTTTCTCCTTTTCATTGAACGTACTATCCTGATCGCTAAAAGAACTAACGTCAGAATACTTTTTCTGTAGCCGTTGAACTATTATTTCCATAACTTTATTCTTGACATTAACGTCATGACATTGAAGATTGAACTTTTTAGCTACATAGTTAAAATCTATATACTTGCCGCGAGCACACTTCTCTTTCAATTTCTCGTACTAAATTGGTTTCCTAATACCACGTACACGGAGATTGATCTCTTTTTCGATATCTCTCCTATATTCACAATTAAAATTAAATACAGATTCACAAATTGCGATTTTCGCTACTCTATTGAAACTAAGAGTTTCTACATCAAGGCCTAAAACATTCTGAAACTCTTCTAAGCAAAATGGAACAGTACTATATTTATATTTATTTATTACGTTAGCGTACTCTAACTCTATCTGTGCTCTTACATTCATTAAATTCAGCGCTAGCATTTTGTACGTGGGTTTATGAAATATATATTCTAAAATGAACACAAAAATATAAAAATGTAAGTAACACTACATGTAAAAGAATGCAAGGATATATTTCTTTCGCAAAACATTAATTGCTAGGTTCACATTTTAAATTTCAATGATTGTTTCATATTCTTGTATGCATAAACTAGGACCTACCTGCTTTTGTGCAGCAATGTTTGGCTGATTTAAAAGCTCCTGAGAATTACTTTCAACCTTTTCGCGTAATTCAACCACGTCTGCTCTTAAATTCTCAAATTGTTCGGTCAACTCTTTTTGATTTGATTTTAATATTTGGTTAGTTGCAGCCAAATCTGCAGATAACTTTTTCACCGCTTCGAGCAGTGTTTCCATTTCACTAAGCGTTGACATTGTAAAATATTATCCTGAGAAATACAACATGCAAATTATTACACTGGCATTGAATACGAAACAGTGAAGTTCAAAAATCTACTTTCTCCCCACTAAAACATCTGTCTTTGTTCGGTGGTCATTTTATCAGAGGAGTTGGTTCGTTCATTACATGTCCCTGTTCGGGCGCCATTTATAATAGGAGTTGGTTCCCGTGACGAAAGCCAGATATGATAATATTGGGATTCGAACCTTGGATCTCTTTTGGAGTCTCCCTTAAAACATCATTCATTTGTAAAAGACTAATAGATCCAATAAGGAACTGGCAAGTAAACAAACAGTCTTACTCCCACGGTCCTGGGGTTCGGGCGATATACATATCAGAGGCATAAGCCGTATATCCACCGTCGCTGGTATGTCAGCTCCAAGATTCACTGGTCAGTACCTGTAAAGAATACAAGTGGGGCAGCAATGCATGATTTACGCCAGATGGATAGTGGGAGACGAAAGTAATGTTTGTTCTCCACTGCTTAGAAATATCTTACCTTGTGTCATACGTTTCAACTTGTACACATTTCAATTGCTAAAAGAAAAGCATAACTTATTAAACACATCTTGTTATCCTTGTTTAACTTTTTAGGAAAAATAATCAGAATTGTAATCTAATACTGTATTAATATTCACTTCACTTTGATTACATGGACCACATATAATATAAAACAACACTAATATTTTTAAATTATGATTACCATTTCGCTCAAAAATAAACTGGCCTTTATAAACGATTTCGGAACGATACGTAAGCGCACACGACTATTCCGGTGAATATACGGAATAAAATTCACAAGTGCACTATTGAAGAAAGATGACTTGGTTGCTGGATAGCAATGAGTTGAATGTCCCATTCCTTGACATACAACAGGGTTCTTCTATGAAATCGTTGTATTGGCGAGAGAAATACTTAAGGATAATTCTTATTAACATATACGCATGTTTTTTTTCTTTGCTATTGAAACCTCATTTATACAGGTAGCACTATTCCAATGTCTCTTGATGCGTTTGAGAGCGTATATTGAATAGGTTCTTGTTTAGAAAATGTTGACGTTTTCCCTTACATTGTAAATAAGAACACTTTCTCATTTGAGAGTGTTGGTAGAACATTTTTGTTCATTCACTTTGACTCTCACATGATGAAAGAATGATACTCTCTCTCCTTAGAGAGTATTTGGAGAACAATCTTGTCTGTTCTCAATGTAGAAACACTTGCACCTTCACATCTTGAAAGAGAATGTCCTCTCTCCCGGTCCTCTTCCTGCGTCGCATATTTGCCAGTTAGCGGCGCAAGAATACACTGACAAAACTAAAATATAGTTCGTAGAAAACATTAAGTTTTTGCTTCATAATATTGCTAATGATATATAATGAATGGTCCATAGGTTAATAGAAAGCACATTAAAACACTGATTGTTCCAAGTTGTGGAATTGACGATTATTGATAGTTTTCACATTGTCACGTAAAAGTCTGTCATCGGCATGAGGACTTGTGCGTGGGCGTTGATCTCGAGAGTAGCAAACTTCCTCTTCAAAATATGGGCTGACGGGAGGAAGCAGGGCTGTCTGGAAAAGTGAGGCACCTTTTGGGTGACAAATTCCTGAGCATTGTTCTCCTCCAAATGTTAGCTGATTGCGTTATAATTCTAAGAATTGATGTTGGGATAATCCGAGGGTTGATTAAAAAATTCATGCCCGTCCATACCGTTATATCCCAAAACTATATGACACTGATATCTTCGTCTTATTAAAGGGAGAAGTAAGTCCAAACTTTTTCAAATGGTACGCCATTGTATAATGTGAGTTAAGTACCTCTAAAAGCATTACTGCTTCGTTTTTAAGACCTAGGTATACAACACAAGCCAATAGGAATTAAGGAATACATGGCGACGTCCACTGCTGATTTCTAAATTTCAAAAAAAATTTACAGACATAAGCCGCCGTAAGCCCTTTAGCCTTACCGAACACCTCGAAATAGAACCCTCGAATTATTAGCACACCCGTTGCACCCTAAACCGCTAATCAAGAATCAAACATACCCCCCCATCTTCAAAATTAATTCTTTAACCACCGCATTACTTAGAGATCGATTTAATCTTTTATTACTATCTTTTTTCATACATTGTGGAATACTATTACAATGAAGTCAAGTGACATCTTTGCTAATGTTATCTTTTTGAGGCGATTTCTGATGTAGTGGATGCATATTAAAAGAAGTTTTACAAGCTGGGGGTTGCTTGTTCTATCGCAAGTGACACATCAACTTGTCCATCATTTTAACGGGCTTTCTCTTTACTATACCTTATGATCTCACCGTGATATACAGTCTTTCTCAGTTAAAGACCTCCTGTTCATCACGTCACTGGTTCTAAACTCGAATATTTTGAATTTGCAAGTCCTAAGGACAATATGTGCTGGCGTACTTTTCCCACTTCAACCCACACTCTGTCGTCGGTTGTACTGCATGCAAACTAATATCTACCATTAGTAATACCAATATTTCTGCAGAAAGCCACAGTCGCCATCCTTGTAGATATGACATATGAAAGTAATTTTTCAACAGATTTTAGTCTATTACAGGGTGTAAGTTGCAATTGAAAAATCCTAATCGGAGTACGCTTCTTCTCAAATATTACAATGTCTGGTTAGTTGTAGTGCATGCTAACAGCTTGCATTCGATTTGAAAAGAGAACAACACGTATCTCGACATATCCTCATAGTAAAATATCTGAATGTTTCTGTATCTTGGTAATACAATATTCTCTGAAAACAGTCTGAAGTACAGATCTAAGCTGATATCTGTGTGTTTCGATTTTCTTCAGGCCAATATTAACGGCTCTTAGCTGGACTGTGCAAGGAATGTACTCTAAGCAGTTTGCTATGATATTCCGCTATATGCAGCGATCATCTATGCAGAATTCTACAGACGACTTGGTGCCTCTGTTTTTGTAAACGAATTTACTTGTTCTAGGATGGCTCTTGTCAACGGCCATAGATAAGCTCGCATACATACCCGGCCAATGATCAGTCTGGTTCAGTATTAAAGATCAGTACACTTCGTAAGCCTCAACTGCTGGCGATTAATTGGGTACATTTTGTGGACTAGCTTTCTGCTCCTGACAAGATACCTTTGAGTCGATAGACAGGATTCGCAAGTTCTATTCAAGTCAGCGAGATAATTAGTGTTAATCTAATAAATAAGATTACAGAAATACTTCTTGTTGATCATTCCGTCTCAGATATTAAAGGTGTCAAAAAGATAATACAGTTGGTGCACTAATCTGCTACAGAGGGGAACTTAGCAGAACTTTACTCATAGGTGAGAAAACGTATTGAAGATCGAGAATTTCAAATCCCCCAATAAGCTTAATAAGAGTGTGCTATATGGCAGTCTGTAGTGCAAAATAAACCGTGCGAGTCAGAAAGACTTTAAGGTTGTATAGCCTGAAGATTAGTGTGATTGATACGTTACGTTATCCATATAGCATCTTGATGAGGTGAGTCAAAGTTGCAAAAGACGCCTCGGAATTTTTTATAAAAAAAGTTTAACTTTCAGGCTAATAAAAAGTTAATAGCCGTTTCTATTACTTTCTTTGGGCACCGAGACGAGCAGGTACTCGAACACAATTACTAGGGAAGCAAATTCAGTGATTCAGCTGCAAGATGTGGAAAGTGAGCCTAGGAAGTTTTATATCTTTCAGGTTTAAGTGAATATCTTCGAACGAAATCAAAGTAAAAAAAAATTTGTCAATTGATAATTTTGTTGATTTCTGTGTTTTACACCTTTTCTACCAGGCCTGTATAACTCTTTGTATCGCGAATCAGTGCTTAAGACAGCTAGCTTTATAAATTCATTGGCCGCACTTATCTCACAGGCCAAGAAGCGGGCCTGGGTTTATAAGGTAATCACGTAATAAATTACCTAAAAACAACCTATTAGAGTGTCAGGCCAATAACATACATGTGAATACTTTACAACCTTATGACCATAAGTGTAATATTACTGTTAGGGAAAATGGTTAACCTTCGTGGCCTTCTGACTGAAAAGCAGCTTGGTACAGTCGCAAAGGAACAAGGTGCTGAGCACTAAGCATTGATTGTCCTTATGTCGTATAAAACCTAGAGCAATATGTTGAAACCAACAGGGATCGACGTGTAGTAGAGCTTTCATTCTTACGCCCCCTCTTAGATAAAAATGTACATGGAGTCTTTGCATGTACCGCATATCGAAACATCGTTCTATATTAAGGGCGTTAAACTTTGCTTCTTTTTAGGAGATTCGAAAACAAAACGGTAGTTACACAATTTTTAGTATTCATGCAGATGGCAGAATCCTTGGAGTCAATAATCTGCTGTAGAACATCTTAACATATAAACAATCAAACAATAAACAATTGTTATTTACGTACAATTGAATGGTACTGTAGTACGCGTATGTGATATCTAAATTAACTGGTTTAGCTCGTTAAATTTGATTTGTCCTGCTACGGTTTTATCTCTACGTGTACCAAAACCGCTAGTGTTAATGGATTCGAAAATATGTAAACTAAACAATAAACCACCTTAATGTATTAGACCTTGTTTTTATACCTTCTTTTATAATTACATCAAGATCATCTTCATGTCCAATTTGTAACAATCTGAAAATCGTTCGTTTCAAATCTTGTTTGTTTTGTTTCACAATTGTGATTATTGACTGTTTTAGTTTATTCTAAATACTTGTTTATTTAATTTTAGCTTATTGTTACTAATTTTAAAATGTTATCAATTTTCAACTCAAATTTTATTAAAACGAGTCTTTGAATTATAGTTTTCTGGTATACTAAATAAATCACTGGGCGGAAAGTGCTTTAAATTATGTATACATGCATTTTCATCTTTTTCTAAATTATTGATCGATTGAAAGATATACACTGAATGTCTACGAAACCAGTGAAAGTTAATAAATGTAAGAAACGAATTAATTTGACGTTTTTTAAACAATCTGAGGTGTTGTCTAAGTTTAATACCATATTGTATTGACAATCATATTCTTTTGTGCTGCAAATTGATATATATGGTAAGATGTGTTCAAGAAATATCAATCAATATAATATGAATTGCTAAGAGCCTAACCCCGCCTACTTCCGTATCCCAGATGATTCCCAATGCTAAATTATTAATTTATATTTTGTATGAAATAATTATTTTATTAAATAATATGAATTTTAAGGAATTTTTAAAGCTAATATTACAGCCTGTGTACTAACACGAGATGGATGTTACGGATGTTTTATATGTATTCTTAGCCATTGTGTATAAAGCTTCGCAGTCATGTGGAAATACGTCGTTGCCTCGAAATAATATATGTACTGGCTGTAGGAAGTAAAATGGTGCTAAGAAACTGGTGTATCCTATAATCCGGATCGTTAGAAAGCAGACAGCTGTAATATTGCCCTTGTATCCTGATAATAGAAATAAAGCATTAAAATTTGGAACTGAGATTTGGAATCCGTATTATTATTGTTTGATTGTTAAATGCTGTGAGTCTACTTCCACGCATATCCGGACCTGCTTGACTGGTGCTACTTGTAATGGAAGTTCGAAATACAAATTATATAAAAGTTAAGGTTTTCTTATGGCAACGAATGGTTGGTACTATAGAAAATGGGTAGTACTAGTGAGTGTTTTTAGGAAAATAAATTTTAACAGCTACACAGAAAATGGCGACCGTGTTACCGGACTTTGAAGACAGATGTCGTTACTGGTAGCAGATCCAGAGTCAGAAGATAACGACAATGATCTGAAAAGATATCAGCGTTGAGGATAGTGGATACCAGAGAAAATAAAGTTTTTGAGAAGACTTTGGACTTCGGAAGTAGGCGGAACATTATTGAATAGTATGGTAAGGAAGAATAAAGGTGACATAACTGCTAAAAGCAGAGACAATTTAATATATCTGTGTTGTGACGGTGTGGAAGTAACTGAACAGGATACTGATAACAGTATAGTGTGTAATACTTGCCGCAATTATTTTCATCTGTCGTGTGAAAAAGTAGAATCAACCAAGTTAGAAGAATTATTAAACACTTGGTGTTGTAGGCGATGTACCAGTAAAGATAATCAATCAATAGTAGAGGAGGATGAGGCTTCTGAAGAGGAAGAAGAAGTTGCTGAAAGTAGTAATATAGGATCTGAAACAATTTTGACAAAACTGTGGAAGGAGATGACGCGTATGAATAAAAATTTGGAAAAGAAATTCGAGGATCAGAATAACAATTTTGAACTTCATTGTCAGAAGTTGGAAGAGCGGATGAATAAAAGGATGATTGAGTCTGAACAGAAGTGGCATCAAGAACTCACCAACTGCAAACAAGAGTTTAAGGAGGATTTGAAAACTGAGATACAAACTGTCGATATCCGATTGAATCAATTGAGTGATTAAGTGAGTGGACAAAAAGATAAGTTGAAGAAGGTGACGGATATAATGGAGATAACTCAGGGAAAACTTAGTAATCTAGAAATACAATACGGTAAGAAGTTGCAAGAGCAAGATTGTAAGTACCAGTGGCTCAAAGAAAAATTTGAATCCTTTTCAGGCAAACAGATAATGTCAGGTAATTGTAATGATATGAGTGTTGCCAATGCATGTATTCCTACTCTCTTTTCAGGTAATATATCCAGAACCACCGAGATTCCGAGTGTGACGTCTATGTCTACTGCTGTTACCACTACCGTTACTACGGTAAATAGTCCTGTTTCTCCCATCGTAAATTATAGCCAAAGTTCTGTTTCTCCTATAGTAAACCATTGTCATACAGTTAATTCAGGTGTGCCTTATCACATTCCTAACGGAGTAAATATGAGATCGAGTAGGGTAAATTCTTTAGAAACTGGATTTCATTATCCTATAACGGGTCAAACGCCTGAAAAAGGTTCAGTAAGAAATCCTTTCGGATTGAATGAGAGTGATGTGTGGTACGAGTTACCGCTAAAACCTAAAGACCTTCGCGAATCCCCCCGTTTCGGAGGACAACGAACAGCTGGTGCTGCGAGACAGTTCCTTGAAGATTTTGAAAGATGTGGTAATATGTTTCACTTAACTGACGAAGAAAAACTATTCCTGGTCCCGCAGTTTCTAACACGTGCGGCTAAAGGTTGGTTTAGAACAGTCGCATCTGAAAATAAAAGATATGAAGATTTTATACGATTTTTTCGAGAACAATATTTATCACCAGATTTAGAATGGGCTCAGAAACAACAACTCTTAACCATGCGCTACGATAAGAGTAAGTTTCCATCCACGCTAGAGTTTGCCTGGGATTTGCTTGAGAAATATCATAGTATTGCGGAAGATTATAGGGAAACAGAGCTCATTGATACTATTCTAACCTGCCTTCCGGAAGAAGATTCTCGATTGTTAAGAGTGGTTCCCGCAAAATCTGTCCAGGATGTATTAATTAGGCTCGCGAACATCAAAGCTGGAGAAGGCGCCAAGCGTAATATAGTCAGTTATCGCTCCCGTAATAATCCGGATAATGATCGTGCGTCCAAACCAATCGATGTTAATCTTGCTCAAGTAACACAACATACTGCAGACAATAGTACTTGTAGTAATAATTACCGTTTCCAGTACAAAAGAAGAAACTGGGGAAATTATGCACGAACACCGTCCAACAATAACCAACGTAGAAGAGTTCAGTTTTCACAAGACCAAAGTTGTCAAACTAACGAAAGTTATTCACCAATTGAAGATTTAAGATTAGGGGCTAGCCGACCGGAAGGCTCGGGTGACAATCCAGTTACCTCGGAAAACGTGTGGCGCAATCGTTCATAGGAAGGGTAAACGGTTGCGAGGGCAAAAACATAAACCCTTCCGCCACTGGAATAATAAGAACCGATTTTGTATTATTCGAAGACCCAGATCTGATATCTAGTGAAGTAATCCGAAAAGAAGAAAAGACTGATAATTACTGTCAGAAATTATTTTCAATATTAGAACAGAATGGAAGTTCCGTTGCAACTAAGGACGGCATACTGTTTGTTAAAGGTAAACTTAAAAATAAATGGTTGCTTGTGATTCCTAGGAAGTTCGTGGATGTGTTAGTAAAGAAAATACATGAAAAGGGTCATTTTGGACTTAAGAAGTGTTTTGGTTTTGCCCGCGCACTATTTTATTGGAAGAACCAAAAGAGAGATATAGCTAACTATATCAATAACTGTTTAACATGTGCTCGTACAAAAGCAAGAAATCGATCGATTCCCACTGTTAAGTGCCATATTGAATCGAAGTGTCCTCACGAGAAGCTTTGTGTAGATATCGTGGGAAAGTTACCTAATAGTCGTGGATTCTATTATGTTTTATCTGTATTAGATGTGTACTCTCGCTTTATATGTTTTTATCCTCTGAGGACCGCACACGCTCAAGAGATTATTAAAGTTCTACAGAAATATTATTTCTATGTATTTCCTTACCCAAACATATTGTAAGCGATAACGGATCACATTTTACCTCGAAGAAATGGAAAGAATTTTGTGTACGCCATAACATCGAACACACTTGATATCACCCTATTCTCCTCAGGCAAATGGACTTGTGGAAAGAAGACACAGGGAATTAAATAGAATAATGCGAATAAAGTGCTCCGAAGATCACTTTAAATGGAGTCAATCTTTGAAGGAAGCGCAAGATCTCTTGAATCATTCAATGTGTGAAGCTACCAACCATTGTCCAGCTACCAACCATTGTCCAGATAATAGAAATAAAGCATTAAAATTTTGGAACTGAGATTTGGAATCCGTATTATTATTGTTTGATTGTTAAATGCTGTGAGTCTACTTCCACGCATATCCGGACCTGCTTGACTGGTGCTACTTGTAATGGAAGTTCGAAATACAAATTATATAAAAGTTAAGGTTTTCTTATGGCAACGAATGGTTGGTACTATAGAAAATGGGTAGTACTAGTGAGTGTTTTTAGGAAAATAAATTTTAACAGCTACAATTTTGTTAGGTGTATAAGGCGGGGACGTTATTACAAAATAATAATCATAACTGATTGGATCAACAATTACGCTGTTGTGAATAACGTATTGGTTTTCAACAGCTGTTGTTCGTCATCATCTATATAAGATTGCCTTCCGATCTCCCATTTGTACGCGAAGTCCCTTGACAGATTAGAGAAAACCATCAATATTCCATATCTGCTCTTTTATACTAACATATGGCTCGTTCACAATCCTAACTTGCAGTCACTTGTTATGTAAAGGTTAGTAACCTTAGCCGGCTGGATCTGGAATTTGCATATTTTCTTTCACACATAAACCTCGTTCGATTGGGTTCTTGCCTACACCATTTCACTCTTGGAGTTGGAGGTACTTCCGAGTAGAATGCTGTAGAGCTGCCGTTAGTAGGTGGAAAAGTGGCCATATTGAAACTTTGTAACTCTCCCTTGTTATACCTGATATGGATTATAGAACCATCCTCACCGACTCCTAACCAAAAATCTTGAATAAATACCAAAATATTGTAGAACTAAGATTAGTCTTTAGTACGTTTAAAGATACACTAACAATTGCCGTTAACACTATGTTTCTACGTCTATTTGTATAGAATTTGATATTTTTGTACGTCGATCCCAAACAAATAATCTTGAATAAATCCCAAAAGGTTGTTGCATTAACGTTAGTGCTTAGTGCTTTTCAGTGCACTAACGATGCATTAACGATTGCCGTTAACTCTATGTTTTTACCTATATTTGAAGAGAATTTGATATTTCTGAAGCTGCCCCCCAACAACAAAAAAATCTTGAATAAATCCCAAAATATGGTAGCGCTAACGTTAGTGCGTAGTGAGTTTAAGCGCACTAAGGATGCACTAACGGTTGAGGTTTTTAGCTATATTTGTATAGATTTTGATATTTCTGAATTTGCCCACCCAACAAAAAATCTAGAATAAATTCCAAAATATTGTACCACTAACGATAGTGCTTAGTACCTTTAAGTGCACTAACGATGCACTCACGATTGCGGTTAACCCTATGTTGCTATCTCTTTTAGATATAATTTGATATTACTGAAATTACCCATTACACCGAAAATCTGGAATAAATTACTAAATATGGTAGCACAAACGACAGTGCTTAATTCGTGTAAGCGCACTAAAATGCACTAATGATTGCCGTTAGCTCTATGTTTCTACCACTATTTGAATAGAATTTGACGGTATTGGAGTTGGCCCCACCCAAAAAATCTTGAATAAATTGCAAAATGTGCTAGCACAAACGTTGGTGCTAGTGCGTTTACGTGCACTAACGATGCACTAACGATTGCCGCTAACATATTTTTTTACCTCTATTTGTATAGAATTTGATATTTCTGATGTTGGCCCCCAACGAAAATTTGAATAAATCATGATATATGACAGCACTAACGTTAGTGCTTAATGTGTTTAAGTGCACTAATGATGCACTAACGATGCGCTAAATTTTGTGAAAATCTGTCTGCATAAAGATGAAGTTGGCCCACCCACCTAAAATCTTCAATATCTCGTAAACGATGATTGTACTAACGTTAGTTCTGAATACACTAACGTGCACTAACGATGTGCAATATTTGGTATAATTTGGGAGAGGTGGGGGAGCAAACTTAAGGCACGTAAAGATGTCTCTTGACTTTATTGAAATAGTATTTTACTAATACTCTACTCTTCTGCATACAGTAAATGTGTGCAAGAAGAGTAACCAAAGCACATGCCTTATGACATTAGATCAGCCATTATACTAGAAGGGTGTTCAAATCGTACCTGCAGCATACATTAGGTTAGGAAAAGGTGTAGAAGACCTTTTTGGCATCCTGTACATTATGGCAACTTTAGTGAAAGTGTTCAATAGCCATGCCTAATCAAGATCATTAGGAACTCACTTCTAGAGTTTGCTTCGGGACCTCTACATGTGGTTATGAAGACATTTACAACCCTCGGAGGAGATGACAAAATCTAGGATCTGCGATCTTATTTAACAACGTCTGGATAACGAAATCAATATGCAACATTTACAAGATAATGAAACTGCATGACAAAAAACATCTAAGGAAGTCTCAAAATTAAGACGGTGACATTTTCAGAAACGTTAACTTTGGCTGCAGTATAAACAGAAGGACATAATCGTATTGCCATTCATCCAAAGGAACTACATTGAACAGGGGACTAAAAACTTCATTTGTAGGCAATTGAATTAATGCTTCAGTTTTCTCACGCAGCTGGTCATTTTTTCTATGCAAAATTTGCACATTAATAATCTCAACTGATGGAAGCTTAGGAGGCAACTACGGTATCAGAGGATTAGAAGATATTAACAACTCAAGGAACATTCACAATTCGCAAAAAAAGAGAGGCCTTCTTGAGCGTAGTTCCAAGTGATATGATTATCGAAGAGTGCTTAACGAAGGCCACAATTTTCTCTGGGGGATTAACTCAACGTCAGACAGAATGTTAGCAAGATTAATCCTTCTTTCCCAAATACTGTTACGGTAAAAGAAGTTCTATACTTTTTGAAGGAAACAGTTTATCATTAGAGCGACGCGTTGAGCTAATGAACCTTCCTTGTGTGATAATGTCTCAATGCGCAAGAATGTCAATTCGACTGTGGTGAATGTATCAGAGTCTCCCTTGTCTTGGTGCTTTAAAACCCACACGTAGAAGGAAGAGTCCTTCTACACGCAATGGTGTGGACTAAAAATGGCAACTCAAATCTGCTTTATCTACGTATATAAATTATGTTAAGCGCTATTTTCACTTTATATTTTATGGATATAAATTACAATTAGACACGGAAAGTACCAAAAGACAAAAATGAGCTTTCGGGAAATATGTGCAACGATCCAATTTAAATCTGCCATTGAAGTCACGAAAATTGAAACACAGTTCTTGAGAAACCTGGATATCAAAACTAGAGGGCTTCAAATGATACAAGCAGATTTTGAAGCAGTAAAGGTAGCTGAATATGGACAAGAATAATGGAAGAAACTACAAACATGAAATCTGTAGCTGTTCATGGGTCTGATTCAGATATTCTAAGAATCTTACTAAAAGACTTCATGAGCAGTTGATGATACTTTTAAGGCCACATACAAGCTGAACTGAAAAAAAAAATTCTACCAAATTAATAAATTTCAAGATATTCTAGCGTCATTAAAAGATTGCTTTCACTTTTTCATGATACAACAAGCTGTGACACGACCTCAGCTATACTCAGTAGTGAATAGTTGGCAGCCTTCAAGTCCCTTCAAAAAGAAGAAAAATTGTGCAAGTTAGTCAGAGTATTGAATCAACCAAATGTGAATCCTGGCAAAGTGGTAAGGTAAGACATTTCTTATTCACCTGTATGGACAAGCAAATATGTCCTCCCTGGTGTAAGACATATCAGATATAACAAGGAAGTAGTTACAAAGCTTCAATATGGCCACTTTTCCCATTACTAAATCAGCAGCTGCGCAACATTCAATTCGGAAGTACCTCCAAATCCAGGAGCGAAATTGTTTAAGCATGAACCCAATCGAAAGAGGTTGGTGGACCCACACAGCTACCATCTGCTCCAGCCAGATAATCTTACTTACCTGTAGGTAATAAGCGACTTCAAGATAGGACTGTGACCGAGCCACATTTAGTGTAAAAGAGCCGATATGTAGTATTCAAGCTTTTTGTGCATTTTGCCAAGGGAGATCATGTACAAATGGCAGATCGGAAGACAATCTGATATAGATCATAACGAACAACAGCTGTAAAAAACCAATATGTCATTGACAACGGCTTAATTGTTGATCCCATCAGTTTTGTGATATCGTCGCACCCTTATAAAGCTAACAAAATGGACACGAAGACGATCTTGATGAAACTTCCAATGATGGTGGAAGGACAAGGTATAAAAAATGAATTTTGTTTATTGTTCTGTTTACATATTTTGGAATCCTTTGACACGATCTGCTTTGGTACCCGCAGAGAAAACGAAACCGTAGCAGGAAACATTTAAGGTAACGACCAAAAACCAATTCATTTTGATATCACATTCGCGTACTACAGTATCATTCAATTGTACGTTTAAAACAATGTTTATTATTTGATTGTTTATCTGTAAAGATGTTTAACAGCAAATGATTGACTCCAGGGATTCTGCCATCTCCAAGAATACATAATATTATGTACATGCCGTTTAGTTTTCGACCCTCCTAAAGCTAAGTAAAGTTTAACACTCTTAATAAAGAACGAAGTTTGGATATTCCGTAAATGCAAAGACTCCATGTACATTTTTATCTAAGACGATGTCGTGAGAAAGGAAGCTCTACTACACGTCGATCACAATTGGTTTCAAATTATTGCTCTAGGTTTTATACGACATAAGTATAATAAATGCTTACTGCTCAGCACCTTGTTCCTTTGCGACTGTACCAAGCTACTTTTCAGTCAGAAGCCCACGAAGCTTAACAATTTTCTATAACAGTTATGGTCGTAATCTTGTAAAGGATTCACATGCAGGTTATTGGCCTGAAAATCAAGTAAATGATCCTTAGGTAAATAGGGGCGTGATTACCTTGTAGAACCAGGCCCGCTTCTCTTAGCCTGTGAGACAAGTCCGGCCGATTAATTACTAAAGCTAGCGATGTAAAGCACTGATTCGGGATACAAAGAAGTAATACAGGCTTGGTAGGACAGGCGTAGGACGTAGACATCAACAAAATTATCAGGTGACAAATTATTTTTTGTACTTAGGTTATATTGGGAGATTTTCAGTGAAGTACTCCTGAAGACTTCCTAGGCTCACTTCCCACATCTTGGGCCACAACACCTCAATTTCCCCCTTGGGAATAGTGTTCGAGAAAACGCTCGTCTCGGTGGCCAAAATAAGTAATAGAGACTGCGATAAACTTTCGAATAGCCTGAACGTTAAACTTGCGTCTATAAAAAAATTCGAGGCATCTCTTGAAACCTTGACTCACTTCATCAAGTAGCTTTATTGATGCTACGTATCTATCACACTAATCTTCAAGCTATAAATCTTTAAAGTCTTTCTGCTTCGCACGGTTCATCTTGCACTACAGACTGCCATATTGCACACTTTTATAAAGCTTAAGGGAGGATTTTAATTTCTCGATCTTCTAAACGTTTTCTCACCGGTGAGTAAAGTTCTGGTAAGTTTCTTCTCTGTAGAAGTTAGTGCACCAACTGTATAAGCGTTTTGACACCTTTCATATCTGAGACGGAATGATCAACAAGAAGAATTTCTGTATCTTATTTAATAAATTAAACACTACCTCATCTCGCTGACGTGAATAGAGCTTGTGTGTCCTGTCCATCCGAGTACAACCGGCAAGAGCGGGCGGGTTGAAATGGGAAAAGTACGGCTGCTCATATTGTCCTTAGGACTTGCAAATTCGAAATATTCGAGTTTGAACCCATTGACATGCGGAACAAGAAGTCTTTAGTTGAGAAAGAATTAATATCGAGGTGAGCTCATAAGATATAGTAAAGAGAAAGCGCGTTAAAATGATGGACATCTTAATGGGTCACTTGCGATAGGACAGGCATCCCCGAGCTTGTGAACCATTTTGTAATATGCATCCACTACGTCAGAAATCGCCTTAAATTAGAATATTAGCAGAGATGTCACGTGCCTGAAGCTGGCCCCCCACCTCTCCCAAATTACACCAAACATTGCACATCGTTAGTGCATCGTTATCACGTTAGTGCGCTGGAACTAACGTTAGTGCTATCAGCGTTTACGAGATATTGAAGATTTTTGGTGGGGGCCAACTTCATATAAAGTTAGCCCCCCTTCTATCTTTATGCAGACAGATTTTCAAAAAACTAAGTACATCGTTAGTGCACTTGAACACACTAAGCACTACCGTTAGTGCTATCATATTATGGGAATTTTTCAAGATTTTTAGTGGGGGGGCCAACTTCAGAAATATCAAATTCTATACAAATAGAAGTAGAAACATAGAGGTAACGGCAATCGTTAGTGCACCTAAACGCACTGGGCACTAACGTTAGTGCTCCCGCATTTTGAGATTTATTCAAGATTTTTGGTGGGGGGCCAACCAGAAATATCAAATTTTATGCAAATAGAGATAGGAACATAAAGTTAACGGCAATCGTTAGTGCACTTAAACACACTAAGCACTAACGTTAGTGCTACCATATTTTAGGATTTATTCAAGATTTTTGGTTGGGGGGCCAACTTCAGTAATATCAAATTCTTTACAAATAGAGATAGAAACATGGGGTTAACGGCAATCGTTAGAGCATTGTTAGTGTACTTAAATGCAGTAAGCAGTAATGTCAGTTCTCCTCTCCTAACCGACATTCCGACTCCTATCTACAGTCGCCAGCCTTGTAAATAAATCTTAATTCTTCTGCCATATGAAGGTCATAATTCATAGATTTTAGTCTATTACAGAATGTGACATGCAATTGAAAAAGCATAATCTTTTTACGCTTCTCATCAAATATTACCGTGAATGGTTGGTTGTTGTGCATGCTAACTGCTTGCATTCGTTATGATAGGAGAACAACAAGTATCTCGCCATCTCCTCTTAGTAAAATGTTATCTGAACGTTTCAGTATCTTAGTAATACTATGTTTTCTGAAAACAGTCTAAAATATAGATCTTGCCACATATCTGTCTATTACGATTTTCTTGCCAATGTTAACGGCTCTATTAAGGAATGTATTCTCGGCACTTTCCCATGATATTCCGCTATATGCAGCGAACACCTAAGCTGAATTCTACAGACGATTTGGTGCTTCTATTTCTGTAAAGAAAATTACATGGTGATCTAAGATGTCTCTGGTCAACGGACATGGATATGCTCGCAAACAATCATTCCAAATGACAGTCTGCTTCATTGTTAGAGATGAGTACATTTCGTAAGCCTCAAATGCTGGCGATTAATCATGTACATTTTGTACAGTAACTTTCTGCTCTTCAGAGAACAATTTTCTGTCGATGGGAGGACACGCAGCTCTATTCACGTCAGCGAGATGAGCTAGTGATGAATTTAATAAATAACATTACAGAAATTCTTCTTGTTGATCATTCCGTATCAGATAAGAAAGATGTCGAAAAGCTAATAGTGTCCGTGCACTAGTCTGCTACAGAGCGGAAACTTATCAGAATTTACTTACCGGTGAGAAAACGTTCAGAATATAGAGGAATCCAAATTCCTTATTAAGCTTCATAAGATTGTTCTATAAGGCACTATGTGGTGCAAGATGAACCGAGCGAGCCAGAAAGGTTCTATAGCCTAAAGATTAGCGTAAGATATACGTAGCGTTATCAATATAGGATAGTTCGTCGCAGTCTCTATTACTTACCTTGGCCACCGAGTCGAGCATGTTCTCGAACACTATTCCCAAGGGGGGAAATTCAGGGCTTGTGGCCCAGGATGTGGGAAGTGAGCTTAGGAAGTTTTATATCTTTTGGGGTATACATGACTGAAAATCTCCCAATGTAACCTAAGTATAAAAAAAATTTTCTCACCTAATAATTTTGTTGATGTCTCTGTTCTCCACCTGTTCCATTAAACCTTTATAACTTGTTTGTATCGCGAATCAGTGCTTTACACAGCTAGCTAAAGTAATTCATCGGGCGGACTTGTCTCACAGGTTAAGAGAAGCGGGCCAGGTTTTACAAGGTAGTTACGCACCTTTTTACCTAAGGATCTCCTACTAGATTTTAATGCCAATAACCTGCATGTGAATCCTTTACAAGTCTACTATAACTGTTACAGAAAATTGTTAAGCTTCGTGGGCTTCTGTCTCAAAAGTAGCTTGGTACAGTCGCAAAGGAAAGTGGTGCTAAGCAGTAAACATTGATCATCCTTATGTCGCATAAAACCTGGGGCAATAAGTCGAAATTAACTGCGATGGGCGTGTAGTAGAGCTATCAATCTTACGACCCGGTGTTGGATAAAAATCTACATGGAGTCTTTGCATGTATGGAATATCCAAACATCGTTCTTTATTAAGAGTGTTAATCTTAACTTTCTGGTAGGAGAGTCGAAAGCTAAACGGCAGTTACACAATTCTAAGTTTCCTTGCCGATGGCAGAATCCTCGGAGTCGATCATCTGCTATTGAACATCTTAACATATAAACATTCAAATAATAAACAATTGTTATAAACGTACAATTGAATAAACGTAAATTCTGTTTAAAAATTACTTTCCTATGGCATATCTACAAGGATGCAGACTGTGCCTTTCTGCATATATAATGGTGTTACTAATTGTAGATATCAGGATACTTTTAGATAATAAGATAATAACAGTAGATGTCGAGATCCGACATGATACTTGCATTAGAACGTGTTAAATCTGTTTGCATGCAGTACAACCGACGAGAGCAGGATGGTTAAAATGGGAAAAGTACGGCACCTCATATTGTCCTTAGGACATGCAAATTCGAAATATTCGAGTTTAAACCCAATGACGTGCGGAACAAGAAGTGCTGAGAAAGAATGAATATCACGGTGAGCTCATAAGGTATAGTAAAGAGAAAGCGCGTTAAAATGATGAACAAGTTTATAGGTCACTTGCGATAGGAAAGGCATCCCCGAACTTGTAAAGATTTTTGTAATATGCATCCACAACGACAGAAATCGCCTTAAAATGAGAACATTAGCGGAGATGTTACTTGACTTCATTGTAATAGTATTCTACAATTTCTGAAAAGAGATATTAATAAGAGATTAAATCAATCTCTAAATGATGCGGTGATTAAAGAAATAATTTTGAGGATGGACGGGGATGTTAGATTTTTAATTAGTGGGTCAGAGTGCAACAGGCGCGCCAATAATTCGAGGGGTCCATTTCAATCTGTCCGGTAAGGCTAAACGGCTTTTCCCGACTTATGTTCTTCTTACAATGCTGTGAAATTTAGAAGTAGCAGTGGACATCAGCATGTATTTTTTAATTCATATTGGCTTAGAGCTAGAAAAGAAATTCAACATTGAATCGGAGACCGCAGTATCTTTTGTTGTGTACCTAGGTCCTTAAACTCGAACAATAACATAACAGCCCTAATATTACTTACCCTTTGAAATCCTTGTATACTAGGAAATCCTGAAAATTTCACTCCGGCGAATCCTCTAGTCACACCAGTACATATTCAACCAGAATGATACTTCCTATTTGCTTATGTCATTCTTCGTTCCATTCCTAATAAACTCGAAGGAGTTATTGCCTTAGTAATATAAATCCTCATTTTAATAACTATACCATTTTTTCATACTAGAAAAATACGAGGTTTACAATTCTATCCTATTAACCAAATTATATTCAGAATTATAGTTAGCACAGTAATCTTTTTAAATTGAATCGGGGCCCGACCAGTCACAGACCCTTACATTCTAACAGGTCAAATTCTCACGGTTATCTACTTCGCTTACTTCCTATTTGTGCCATATCTCTCCTCCTTATGAGATTTCCTACTAAATAAAACTTAGTTCTTTGGCTGAGAACAAGCATATGTTTTGAAAACATACAACAGAGCAAAGCTCTAAGAACTTATTCTTAATTTAACACACTTAAATTAAAAGAGAAATAAAAAGAAGCTTTATGCTCCCTAAAAATAAAAGATAATTAAGCGATAGAGGCAAAAAACACTTTCAAGCAAGATATATTAATTTATCATATAGAAATCGTGGTAACGTTCCTCGTACTCAAATAAACCCAAAAGAAATAAATACTACCTTACAAAAAAACAAAACAGAAAAAATATCATGACCTAAAAACAAAATACTAAATAAAGCTCTTATAAACAAAATACTAGCATATTCAGCCATAAAAATAAGAGCAAATCCCCCTGCTCTATACTCAATATTAAATCCAGAAACAAGTTCTGACTCACCTTCTGCAAAATCAAAAGGAGTACGTTTGGTTTCGACTAAACAAGAAGCAAATCAAACTAATGCCAAAGGAAACGTGATTCATAAAAACCATAAGTCTTCCTGATAATAACCAAAATTCAACAATCTATATCTCTCAGCTAAAATACAAAAGAGAAAAAAATTAAAGCCAAACTAACCTCATAAGAAATAGTTTGTGCTACTGCTCGACCTACTAACAAAGAATATGAAGAATTAGGAGATCAACCAGCAATTATTACAGTATACATACCCATGCTTGTGCAACATAAAAAAAATAATAAACCTAAAGAAAAAGTCAGTATAACACTTAAATAAGGGATTCTCAATCATACTAACAAAGATAAAAAAACTAAAAACACGAGCTAGATAATAAGGATAATAATTAGACATAGTAGAAAATACTTGCTCCTTAGTAAATAACTTAATTGCATCTGCAAAAGGTTGAGGTAAGCCGCAAATGCCTACCTTATTAGGTCCCCAACGAATTTGAATATATCCTATAGAACCTTCTGCTCTAATAAAGTTAAAAATGCAACCCCAATTAAAACACAAATAATCAAAATCAAATAAGAAACCACACCTATAATATAATCATAATACATTATTACCTGGACTCGATTCATCCATTATTAGATCCTAAATCTAATGCACTTATCTGCCGAAGTAATTGCTCATTTATTTTTATTCCTTAATAATAAATATTATTAGTACTTGCTCTTTTCGTACTAAAGTACTACTACCAATAAAGGATAGTAACCGATCTGGCTTACGCCGATCTGAACTCAGATCATGTAAGATTTCAAAGGTCGAACAGACCTATACACTAAGCTTCTGCACCTAGATAAAATCTTAATCCAACATCGAGGTCGCAATCTCTCTTCTCGATATGAACTCTCAAAAAAAATTACGCTGTTATCCCTGAGGTAACTTAGTCTAACAATCATCAATAAAGGATCATAAAAATACTTAAAAGTAATTATATAAAAAAGAGTTTATTTTATCTTCTCGTCGCCCCAACGCAACAATCAAATAGCAAATTTATTCATTACCAACTACAAAAATTACTACTTAAATATAAAGATCTACAGGGTCTGATCGTCCTCTTAAATTATTTAAGCCTTTTCACTCAAAAGTAAAATTCAACGTTATGAACAGTCTTCCACTTGTCCAACCTTTCATACAAGCCAACAATTAAAGGACTAATGATTATGCTACCTTCGCACGGTCAAGATACCGCGACCGTTTAAAGCCTCACTGGGCAGGTCAGACCTTCTATTTTAACAAAAGGACATGTTTTTGATAAACAGGCGGAGGAAATCTTTGCCGAATTCCTTTAATCATCCTCTCCAATATACTAATAACACCATTATAAATTACCTTAACTAATTTAAGGCAAAATTAAATGCAATAAAATATTATAAACAACTCAAATAAGTTATAACAAAATTACAAATGACGGCTACTTCTAAGCCCACATCTTTCATTTAATATAAAACCACATTATAAATAATAAAAGTAAAGAGCAAATCCCCCTTACTATTACTCACGGCAGAACTACAAAAATCAAATCCACAACAAGTCTAGCCGCGGCTGAATTAAATCCAATTCCTGCACAAATAGATATAATGGAAACCGAAAGGCTTTTCACCACTAAAATAAGATTCATACATAATATACTACCTATAATATCATAATATTTTAGCTCTTTCCATTTCGGGAAATAATTATATAATAATATTATTTAGTGCCCCCTGATACAAAAGGTACAACATTTCATGTTTTCTTCCCTTCAAAGAAAATTTCACCTATTTAAACAATCCCTTACGGTACTAATTAACTATAATATCAACAAATTAATTCTATACCACATACAATAACATCAATTAAAGTTGATTCACTTAGACTCAATAGGGATGGCCATAATTTTCCGGAATCCGGATTCCGGAAATTTTGTTTACCGGAATCGGAAAATTTACTTTCCGGAATTCGGAAAAATTCCGGAATTTGGAAAAAATCCGGAATTCGGAAAAAATCCGGAATTGAGAAAAAATCCGGAATTCAGAAAAATTCCGGAATTCGGAAAAATTCCGGATTTCGGAAAAATTCCTGAATTGAGAAAAAATCCGGAATTCGGAAAAATTCCGGATTTCGGAAAAATTCCGGATTTCGGAAAAATTCCGGAATTCAGAAAAAAATCCGGAATTCGGAAAATCCGGAATTCACGAAAATTCCGGAATTCGGAAAAATTCCGGATTTCAGAAAAATTCCGTAATTCGGAAAAATTCCGGAATTCGAAAAAATTCCGGAATTCAGATAAATTCCGAAATTCGGAAAAAATCCGGAATTTAGAAAAAATTCGGAATTTTTCCGATTTTACTTTCCGGATTCCGGAAAGTAAAAATTCTGGAATTGGCCATCCGTAGCTAGTAGCTGTTAAAAGAGAAACACAATAATGAATATATATACTGTATTAGTTTTTTGTAGTTGGATATGTCTTTATCACTTACGTAGACAATTGCTACTGCAGTTATTTACTGCTTTATGAGGAAGGTCTTATTTTCACACACAAAAAAGTCGCCGGTATGTCTGAAACGTTATCGCGTTCCCACCTGCAGCTGTTCCAAAGCACTGCAAACTACTTTTTAACCAGGCGAAAGGCAGTGAAGGAAAAGAAATCGCAACAAATATTCTGATAACATTCGCTTATTGTCAACTTATCTACAGTGAGCGCAGAAAGTGCTCGTACACCATGCATACTTTATATTGAAAACAGCTAGCATGAGAACGGGAGGTGGAAAATATATATATAACCAGAATTAAGACTACATATTCATACATTTTATTTCTATATACGAGAGAAAGGTCAAACAAAGACAATCACTGTTTTGTTCAGAAGAAAAGAGAGAATTCCTTTTTTGTAAACGCAAAAAGTCACCGTACACTTATGATTGAATTAATGCTTATAAAGTATATTATGTTATTTAATATTTTGTGGGATTACCCTGTGCGTTAATGATTGTCTGTAGTCTTCGTGGCATTGATTTCACCTGTAGTAGTTCGTAGTTCTGTGGCTTCGGGACTATACAAGTCAGTGGAGAGCTTTTGTGAACGCGGCATTCAACCTCCGGGTTCCATAGGCCATAGAGTTAGTTAGTTAGTTAGTAGCTTCGGGACTGATTATGTCCCATTCTTCTTGAATAGCTTTTCTCAGGCCTTCTTTAGTAGAGAAGCTGTGCCTTCTGATTCTTGTCTCCAGAACAGACCATAGATGTTCTATGGAGTTCATGTCAGGGGATTGGGGAGGTGTGCGAAGCTGTTTTAAGGTATTATAGAGTAGCCACAATCGAGTATTTTCCGCTGTATGTTTGGAGTTGTTGCCTTGCTGAACAATAAATTGTTTTCTGCGCATTAGTATGGAGATTTTCCTTTAATATGTTAATATACACTTTGTGGATCATCACTCCATCGATAAAGTGGAGACGACCCACTCTTGAGGTACTCATACAACCCCAGACGAGCACGGACCCTCCTCCGTGTCTTACTTTAGGGATGAGATTGTGAGGATTCATCTCTGTATTCACTTTGCGTCATACCGTACGCCTCCCATTGGATTCGATAAGATTAAATTTACTTTCGTCCGAAAATATGACCCTATTCCAGAAAGAAGCCTGATCCCTTATCTTTATACTCTTTTTCAAACTTTAGTCTCTTTATACGATTTGTCTTGTTCACCCATAACATTTTCCTGGCTATCCGACCATGATACCCTGCAAATATTCCGCACTGTACTGGCTGATACTTTAACACCGCGTGTTTCCAGATCCGTTGCCAATTGCACAGCACTACTTTTTGGAACCTTTTTTCTTTCCCTAATAATGTAACGTTTATCTTGTTCACTCAACACTCTTGGTCTTCCAGTTTTTTTTGTTTTTTTTTTCGGACAGTGATAGAAACATTATACATCGCAATTATTGTTTGTACTGTTGAACGAGGTCTGTCTGCAAGGTTTGCTATCTTTCTCAAAGATTTACCTTTCTTATGCAATTTAATAATTACTTTTCTTGTCTCCTCATTTGTTTCTGTTCGGTTGCTTCCCATTTTGACAGCCCACCGTGCAGTTTTTTCACTCCTATTCACAACAACTCCTATTCTGTTATTCGTCATGCTATACAGAGGTGTATAATCAGGTGAATACTAGTGAACCCCAGTTGTGGTATCTTTGTTTCGTATTCGTATGTCAGGTGTACGATCTCTTTTTGCGTCTACTCTATACACTTTCTACGGAATTTATTTACTTTCTGACCATTAAACTTGTCTTCGTGGTTCTTTATTGATATATTAATAAAGCTTAGTTTTCATTATTCATATTGTGTGTGTTATTACACTTCTTAAATTTTCTGTTTCTTTTTCGCAGGCATTCTCGTTTCAATAGCATAGGTGTACGAACACTTTCTGCGCTCACTGTATGTATAGTAAATACAAATTTATAATTTTTGACTTTACGAAGTATACAATGTAATTGTTCAATAATTAACATAAGCAGGCATTCATTAATTTATATTAATATAATAATTAATAAAACTAATAAGCGGGTGATTGATGACTCAGTGGTAGAGTTTTCATCTATGGTATTCTAACTCAGGACATGTAGGTTTTCGATGGATAATTTTGTGTTCGAAAATTTTCCCGGTTGTACTCTTGGTTCCCTTTCTTGTATTTGTTCCATCATCACTCATTAACGAATTTAGTTTATCAAAACTCTATAGCCATATATTCATTTTGTCCGTCAGTGAAACAAACAATCTCAAGAACTATCTGATGGATTACCATCAATTTTGGCCACGATGCACAGAGTCAATAGTTAAGAATCGAGTTCCCTGATGAATGTAATATTCAAACCGGAAGCGGTACAAATCAACTATTTCCGGTTTTAACGTTAATCATTATATAGTAAATATGGTAATAGATAGCGAGAAACGGTTTCCAGTAATCGACATATATAGCATTCATGTAGATAGAATGTTACCCAATTTGTGCATCTGCTGAAAATAATGAGCTTAGGTTTTTAGAGAACATTTTCCGCTTTAGAAAATGTGCGCTTGGTAAAGAATGTAGAGAATTAGCTGAGTCAGGCACGTAGCTAGAATATGGTAATAGGAAGAGGGGTCTGTCACGAAATACTGTGGTTATTTACCAGGGGGTCAATCATTCTAAACTATTTTATTGGCAACATATATTGTTCGTTTAGCCAAGATTTCTAATGGAGGGATGATATGAAATACTGTGGTTACACACCAGAGGCTCGATCAATCAAAATATTTTACTGACAACCTACCCATATTGATTGGTTAGGACAATAAAATGAGGATATATTAGTAAGTATTTTAATAAGAAGCTATGAAGAAATCTCGAGTAAAAAAAATATAAAAAAGTATTGAAAAAGATATAGTCTTCCGAGGTCATTCGAACGGTGTCGAGAATTTTGCGTCTGGGAAATTTGCGCCCTACCTCAAGAACAGGGAAAATTGCGCCCTGCGAAATAAAAGAACCTATTGGAGCTTACGCATTTGCTCGGAGGGGCTGACATTACAGCATAAATAATGCTCCCCCCACAACCATGCCATTTGTGATTTATTTTCATTGTGGCTATATCAGGGGACAATAAACTTCAATATAAGCCAAAAGAACAGAACGGATCAACGCAATCACTGCTTCTTAAAGAGACGATTTTGGGGGAACACTGGCCTCCCCAAAGCTCTCAAAGTGCCCCCTCGGAGGAGACCAAAATAATACGTATATTATATAATAATAAATAGAATAGTACCAGCAGTGACCCCCTCCGGAATACTAAGTGTGCCCCCCGGAACATTTTTTCTGAAAGAACGACTGAACGTAATTGTGTGTTTGAAGTGTAATTCCAGCAAGTAAACACACTGTACATAGTTTTCTTGATAATATTAATGAACTGATTTTACATTCACTTTACATTTTCTTTTCTATATTTTGTGTCCTAAAAAGCCAAACAACTCGCAAGGATTGTGAACAGAGATATCTGGGTAGAGCCAAACAGCCTTTTGTAGATTAAATTATACTCTTTGATTATATTAATAAATAATTATATATCAGTCATTTATACTTTTATTGTAAATTTTGTAGTATAATGAAAAATTGTATTTGTATGGATTATCCTTTAGTGAAAACTAAAATTGTATTTTTTTTCATTTGTTCGGAATATTGTAACGGATGGAGTAACTCACTGAGACGATGAGAGGCAAGCCTAGTTCAAGTGTGAGTGGAAGTTACTTTACACAATACAAAAATAAGTTGAATTGTAGGGCGCTAACATCCCAGTGCAAATATATAGCCGGCGCATTTTCCCCTTTTTTTGCGGTAGGGCGCAAACATCCCAGTGCAAATATATTGCGAGCGCATTTTTTCCTATTTTTGTGGTAGGGCGCAAATTTCCCGGGCGCAAAATTCTCGTATTCAAGGAAAATATAATGTCCGTGAAGTTGACAAGCCACTTATGTCAGACTCCAATTTCGATTTAAACGTCGCTAGAGCAATGTTAGTGTTCGATAGTGACGCAAATTGTTAGTACTCCACAGATAACGTGTGCTTTTTAAATAATGGATATGTCTTCTAACTGCATGCCAACACGTCCACTTCTAAGAATCATCTCAAAAATGAGGTTAACCGTTAGAGCAAGTAAGTGCTCATTAGTGCCATTAACATTAGCGTTAATGTCTCCATCCTACGGCCCTTTGAGTAATAATAACACAACGCTCTTTGTTAGTCTCAATGCGTCCCTATATTCTCGCGAACATTCTGACATGCCCAAGTTAGTTACTTTTTTTTTTTTTTTTTTTTTTGCAACTATTGTTTATCTGTTATTGTTTATTGTTTATTGCTAGTCTGCAGAGTAGTCCTTACATTAATATGCCATTGTCCTTGATAATCATTGCGTATTTACAAGCAGTTTGTTATTTCTGTTAGAAGATATCAAAAAACAACAGATAAAATCTACTACTTAACGGTTCATATTTTTCTTTTACAGTACATAAACGATTAATAATAATAATAAGACTATTCCAGCATAAAAGTTATCAATTGCATCACACTGGCAACAAACAACGCATATTTTAACTTCATAAAAATTCGTTTCTCACGATTTTCTGGAAAACTACGTATGATATCTTCATTCTGTCAAGTTGTTTATCTCAGTGTGATATATGTATTACCTCTGGACAATATCACAGTAAAACAAAAATTAAATATTAGGAGTGCATCGTACTTTTGGACTACATCTCATTAACCATGGGAAGATTGAGTAGTGTATACTTTAGGATGTAAGTTTCAGCTTAACTTGCATCATACATTCTTAGGATTACAAAAAGGAAATTTGTTCGTTTGCATTTGAACAAAATTCTTAGAATTAGAAAAAGAAAAATAATTTTTCCGAATTCCGGAATTTTTCTGAAATCCGGAATTTTTCCGAATTCCGGATTTTTTCCGAATTCCGGAATTTTTCTGAATTCCGGAATTTTTCCGAAATCCGGAATTTTTCTGAATTCCGGATTTTTTTCCGAAATCCGGAATTTTTCCGAATTCCGGAATTTTCCGATTTTACTCTCCGGATTCCGGAAAGTAAAAATTCCGGAATTGGCCATCCCTAATATATATATATATATAAGTACATCCTTCAATCAAAATAATCTGAATCGCACAAAAACCTCCTCGATGTAAACGAATAGCTCAACTAACATGCTCTATTTTGTTACTAATTCAATCTAGGCACACCTTCCGGTACACCCACTATGTTACGACTTATCTCACCTAAACAAGTGAGAGCGACGAGCGATGTGTACATATTCTAGAGCCCTACTCATAATAGCAATATAACTAATATTACATTCAAATCCACCTTCATCTAAATGATTTCATAATAAAATCCGTATAAACATTCCATTGTAATCCATCTCCTCTTACTGATAAGCTGCACCTTGACCTGAAGTCCTCCTCAATAAAGATAATGAAAGTTTCTAAGCTCTCCTTAATACCTTCAACTACGGCGGTATACAAAATGCCAACAACAGTAAGTAAAATATATCGTGGATTGTCGATTACGGGACAGATTACTCTGAACAGCCTAAAATACCGTCAAATCCTTTGAGTTTCAAGAATATAACTACTATTACCCAGGTATTACATTTTACATTAAAAATAATAGGGTATCTAATCCTAGTTTAACAAATAATTTCATAGCCTCATATATAAAACTCATTAATTTAAATAATAATTCCACCTAAAAATAAAAAGACAAAATCCTATAATTTAAATTTATAACTACACCTTAACCGTCATTGCCTCTTCCCTTCAACCCCCTCGTCTCACCGCGGCAGCTGGCACGAATTTCGCCGGGTCTTGCTAAACCTTAACTGCTTCAAACATTAATCAATAAACAAAAACAAGTACTGCGACCGATTATACTTCATCATTTACCTTTAAGATAAATGACATTTATTTCTTATCCGGAAGGTTACATATACAACTAGACAAACAAGAGAAGAAAATCCAGGATAATACTTTATCATTAATTTATAACGCTAAAATAAATAATTATTAAATATGTATTTAATACAATTGATAAAAATTAGTATTAAATAAAACCTATTTTCCCCCTTGTCTAGGATACAATTTTGTTTTTTTTTCCCTCAAACAAAATTGTATCCTATACAAGTATATTTACTCTCTCGTTACACATATGCTGTAAAAACTAGCATATTCTGGATACGTTAGTTTTATTAATATACCTTTAGTCGGTATCTCAGGTTAATTAAGAGGATTTCATAGATTTTCAAGTTTTAATTATTATTAATATATAATATTTCTAAATTTAATTATTAACACAATATTCATCTATTTAAATTCTCGTATACCACTATAAATAATTATTAAATAATAAGATGCCTGATTAAAGGATTATCGTGATAGGATAAATCAAGTATTTTAATATACTTTTATTACACCTAAAACAATTAAACTTTCACCTTTGACATCAAAAAGCAACGTGCACCGTACACTAAAGTGTAGAAAGATAAGCTAAGATAAGCTAGTGGGCTCATACCCCACATATGAAGATTACTCTTCTTTTTCTAATGCTCACTAACCATAAAACTCTTTTATTCTCTACAACACTTGTGTTAGGAACTCTTATTTCCCTAACTTCCTCATCATGATTTGGTACTTGAATTGGTCTTGAAATTAACCTCCTATCATTCAACCCCTGATTTCAAAGACCAACAATCAACGTCACACCGAATCTGCTCTAAAATACTTTTTAGTACAAGCTATTGCAAGATCCTTACTGCTAATAGCAATTATTTTACTTTACATAGGACTACAAACTACATATTATTTAATTACTATTTCCTTACTTTTTAAAATAGGGGCAGCTCCTCTTCACTTCTGAATGCCCGAAGTAATAGAGGCCATACTCTGAATAGACTGCATTATTTTAATAACATGACAAAAATTAGCCCCCCTCGGCCTACTTTCTTACAGCTTAAAACCCACAAATCTAATCTACCTAACCTTAATTTTATCTTTAGTAGTAGGTTCGATCGGAGGTTTAAATCAAACATCACTACGTAAAATCATAGTATTTTCATCTATTAATCACACTGGGTGAATAGTTATAGCCCTTCTATTAACCCTTTCCGGATCCTGGCTTTTTGGGCTATTTTTTAGACTTTCAGTCAAGCAGCTACTGTATCGTCACTATTTATCCTAGGATCATGGTTCATACCTCAGTCTCTTCAGAATAGAGCTGGTTTTCGAATGGTACCACTTGCATGCTCATACCATATGCCAGAAGCGGGAAAAAATGTCAAAGTGAAAATTTTGGAGGGAAAAGTTTTTTTCTCGAACTTTGGCCCCACTGGACCCCCCCTGTGTGATCGTAGCCATCAGAAAAAATCTGATAAATAGTACTTGGTATACTGAATGTGTATGCCAAATTTCAAGTTTCTATCTTGAATAGTAAGGGCGGGAGAATTTTTATCAAAAATTCCCACAATGCCCCAAAGTACCATAAAACACTATGATCTCAGGGGAAAAAATTCCTGAGACATCCCTAATTTACCTTAGGACTATAATCCGCCAATCATTCTCTTCAGAATAGAACTGTCTTTCAGGCGGTGCCATTCACATGTCTCCATCATATATCTAAGGCGGGAAATACATAATAAAAGGGATTTTTTGGGGCAAATTTTCCATTTTTTCAACTTTTGCCCCTCTGGATTACACAGAAATCGGAAAAAAACATCTAGTAAATACTACTCGGTGGACTGAATGTTTGTGCAAAATTTCAATCTTTTACGTGAAAAAATAGGCCCGCCAGAAAAAATTTCCCTACCATGCCCCACTTTTACCCTATACAGAAGTATATTTGGATAAAAATTCACTGAGAGGCCCTGATTACCCTAGAATAATGATTCGACGGTCGCTCTCTTCAGAATGAAACTGCCTTTCAGGCGGTATGACTCACGTGGTCCTATCATGTATGTAAGGCGGGAAAATGACGAAAAACGGGATTTTTGGGGTAAAAAATCCCTATTTTTACCCCTTTGCCCCCCGGGTTCCCCCTGTTTTAGCACTGACATCGGAACAAAATATCTGGTAAATACTACTCCGTGGACTGAATGTTTGTGCAAAAGTTCAATCTTCTACGTTCAAAAATAAGCCCGCCAAAAAATATATACACCGACAATGCCCCATATTACCCTATATAGAAATATATTTTTATAAAAAAATTCCCTGAGACATCCCTAATTAACCTAGGATAATAATTCGACCGTCGTTCTCTTCAGAATGCAACTGCCTTTCAGACGGTATGACGCACGTGGTCCTATCATGTATGTAAGGCGGGAAAATGACGAAAAACGGGATTTTTGGGGTTAAAAATCCCTATTTTTACCCCTTTGCCCCTCTGGTTCCCCCCCTGTTTTAGCACTGACATCGGAACAAAAAATCTGGTACATACTACTCCGTGGACTGAATGTTTGTGCAAAATTTCCATCTTCTACGTAGAAAAATAAGCCCGTCAAAAAATAATGAACATACGCTTAGAAAAGGAGAAAAGAAATTTTTGACTTATGACGTCATCACCTCCTATGTCTGGACGCAGGACAGTCTGAAACCATACGTAATGTCTTCTGCAAGGCCTCTGGACTTGAAAAAAACCCGAACGAAAAAGCTCAAATAGAAGAGAAATAACGCAATGTACCATGAAAAGTGCATATGGTACAAATTGTACCATAGGATCCCGAAGGGGTTAAGTGACATAGCATGATCCCACTACTTCTTATTTTATGCCTTATTTTCAATTATAGCAGTCACTCTTTTCGCAATAAACAAAATATTTCATATTAATCAAGCTTTTTCTAATAAGTTTATTGTAACAACAAAATTAGCTATTTTTACACGTCTTTTATCTTTAGGAGGCCTTCCGCCATTCTTGGGATTCTTACCTAAATGAATCATCATTATAAAAACTGCTGAACAAATATCATTTATTATTCTCACCCTAACAGTAATAACTGTACTAATTACCCTTTTCTATTATATGCGAATTGCATATGCTGCCTTCATTATTAATCATTATAACCAAACATGAACAGCCTTAATGAAAAAAAGTCAAGAAACATCAATTAGATCAATATTCATTATTATTTCATTAAGAGGCATAATCATTTTACTTTTAACTGTCAACATCCTTTAAACAAAGACTTTAAGTTAAAAAAAACTAATGGCCTTCAAAGCTATAAATAAAAGGCAATCTTTTAGGTCTTAGTATATTAACTACTACTCCGAAATTGCAGTCCGATATCATAAATATTGACTATAAAACCTAATAGGAGGTTTATTAACAATAAATAGATTTACAATCTATCACCTAATACTTCGGCCACCCTATTTAATTTCACTTGCAACGATGATTATTTTCTACAAATCATAAAGATATTGGTACAATATACTTGATCTTTGGGGCTTGAGCAGGGATAGTAGGAACATCACTAAGTTTTTTCATCCGGGCAGAACTTGGTCGGCCTTGTAGCTTAATTGGCGATGGCCAAATTTATATTGTAATTGTTACTGCTCATGCTTTCATTATGATTTTCTTCATAGTTATGCCAATTATAATTGGGGGCTTTGGTAATTGATTAGTGCCTTTAATACTAGGAGCACCTGACATGACATTCCCTCGCCTAAACAACATAAAATTCTGGTTATTACCACCCTCATTAACTCTACTATTAACAGGAAGAATTGTAGAAAGTGGTGCAGGAACCGGATGAACTGTGTATCCTCCTCTCTCCAGAGCCATTGCTCGCGGCGGAGCCTCTGTCGACATTTCTATTTACTCTCTTCATCTAGCTGGTGTATCCTCAATTCTCGGGGCCGTAAATTTTATTACAACCGTAATCAATATAAGAACTCCCGGAATAACTTTAGAACGAATGCCATTATTTTTTTGATCTGTAGTAATCACTGATGTATTACTTCTTTTATCTCTTCCCGTGTTGGCGGGAGCTATTACAATACTTCTAACTGACCGAAATCTTAATACCTCCTTCTTTGACCCCTCAGGAGCAGGAGATCCAATTTTATACCAACATCTTTTCTGATTCTTTGGCTATCCTGAAGTTTACATTTTAATTCTTCCGGGATTCGGCATAATTTCACATATTGTAACCCAAGAAAGTGGTAAAAGGGAAACTTTTGGTGTTTTAGGAATAATTTATGCAATACTAACAATTGGGCTCCTAGGCTTTATTGTCTGAGCTCATCATATATTCACTGTTGGTATAGACGTTGATACTCGCGCTTACTTTACCGCAGCCACAATAATCATTGCTGTTCCTACAGGAATTAAGGTATTCAGATGAATTGCCACACTTCATGGAGCACAAATAACTTACTCGCCTTCAATCTTATGAACTTTAGGTTTCATTTTCCTATTTACTGTTGGGGGCCTCACAGGAGTCGTATTAGCAAATTCATCTTAAGATATTGTTCTTCATGACACTTATTACGTAGTAGCACATTTTCATTATGTACTATCTATAGGTGCTGTATTTGCTATCACAGCAGGACCTACTCATTGATTCCCCTTATTTAGAGGAACAACGAAAAAATCCTACATGACTAAAAATTCAATTCTTAGTAATATTTATAGGAGTAAACATAACATTCTTCCCTCAACATTTCTTAGGTCTAAGAGGAATACCTCGTCGGTATTCAGATTACCCAGACGTCTACACTACATGAAATATAGTATCAAGTATTGGTTCATTCCTTTCCTTCGTTGCCGTCTTAGTACTTGTAATTATTATATGAGAAGCCTTTGCAAGAGCTCGACCAGTAGTCTTTTCAGATCAACAAACAACATCTTTAGAATGATTTCAGAACCTACCACCCGCAGAACATAGTTATGCAGAACTTCCCTTACTAACAAACTTCTAAGGTGGCAGATAAATGCATTGGGCCTAAGCCCCAAATATAAGAATAATCCTCTTCCTTAGAAATGGCCATTTGAAATCAACTACGTCTTCAAGATGCAGCCTCCCCTGTAATAGAACAAATAGTATTTTTTAATGATCATACAATACACATTGTAACTATAATTACAGTTCTTCTAGGTTATTTACTAGCCTCTCTTCTACCAAACACTTACATTAATCGTAACTTATTAGAGGGACAAACCTTAGAGACTATTTGAACAATTCTTCCTGCTATTACACTAATCTTTGTCGCCCTCCCATCCTTACGACTCCTATACCTACTAGACGAAATTCATCAGCCAGCAATCACTCTTAAAACAATCTGGCATCAATGATACTGAAGCTATGAATATTCTGACTTCTCCTTAACAGAATTTGATTCTTACATAATCCCTATCAATGAAATAAATCCTAATTCATTTCGTCTACTAGATGTAGACAATCGTATTGTATTACCTATTAATATTGACATTCGTATCTTAATTACCGCTGCCGATGTTATTCACTCATGAGCTATACCCGCCATTGGTATTAAAGCAGAAGCTACTCCAGGACGTTTAAATCAAGTAGCAGCTAATATTACATGCACAGACTTATTCTTCGGCCAATGTTCAGAAATTTGTGGTGCAAATCACAGTTTTATACCAATCGTTGTTGAAGCCTGCCCTCATTCAGTATTTATTAACTGAATAACAAAAATAATACAAGAACTTTCATTGAGTGGCTGAAAGTAAGCAATGGACTCTTAAAACTTAAACCTAAACCTTAAACCAAAAAATTAGTTAAATTATAACGTAAGCATGTCAACCTTAAATTACTACTCAATAGTATTTTTCTATCCCACAAATATCTCCCCTAAAATGACTCATATTATTTAGTGTATTTTCCTTATGCTACCTTCTATTTGTATCTATTATATATTTTAATTCAAAAACACCTCATCCTTCCTCAGTCACTTTTTATCTACACGTGAATAAGATTATCCGGCAGGGACCACACACCTACCCCTTTCGATTGGGTTCAGGATTAGACCATTTACTGCTGGAGTTGGAGGTACTTCCAAATTCAATGCTGCACACTTGCGTGTTAGTAGGGGAAAAAGTGGCAATATTGAAGCTTTGTAACTACTCCCTTGTTATACCTGATATGGATTATACCAGGGAGGACATGTTTCCTTCTCCATACAGACGAATAAGAATTGTGTAATGTGACTTAAACCATTTTGTCAGGATTGAGTTTTGGTTGGTTGAAGACTCTGACTAACTTGCACAATTTTTCTTCTTTATGAAGGGACTTGAAGGCTGCCAAATATTCACTACTGAGTATAGCTGAGGTCGTGTCACAGCCTGTTGCATCATGAAAAAGTGAAAGCAATCTTTTAATGACGTTAAAATTTCTTTAAATTTAATAATTTGGTAGCATTTCTTTTCAGTTCAGCTTGTATGTGCCCTTAAAAGTATCATCAACTGCTCTTGAAATCTTCTAGTAAGATTCTTAGAAGATCTGAATCAGACCCATCAACAGCTAAAGATTTCGTGTTTGTAGTTTCTTCCATTATTCTTGTCCATATACAGCTACCTTTACTCCTTCGAAATCTGCTTGCATCATTTAAAGCCCTCTAGTTTTGATCTCCAGGTTTCTCAAGAACAGTGATTCAATTTTCGTGGCTTCAATGGCAGATTTAAATTGGATCGTTGCAGATATTTCCCGAAAGTTCTTTTTTGTCTTTTGGTACTTTCCGTGTCTAATTTTAATTTATATCCATAAAATATAAGGTGAAAATAGCGTTTAACATAATTTATATACATAGATAATACAGATTTAAGTTGCCATTTTTAGTCCACACCATTGCGTGTAGAAAAACTCTTCCTCCTAACTAACTAACAAACTAACTCTATGGCCTATGGAACCCGGAGGTTCAGTGCCGCGTTCATAAAAGCTATCCACTGACTTCTATCCTTAGCTAATTGCATCCAGTTTCTACTTTGTATTCCTATCTCTGCGAGATCCATCTCAATATTATCCTCCCATCTGCGCCTAGGTCTTCCTAATGGTCGTTTTCCTATGGGTCTACCAGTCAAGACTTTGAAAGCGTTTCTACTTTCTTCCATTCTAGCTACATGACCTGCCCACCTAAGCCTCCTAGACTTGACGACCCTAACAATGTTGGGTAAACCGTATGTATGTACTATGTAGTTCCTCGTTATGAAGCTTCCGCCATTCCCCATTCTCGTTCCTCTTGGGTCCGAATATTCTTCTCAGGATCCTGTTCTCAAATACTTTCAGTCTATGTTCTTCCCTCAGAGTAAGCGACCATGTTTCGCAACCATACAGAACAACAGGCATGATTATCGTTTTATATAGTTTAAGCTTCAAATTCCTCGACAGAATTCGCGACGACAAGAGATTTTGAACCGAGTAGTAACACGAATTCCCTGCTTTTAGTCGACATTTAATTTTTTCGTGAATATGATTTTCGTCTGTTAATATTGATCCTAAATATTTGAAAGTATCCACTTTATCAAAAGCATTATTTAGTATTTTAACGCCTCCACAATTTGCCGTATTACGGTCCCGACGCACTTCCATGTATTTAGTCTTCTCTGCATTTACTTCTAAACCCATGTCCCTACAAGCGTTTAATGAGATCTCTGCATTTATTTCTACTGTTCTCCTCTCATCCCCTATTAAATTTACATCATCAGCATATGCCATAACCTGGTGAATGCCATTCAACTCTAGGCCCTGGTTGCTATCTTTGATTTTCCTTATGGCGTATTCCAGCACAAAGTTAAATAATAATGGCGACAACGCATCTCCTTCTTTCAGGCCATTTTCGACGTGGAAGCTCGGGGACAAAAATTTTCCTACCCGGACTTTACTTTGGGATTCACTTAAACATATCTTAATTAATCTAATTAGCTTTCTCGGTATTCCAAGTTCTGTAAGAACGTTGTATAATGTTTGTCTCCTAACCGAGTCGTAAGCCTTTCTAAAATCAATAAATAGTTGATGTACCGGGGTATTGTATTCCCACTTCTTTTCGAGTATTTGGCGAATGGTAAATATTTGGTCGATAGTTGATCGATTTCGTCTAAATCCGCATTGATAATCTCCAATAATTTCATCTGCGTATGGGGTCAATCTTGCTAACAGAATATTTGAAAGGATTTTATAGGATGTTGACAGAAGAGAAATGCCTCGATAATTATTACAGTCAGTTTTGTCGCCTTTCTTGTGAATTGGAACAATGATTGACTCTTTCCACTCTTGTGGCAATTCTTCCTTGTTCCAGATAAGGAGAATGAGTTTGTGTATCTTGTTCCACAGTTTTTCGCCTCCAGCTAAAATTAACACAGCCGGAATTTCATCTACACCCGGAGATTTGTGTTTCTTTAATTTCTTTATAGCGGCTTCCACTTCTATTTGATTGGGTTCTGGAATATACGGTTCTGCGGTGTGTATCTCCTTTTCTCCACGCACATTAGTTTTTGGCTGCGTGTTCAGCAAATCGTCAAAGAAATCTTTCCATCTATTTAAGAGGCTATCCGTATCAGTGAGAACTGTTCCGTCAGATTTCTTTAATATATAACCACGAGGTTGATAGCCTTTCTTAAATTCGCTGATCCCCTTATACATGTCCCGAATATTTTTATTTTTTCTATTATCTTCAAGTTCCGTAATTTTAGCTTTCAAAAAATCCCGTTTCTTTGTTCTAAAAGTTTTGGAAGTTTCCCGCCTGATTACCGGGAAACCCACTCTTCCTCCTACGTGTGGGTTTTAAAACCCAATAAAAGAGTGAGACTGGAATATTTACCGCATTCGAATTGCCATTCTTTTGCGTTGATATATTTTCACACAAGGAAGGTGGCATTAGCTGAACGTGCCACTCAGATGATAAACTATTTCCTTCAAAAGACTATAGAACTTCTTTTATCGTAACAGTATTTGGGAAAGAAGGATTAATCATGCTAACGTTCTCTCTGACGTTGAGTTAATCCCCCAGAAAAAATTGTGGCCTTCGTTAAGCACTGTTCGATAATCATATCATTTGGAACTACGCTCAAGAAGGCCTTTTTTTCTGCGAATTGTGAATGTTCCTTGATTTGTTCCTTGAGTTCCTTGATCTTCTAATCCTCTGATACCGTAGTTGCCTCCTAAGTATCCATCAGTTGAGATTATTAATGTCGAAATTTTGCATAGAGAAAATGACCAGCTGCGTGAGCAAACGGAAGCATTAATTAAATTGCCTACAAATGAAGTTTCTAGTCCCCTGTTCAATGTAGTACCTTTGGATGAATGGCAATACGATTATGACCTTCTCTATATACTGTAGCCAAAGCTAACGTTTCTGAAAATGTCACCGTCTTAATTTTGAGACTTGTTTAGATGTTTTTTGTCATGCAGCTTCATTATCTAGTAAATGTTGCATATTGGTTTCGTTATCCAGACGTTGTTAAATAAGATCGCAGATCCTAGATTTTGTAATCTCCTCCGAGGGTTGTAAATGTCTTCATAACCACATGTAGAGGTCCCGGAGCAAAAACTAGAAGTGAGTTCTCAATGATCTTGAGTAGGCATGGCTATTGAACAGTTTCACTATAGTTGCCATAGTGTACAGGATGCCCAAAAGGTCTTCTACACCATTTCCTGACATAATGTATGCTGCAGGTACGGATTGAACACCCTTCCAGTATAATGGCTGATCTAATGTCATAACGCATGTGCTTTGGTTACTTTTCTTGCACACATTTACTGTATGCAGAAGAGTAGAGTATTAGTAAAATACTATTTCAATAAAGTCAAGAGACATCTTTACGTGCCTGAAGTTGGCTTCCTCACCTCTTCCAAATTACACCAAACATTGCACATCATTAGTGCCATGTTAGTACAAGTTAGTGTACTCAGAATTACCGTTAGTGCTATCATCGTTTAAGAGATATTGAAGATTTTAGGTGGGTGGGCCAACTTCATCTTTATGCGGACAGATTTTCACAAAACTTAGCGCATCGTTAGTGCATCGTTAGTGCACCTAAACACACTAAGCACTAACTTTAGTGCTATCATATTTTATGATTTATTCAATATTTTCGGTGGGGTCCAACTTCAAAAATATCAATTTCTATACAAATAGAGCTAGAAACACGAGGTTAGCGGCAATCGTTAGTGCATCGTTAGTGCTCCTAAACACACTAAGCACTAACGTTAGTGCTACCATATTTTGGTATTTATTGAAGATTTTTGGTGAGGGGGCCAACTTCAGAAATGTCCAATTCAATTCAAATAGTGGTAGAAACATAGAACTAACGGAAATCTTTGTGCATCGTTACTGCACTTAAACGCCTAAGCACCAACGTTAGTGCTACCATATTTTGGAATTTATTCAAGATTTTTTTGTTGGGGCAACTTCAGAAATATCAAATTCTATTCAAATAGAAGTAGAAACATAGTTAACGGCAATCGTTCGTGGATTTTAGTGCTCTTACACGTATTAAGCACTATCGTTAGTCCTACCATATTTAGTAATTTATTCTAGATTTTCGGTGGGGTGGGCAATTTCAGTAATATCAAATTATATCTAATAGAGATAGATACATAGGGTTAACGGCAATCGTTAGTGCATCGTTAGTGCACTTAAACGTACTAAGCACTATCGTTAGTGGTACCATATTTTGGAATTTATTCTAGATTTTTGGTTGGGTGGGCAAATTCAGAAATATCAAAATCTATACAAATATAGGTAAAAACATATATTTAACGTCAACCGTTATGGCATCCTTAGTGCACTTAAACGCACTAACACTAACGTTAGTGCTACCATATTTTGGGATTTATTCAAGATTTTTTTGTTGTTGAGGGGCAGCTTCAGAAATATCAAATTCTATTCAAATATAGGTAAAAACATAGAGTTAACGGCAATCGTTAATGCATCGTTAGTGCACTGAAAAGCACTAAACACTAACGTTAGTGCAACCATATTTTGGGATTTATTCAAGATTATTTGTTTGGGGTCGACCTTCTAAAATATAAAATTCTATACAAATAGACGTAGAAACGTAGTGTTAACGGCAATCGTTAGTGCATTTTTAGTGCACTTTAACGTACTAAAGACTAATGTTAGTTCTACAATATTTTGGAATTTATTCAAAATTTTTGGTTAGGAGTCAACCTCAGAACTGAAATTACTGCTCACTGCTTTCACGTACACTAGCAATGCTCTAACGATTGCCGTTAACCCTAAGTTTCTGTCTTTATTTGTAAACAATTTGATATTACTGAAGTTGGCCCCCCGAAAATCATGAATAAAACCCAAAATATGGTAGCACTAACGTTAGTGCTTAGTGTGTTTAAGTGCACTGACGATGCACTAACAATTGCCCTTAACTCTATGTTCCTATCCCTATTGGCTCAAAATTTGATATTTCTAATTGGTCGCCAACAAAAAATCTTGAATAAATCCCAAAATGCGGTAGCACTAACGTTAATGCGTAGTGCGTTTAGATGCACTAACGATGCACTAACGATTGCCGTTAGCTCCATGTTTCTACCTCTATTTGAACAGAATTTGATATTTCTGAAGTTGGCCCCTCCACCAAAAATCTTGAAAACTACTCAAAATATGGTAGCACTAACGTTAGTGCTTAGTGTGTTTAAGTGCAGTAACGATGCGCTAAGTCTTTTGAAAATCAGTATGCATAAAGATGGTTGGGGGGCTAACTTCATATGAAGTTGGCCCCCACCAGAAATCTTTAATATCTCGTAAACGCTGATAGCACTAACGTTAGTTCTGAGCGCACTAACGTGCACTAACGATGCACTAACGTAGTGCAATGTTTGGTGTAATTTGGGAGAAGTGGGGGCCAACTCAGGCACGTGACATCTCTGCTAATATTCTAATTTAAGGCGATTTCGGACGTAGTGGATGCATATTACAAAATGGTTCACAAGCCTGGGGATGCTTGTCCTATCGCAAGTGACCCATTAAGTTGTCCATCATTTTAACGCGCTTTCTCTTTACTATATCTTATGACCTCACCTCGATATTAATTCTTTCTCAGCTAAAGACCTCTTGTTCCGCATGTCAATGAGTTCAAACTCGAATATTTCGAATTTACAAGTCCAAAGGACAATATGAGGAGCCGCACTTTTCCCATTTCAACCCACCCGCTCTTGTCGGTTGTACTCGGATGGACAGGACACACAAGCTCTGTTCACGTCAGCCCTTGTCGTGTCGTCTCTGGTATAAGCCATATCAGGTATAAACGGTGAGACTTACAAAGCTTCAATATAGCCACTTTTCCCACTACAAACACGTCAGCTGTGACGCATTCAATTCGGAAGTAACTCCAACTCCAGGAGCGAAATTGTCTAAGCATGAACCCAATCGAAAGAGGTTGATGTGTGGACCCACACAGCTACCATCAGCACCAGCCAGATAATCTTACTTACCTGTAGGTAATAAGCGACTTCTAGATAGGATTGTGACCCAGCCACATGTTAGTGTAAAAGAGCGGATATGAAGTATTCACGGTTTTGTGCATTCAGCCAAGGGAGATCATGTACAAATGGCAGATCGGAAGACAATCTGATATAGATCATAACGAACAACAGCTGTAAAAAACCAATATGTCATTGACATCGGCTTAATTGTTGATCCAATCTGTTTTGTTCCCCCCTAATAGACCTAACAAAATGGACATGAAGACGATCTTGATGAAACTTCTAATAAGGGTGGAAGGACAAGGTATAAAAATTGATGTTTGTTTATTGTTCTGTTTACATATTTTGGAATCCTTTAACACGATCTGCTTTGCCACCCGAAGAGAAAACGAAACCGTAGCAGGACACATTTAAGGTAACGACCAAAAACCAATTCATTTTGATAACACATTCGCGTACTACAGTATTATTCAATTGTACGTTTAAAACAATGTTTATTATTTGATTGTTTATATGTAAAGATGTTTAACAGGAGATTGACTCCAGGGATTCTGCCATCTCCAAGAATACATAAAATTATGTAACTGCCGTTTAGTTTTCGACTCTCCTAAAGCAAAGTAAAGTTTAACACTCTTAATAAAGAACGAAGTTTGGATATTCCGTACATGCAAAGACTCCATGTACATTTTTATCTAAGACGATGTCGTAAGAAGGGAAGCTCTACTACACGTCGATCACAATTGGTTTCAACTTGTTGTCCTAGGTTTTATACGACATAAGTATAATCAATGCTTACTGCTCAGCACCTTGTTCCTTTGCGACTGTACCAAGCTACTTTTCAGTCAGAAGCCCACGAAGCTTAACAATTTTCTGTTACAGTTATGGTCGTAAGCTTGTAAAGGATTCACATGCAGGTTATTGGCCTGAAAATCTTGTAGGTGATCCTTAGGTAAATACGGGCGTGATTACCTTGTAGAACCAGGCTCGCTTCTCTTAGCCTGTGAGACAAGTCCAGCCGATGAATTACTAAAGCTATCGGTGTAAAGCACTGATACGCGATACAAAGAAGTAAAGAGGCTTGGTAGAACAGGTGTAAAACGGAGACATCAAGAAAATTATCAGGTGACAATTTTTTTTTTATGTACTTAGGTTACATTGGGAGATTTTCAGTCAAGTACTCCTGAAAGATATAAAACTTACTAGGCTCACTTCCCACATCTTTGGCCTCAACCCCTGAATTTCCCCCTTGGGAATAGTATTCGAGAACATGCTCGTCTCGGTGGCCAAAGTAAGTAATAGAGACTGCGATAAACTTTCGATTAGCCTGAACGTTAAACTTGCGTCTATAAAAAATTTCGAGGCATCTCTTGAAACTTTGACTCACTTCATCAAGATGCTATATTGATGCTACGAATCTATCACACTAATCTTTAGGCTATAGAACCTTAAAGTCTTTCTGACTCGCACGGTTCACATTGCACTACAGACTGCCATATCGCACACTTTTATGAAGCTTATGAGAGAATTTGAATTTCTCGATCTTTTAACGTTTTCTCACCGGTGAGTAAAGTTCTGGTAAGTTTCCTCTCTGTAGCATATTAGTGCACCAACTGTATAAGCGTTTTGACACCTTTCATTTCTGTGACGGAATGATCAAGAAGAAGAATTTCTGTATCTTATGTGATAAATTCAACACTACCTCATCTAGCTGACGTGAACAGAGCTTGTGTGTCCTGTCCATCCGAGTACAACCAACAAGAGCGGCGGGTTGAAATGGGAAAAGTACTGCTGCTCATATTGTCCTTAGGACTCACAAATTCGAAATATTCGAGTTTGAACCCATTGACATGCGGAACAAGATGTCTTTAGCTGAGAAATAATTAATATCGAGGTGAATTCATAAGATACAGTAAAGAGAAAGCGCGTCAAAATGATGGACAACTTAATGGGTCACTTGCGATAGGACAAGCATCCCCGAGCTTGTGAACCATTTTGTAATATACATCCACTACGTCAGAAATAGCCTTAAATTAGAATATTAGCAGAGATGTCACGTGCCTCAAATTGGTCCCCCACCTCTCCCAAATTACTCCAAACATTGCACTACGTTAGAGCATCGTTAGTGCACGCTAGTGCGCTCAGAACTAACGTTAGTGCTATCAGCGTTTACGAGATATTAAAGATTTTGGTGGGGGCCAGCTTCATATGAAGTTAGCCCCCCCAACCATCTTTATGCAGACAGTTTTTCAAAAAAATTAGTGCATCGTTAGTGCACATAAACACACTAAGCACTACCGTTAGTGCTATCATATTTTGGGAATTATTCAAGATTTTTAGTGGGGTGCCAACTTTAGAAATATCAAATTCTATACAAATAGAGGTAGAAACACGAGGTTAGCGGCAATCGTTAGTGTACTTAAACTCACTAAGCACTAAAGTTAGTGCTACCATATTTTGGGGTTTATTTAAGATTTTTGGTGGAGGGGCCAACTTCAGAAATATCAAATTCTATTTAAATAGAGGTGGAAACATAAAGCTAACGGCAATCGTTAGTGCATCGTTAGTGCACCTAAACGCACTAGGCACTAACGTTAGTGCTACCGCGTTTTGGGATTTATTCAAGATTTTTCTTGGGGGACTAACCAGAAATATCAAATATTATGCCAATAGAGATAGGAACAAAGAGTTAAGGTAAATCATTAGTGCATCGTTAGTGCACTTAAACACACTAAGCACTAACGTTAGTGCTACCATATTTTGGGATTTATTCAAAAAATTTTTTGTGGGGCCAACTCAGAAATATCAAATTCTATTGAAATAGAGGAAAAAACATAGAGTTAACGACAATCCTTAGTCCATCGTTAGTGCACCTAAACGCACTAAGCTCTATCGTTAGTGCAACCATATTTTGAAATTTATTCGATTTTCGGGGGGGGGCCAAGTTCAGTAATATCAAATTCTTTACAAATAGAGATAGAAACATGGGGTTAACGGCAATCGTAAGAGCATTGATAGTGTACTTAAACGCAGTAAGCAAGAATGTCAGTTCTGACGTTGACTCCTAACCAATATTCATGAATAAATCCCAAAATATTGTAGCACTAACGTTAGTGTTTAGTGCTTTGCAGTGCACCAACGATGCATTAACGATTGCCGTTAACTCTATGTTTTTACCTATATTTGAATAGAATTTGATATTTCTGAAGCTGCCCCCCAACAACAAAAAAATCATGAATAAATCCCAAAATATGGTAGCACTAACGTTAGTGCGTAGTGCGTTTAAGTGCACTAAGGATGCAATAACGGTTGACGTTAAATCTATGTTTTTACCTATATTTGATTGATTTTGATATTTCTGAATTTGCCCACCCAACCAAAAATCTAGAAAATTTCCAAAATATGGTACCACTAACGATAGTGCTTAGTACGTTTAAGTGCACTAAAGATGCACTAACGATTGCCTTTAACCCTATGTATCTATCTCTATTAGATATAATTTGATATTACTGAAATTGCCCACCCTACCGAAAATCTAGAATAAATTACTAAATATGGTTGCACTAACGATAGTGCTTAATACGTGTAGGTGCACCAAAATGCACTAACGATTGCCGTTAACTATGTTTCTACCTCCATTTGAATAGAATTTGATATATCTGAAGTTACCCCCAACAAAAAATCTTGAATAAATTAAAAAATATGGTAGCACTAACGTTAGTGTTTAGTGCGTTTAAGTGCACTAACGATGCACAACAATTTCCGTCAGCTCTATGTTTCTACCAGTATTTGAATAGAATTTGACATTTCTGAAGTTGGCCCCCCCACCAAAAATCTTCAATAAATTCGAAAATATTTTAGCACTAACGTTAGTGCTTAGTGTGTTTGAGAGCACTAACGATGCACTAACGATGGCCGCTAACCTCGTGTTTCTACCTCTATTTGTATAGAATTTGATATTTCTGAAGTTGGCCCCCACCGAAAATTTTGAATAAATCATAAAATTTGATAGCACTAACGTTAGTGCTTAATGTGTTAAAGTGCACTAACGATGCACTAACGATGCCGTAAGTTTCGTGAAAATCTGTCCGCATAAAGATGAAGTTGGCCCACCCACATAAAATCTTTAATATCTCGTAAACGCTGATAGCACTAACGTTAGTTCTGAGTACACTAACGTGCACTAACGATGTGCAATGTTTGGTGTAATATGGGAGAGGTGGGGGCCAACTTCAGGCACGTGACATCTCTGCTAATATTCTAATTTAAGGCGATTTCGGACGTAGTGGATGCATATTACAAAATGGTTAACAAGCCTGGGGATGCTTGTCCTATCGCAAGTGACCCATTAAGTTGTCCATCATTTTAACGCGCTTTCTCTTTACTATATCTTATGAGCTCACCTCGATATTAATTCTTTCTCAGCTAAAGACTTCTTGTTCCGCATGTCAATGAGTTCAAACTCGAATATTTCGAATTTACAAGTCCAAAGGACAATATGAGCAGCCGTACTTTTCTCATTTCAACCCACCCGCTCTTGTCGGTTGTACTCGGATGGACAGGACACACAAGCTCTGTTCACGTCAGCCCTTGTCGTGTCGTCTCTGGTATAAGCCATATCAGGTATAACAAGTGAGATTTACAAAGCTTCAATATGGCCACTTTTCCCACTACAAACACGTCAGCTGTGACGCATTCAATTCGGAAGTAACTCCAACTCCAGGAGCGAAATTGTCTAAGCATGAACCCAATCGAAAGAGGTTGGTGTGTGGACCCACACAGCTACCATCAGCACCAGCCAGATAATCTTACTTACCTGTAGGTAATAAGCGACTTCTAGATAGGATTGTGACCCAGCCACATGTTAGTGTAAAAGAGCGGATATGAAGTATTCACGGTTTTGTGCATTCTGCCAAGGGAGATCATGTACAAATGGCAGATCGGAAGACAATCTGATATAGATCATAACGAACAACAGCTGTAAAAAACCAACATGTAATTGACATAGGCTTAATTGTTGATCCAATCTGTTATGTC